>NW_024871091.1:600000-1200000 GCF_019054845.1 Dipodomys spectabilis | reverse complement strand
TAGTATGTCGTTAATTACCTTCTGTAACACTGGTTTGGTGGAGATTAATTGTTTCAATTTTTCCTTGTTGTGGAAGGTTTTTGCCACTCTGTTATGAAGGAAAGCTTAGATGGGTACACTATTCCTGGTTAGTAGTTTAGTTAGTAGTCTTTAAGGTGTGGTATACCTCATCCCAGACTCTCTTTGTGTTCATGGCCTCAGCTAAGAAATTTGTAGTTATTCTGATTGGTTTGCCTTCATATGTAATTAATCTTTTCTCCTTGACATCTTAAGTTTCCTTTCTCTGGTCTCTATTGATCCTATGCAGATTGCAATGAGGCGGTGGGATGTTCTGTTCTTCTCTGTATGAGATTCTAAAGGCTTGTTGTATCTGAATGGGTCTATCATTTTGGAAATTTCAGATCTCTGCTAGAAATCTGCAAAATATATATTCTATCAATTATACTTCCTTCTCTTGACCCTCCTCAATATCTATTACCTTAAATTAGGTCTGCTCATTGAGATTTGAAGCTCTTGTAAGGAAATTGTTTCTTGGAATTGTTCTGAATAATTGTCTGTTCTTTCTCTATAATATCTACACTATTCATGATTCCACAGACATTGTCTTCTGTGTCTAATCTGCTGTCAAGACATTATACTTTGTTTTTTATTTCCCTTCCTTCTAATTTATTAAATTTTAAAAGAAATATTATGTGACAAGAGCTGAATATTTTCATTTATATATATTATATATTTATACTTATATATTTTATGTATTACATTTTATATATTTATATATTTCATTTATATTTTCATTTAAAACAAATATATGTATGATTTCACATAGAAGCATGAAAACACAGGTTCTTACCTTTCTAGAAACTACCATTCTGGGCTGGGAAGTTGGTTCAGTGGTAGAGTGCTTGCCTCGCATGCATGAGGCCTTGGGTTAAATTCCTCCACACCATATAAGCAGAAAAAACCGGAAGTGGTACTGTGGCTCAAGTGGTAAGGTGCTAGCCTTGAGCTGAAGAGCTAAGGGACATTGCCCAGGCCCAGAGTTCAGACCCCATGACAGACTTTAAAAAAAAAAAAAAAGAAATTACCATTCTATTACCAGCAAAAGTCACACTATTAACAGGTTATATAGAGATGAGAATAGCAAAATCCCTGAATTTGTGTTAGGATAATTTTATTATATATGGATATTGAACAAGTTGTATCCCAAGGAATCTGATGGTTTCCTTCTTGGCTTTAGGTTGTGATGTTTTGATTGTAGAATGCCCATAGATATTAGTCACAAGGCAGAAAAATGAAGATGATGACTCAGACATCTATTTCTATGAGAGACCTTGGGCATAAACAATTTCTTCTGTTACTTCGTTGGCAATCTACTAGTTATTCCTGACAATATAAAAATAGTTTTCCACAAAATGTGCCCTAAAGTACTTCCTGTGAAAATGTAACTTTAAAACATATAATCATTGTGTATTTAAGTCTGATAGCATGTAGATCACACTGAACCATAGCTACAGATCAGAAACAGTTTGGATTTTCATTAGAGTGGATCATCTGTCAAGATTTTTACCACTTAATAGGACAACTGGATATAAAAATAATTATTTACCAATGTACACACTGACAAGATTACTATACAGATGAATTCATACATATAAAACATATAGCTGAGCGTCAGTGTCTCATGCCTGTAATCCTAGCTACTCAGAAGGCTGAGATCTGAGGATCGTGGTTCAAAGCCAGCATGGGCAGGAAAGTCTGTGAGATTCTTATCTCCAATCAACCACCAGAAAACTGGAAGTGGCGCTATGGTTGAAACGATGGAGCACTGGTCTTGAGCTGAACAGTGCAGGGACAGCGCCCAAGCACAGAATTCAAGCCCCACAACCGACAAAAAACCCCAAAAACATATAATTGATCAATTTGCAAGTTTCATTCTACTAGGAGATGCTTAATATTGAGAAAATTTCGTTCATAAATTTTTGGCATTCTACTTAATCTACATTCCATATATTTTGAAGAATCCTATTAATTTTTTAGAAAGATCAATCAATTATGATATAATAAAATACAAATGAATCCTGGTCTGGGAAGGTGGCTCAGTGGTAGAGCGTTTGCCTTGCATGCCTGAGGCCCTGAGTTCGATTCCTCAGCACCACATAAGCAGAAAAAAAAAAGCCAGAAGTGGCACTGTTACTTAAGTGGTAGAGTGCTAGCCTTGAGCTGAAGAGCTGAGGGACAGCGCCCAGGCCCAGAGTTCAGGCCCCACGACCTGACTGAAAATACAAATGAATCCTATAAATAGCATGCAGAAACTATCTGATTCTGAATTTTAGAATATGCCATGTTTTTTTATGAGCCAATGGTAACCATTGGTCTTCTGAAATATAATTGAGAAATTGTCACAGAATACAGGTGAAAACAGACTTTATAAGATAATCTTTTAGATTCTAATTTTTTCCAGCATTGCTACCATGGACAGTTCTGAGCAGGGTGTTGTGAAGTGCTGCTTACTCAGAAATCAAAGTCAACATTATTATATTGAAAACATATGTAGCATTTGGAGGAAGAATGTGTAGGACGAGGTGAGGGCTAAACAAGCTCTCCCATAGAAACAAGTTTTAGCATTCCAGTGAAAAGTACAAAGCTAGAGAGTCTCACCAAGTGCGCCATCACAGTACAGAGTGTTTGTCCAGAGAGGAAAAATTCAGTCAGCTTCATAATGGAGACAAACACAAGCACTGACCAGTGTCAGAGCCAGTGCCAGCTGGTGTTATCGCCATCGTATCAACAGAGACAGCCCAGGACAAAGGCACCAGAGGCAGTGTGCAAGTGCTTTACTCACTATCAGCAAGAACTGACAAGGAGTGGAAATCTTCATGTGGCTGACCACAGACAGTCTCAGAGCATGGATGGCCCAGAAACCAAGGGAAAGGCTGAGTATCCCACAAGACATCCTCACTCCTTCTCAGGGAAGAGCGGTGGGAAGGAAGCCCCTCCCCAACACCAGAAAAGAACTCAACCTTTGACACTGACAAAGACCAGGCAAGAGCATATAGGACTAACTTAGGCCTTGGAAGATGATAATAGGACCATTCAACAGGTTAAAGGAACCTGAACTACAGGGCTCAGTTCCACCCCAGGGGAAATTTGTCCTTCTCTGGCAGAGGAAGCTCTACCCATGGAGGAGTAATTTTCTTCACTGGGTAAACAGAGCCAGAGGTTTCCTCACCCCACTGCAGCACATGGAGAAGACTTAACTTCAGGAGGATAACTCAGTAAACATAAATTCTGAGAATGGCTCCAGGCTGCGCTGTGCTTCTCAGGAGCTAGCCCCTCAGGGAATAGCTCCTGATTGCTGACAGGCCTCAACCTCACCCACAACCTAGCTCCATCACAGCAACTCCAAGCTAGAGGAAACTGCCATCTCCCTCTTCTGTGATACTCAAAGCAGATCTCCCTCCCACTGAACTAGAGTGGAAGGAGGGTCATATAGTCCCTGGTACAGCAGAGCTTCTTTTTGCCTACTCAAACAAACTGATTTGAGAAACCAATCGAGCCACAGGAAGACCAAACACTACAAGCAAAACAGACTACACCAAGAGACTGGTTTTGGACACAGGAGAGACACAAGATTTCCCCCACACACACTAAAAAAATATCAAAAAACTCTTTTTTCTATCTAATATTTTAATTTTTTTTAAAAAGTGTTCTATTTTTTCATCATTTTTATTTTAGGTTTGTTTGTTTTTTTTTCTTTTTAATTCTCTTTTTCCTCTTTTCCCTTTTCTTCCTTTTTGTTTTTTTGCTTTACTTAATTGCTGTTCTGTTCATCTGCAGGTATATACCGGCCTTCAATTATTAAACCTTATCCATTATTGTGTGCATACTTAATTCAGATATCAATTACTCAATTCAGAAGCTCTCAGCTTTAACTCCATTAATGGTAGTATTATTTCTTTATGCTTATATAATCTTTTAAGTATTGCATTTCTAAAATTTTTATTTTTCATTTTTTCCATTTTCTTTATCTCATCCTTTCCTTCTATCCTTTTCTTCTTTCTGAATTTAGGTCTTGGTGATATTCCATCTCTCAATTTCCCTCCCCTCAATCCTCTAATCTTATTTTCTCCTCATAATTCTCCCTAAACCTATTAATTTCTGGCCTGCTAACTCCTTTGATTTTCTTAGTCCATTGATACCTAGTTACTGTTGTTGAACTATATTGTATTTGTTGAACAAGATTGTATCTGTACTCATTTTGAATGTGTCAAACAATCTGTGCAACAACAGGGCTCTGGTTGATGCTTGCCATAAAATAGTGTTCTAGTGCAGAACTGGTTTTGTTTTCATACACAAATAGGCAGAACAAACCAGAGAAACACAAGAAAAATGGAAAGTCCAGGTATCTCAACTCCAATGCAAATCAGGCAACAGAGCAGTTGAATAATCCAGAGGAGAGTTCCTAAAATGCTGTACAAACACAAATTGTAAACATGCTGAATGAAAATATTGAAAGCCCACAAAGGACTTTGTGTGAGTGTGATAGGGAACTGCATGAGCGTGATGAGGCTAACCAAAGACTAATACGGGAATTTTGGGAGCATTAGGAGGAAAATCAAAAAGTAATTGAGGATTTGGGTGAGCAGGATGAGAATAAACAAAGATTAATATAGGTATTCATGGAATATACAAAGAGAAGTTGGAAGAATCTATGGAGGCCACAAAGGGAATGCTGAGTGAAGCCCAACAGAAAGAAAGGGAGTCCAATGAAACTACAACCAATCAACTAAGGGTTTTGAGAATGAACAATGAACACCAAATTAAGGAGTTAAAGAAGTCCATACAATATCTAAAGCAAAGATCCAACAAAGAATTTGAAGCCATCAAAGCTGTTCAATTATAAGGAAATGAAATAAAAACAGTAAAAACACTTGACAGTAGGTTATGCCATGCAGAAGATTGAATCTCAGCGATTGAAGACAGCCTAGAAAATATAGAGAAAGAACAGACAACTATTCAAGACAAATCCAAGAAATATGATAGACCTATTCAACATTTAGAAGACACTACCAAAAAGCCTAATCTGAGGCTAATGGGTGTAGAGGAGCACCTAGAGACAGAAGTTGAAGATCTAGGAAATTTGTTTGACAGGATCTTAGCAGAGAACTTCCCAAACATGCAAAAAGATAGGACTGTTCAGATACAAGAAGCTTTTAGAACCCCAATTTTACCAAACCAGAACAGGACATCACACCATCACATTATAATCTGCACAGAATCCATTCAGACCAAGGAAAAGATCCTTAAAGCTGTCAAGGAGAAAAGATCAATCACCTATAAAGGGAAACCAATTAGAATCACCTCAGATTTCTCAGCAGACAATTAAAACAAGAAGAGCCTGGAATAATGTATGCCATACTCTAGAGACAAACAACTATCAACCAAGAATACTGTGCCCAGCTAAACTCTCCTTCATAACAGAAGAACAAATAAAAAACTTCAACAGCAAAGAAAAACTGAAACAATATATCTCCACCAAACCAGCCTTACAAAAGATACTTAAACATGTCCTGTACATAGAGGACCAACAAGAGCACAATAAAGGCTAAGAAACTGCACCCAAACTGAGAATCCAAGAACCATAGGAAGAACCAAGTTGTCACAGTCCCCAAGAAGGTGGATAACATGGAACTACCAAACACTTCTCAGTCCTAACTCTCAATATTAATAGATTTAACTCTACAATTAAGTGACATAGACTGTCTAGTTGGATTAAAAAGCAAGATCCTTCTATCTTCTGCCTTCAAGAGTCACACCTTGCCCATAAAAACAAACATATTCTGAAAGTGAAAGGCTAGAGTAAAATCGACCAAGCAAATGGCCCAAATAAACAGGTGGGAGTTGCAATCCTAATATAAAATAAAATAAACTTCAAATTAACATTAGTGAGAAGAGATATAGAAGGTCGCTCCATACTAATTAAGGGATATCTCTTTCAGGTGGATATTACAATTCTAAATATCTATTCCCCAAACAAAGGAGCACCCAAATTTATCCAAAAAAAACCTACTTTCTCTCAAATCTCACAAAGATCCAAAGCCATTAATTGTTGGGGATTTTAACACACCACTCTCCCCACTAGATAGATCAACTCAGCAAAAATGTAACAGAGAAACCACAGATCTAAACAACTGCATAGAACAACTAGATTTAACAGACATAGATAGAATATTTCACCCAGCAGCATCAGAATACACGTATTTCTCAGCAGCACACAGAACATTTCTAAATTAGACCACATTTTAGGTCACAAAGCAAACTTGTCCAAATTCAAAAACATTGAAGTAATGCCCTGCATTCTCTCAGACCACAAGGGAATAAAATTAGAACTCAACAACAAAAGCCACCAAAGAAAGTCCTGTAACACATGGAGGCTGAACAACACACTGGTGAATCACCAGTGGGTCATGGAACAGATTAGAAACAAAATTCAAATGTTCATGGTGTTCAACAAAAATGAATACACAAATTACCAGCTCCTCTGGGACATAACAAAGGCAGTACTCAGAGGCAAGTTTATAGCTCTGAGTTCCTTCATCAACAAATTGGAGAGATCTGAAACCAACAATTTAATGAGACATCTGAACCTCTTTGAAAAGAGCAGCAAGCTAAACCCCAATCTATTAGATCTATTAGACAGAAATAAATAATTAAAATTCAATCAGAATTAAATGAATTAGAATACAAAAAAAACATAGAAAGAAGCAACAAAACAAAGAGTTGATTCTTCGAAAAAATTAACAAAATTGACAGACCCTTAGCAAATCTTATCAGAAAAAGAAGAGAACACCTGAATAAATAAACTCAGTGATGAGAATGGAAACATCACCACGGAAACAACCAAGATTCAGAACATTATAAGGGATTACTTCTCAAAACTTTATGCTAATAAGTTTGAGAACTTGGAAGAAATGGACCTTTTCCTAACAAATATTGACATGCCAAAACTAAACCAAGATGAGTTAAACCATCTTAACAGGCCTATATCAAGTATTGAAATAGAAACAGCAATAAGAGACCTCCCATCTAAGAAAAGCCCAGAACTGGATGAATTTACAAAGGAATTCTACAAGGCCTTCAAACACAACTCACACCAATACTCTTACCACTCTTCAAGGAAATCATAAGAGAAAGTTCACAACCGAACTGTTTCTATGAAGCCACTGTAACCGTTATCCCAAAACCAGGCAGGGACTCATCAAAGAAAGAGAACTATAGACCTTTTCTTTGATGATCATCGATGTAAAACTTCTCAAAAAAATTTTGGCCAATTGAATTCAACAATAATCAAAAAATCACACACTATGATCAAGAAGGATTCATGTGAGGGATGCAAAGCTGGTTCAAAACATGCAAATCAATTCATATAATTCATCACATCAAAAAGTGCAAGGAAAAGAACCACATGATGATCTCAATAGATGCAGAAAAGGCATTTGACAAGATCCAACACCCCTTTATGATGAAGACTGGAAAAACTAGGAATCCCTGGAACATTCCTCAATACAATAAAGGCTGTAAAAGACAATCCTACAGCAACATTATACTTAATGGCGAAAAAATAAAGCCATTTCTTCTAAACTCTGGAATGAGACAAGGATGCCACTCTCTCCACTTCTCTTCAATTTAGTATTAGAATGCCTACCTACAGCAATAAAATATGATGCAAACATAAAGGGGATCCAAATTTGGAAAGCAGAAGTAAAACTCTTCCTCTTTGCAGATGACATGATCTTGTATTTAAAGAATTCTACGAATCCACTCCCAAATTACTCGAGCTGAATTGAAACTTCGGCAATGTAGCAGGGTATAAAATTAACCCCATAAGATCAATGGCTTTTCTGTATGCCAACAATGAGAAGAGTACAGATGAAATCAGAAAAGCAACACCTTTTGTAATAGCTCCACTAAAACTTGAATACCTAGGAAATAACTTAAAAGAACTGAAGGACCTCAACAAAAAACTTTAAAAATCTGAAAAAGGAAATCAAAGCAGAACTTAGAAATTGGAAAAACCTCTCATGCACCTGCATTGGGATGATCAACATCTTGAAAATGGCAATAGTTCCCAAGGATATCCAAAAATTCAGTGCGATACATATCAATATTCCAACCACATTCTTCAATGAAATACAAGAAGCAATCTAAAAATTCATATGGAACAATAAAAAACCCCAAATAGCAAAAATGGTCCATACGAGAAAGAATTGTGCTGGAGAAGTATCAATACCAAATTTCAAACTCTACTACAAAGCCATAGTAATAAAAACAGCTTGGTACTGGCACAAGAACAGACCTCAGAACCAATGGAATAGATTTGAAAACCCAGAAATGACACAGACCAATACCCACCTAAACTTCAACAAGGGAGATGTATAAATAGAATGGAGGAAAGACAGCCTCTTCAGTAAATGGTCTTGGCAAAATTGGTTAATCACCTGGAGAAAACTAAAGCTACATCCTTATATATCACTCTGCACCAAAATCAACTCTAAAGGGATCAAAGACCTCAGAGTCAAAGCAGACACTCTGAAAACATTACAGGAAGGAATAGAAGAAACCCTAGGTTTCCTTAACAGAGGCTGAAATTTTCTTAATAGAGACCCAGAAACACAAGAAATCAAAGAAAGGTTGGACAAATGGGATTGCATGAAGCTGCAGAGCTTCTACAAGGCAAAGGACATAGCTAGCAAGATCAATAGAAATCCCACGGATTGGGAGATCTTCACTAGCCATACAATGGACGAAGGTCTCATATCTAAAACACACCTGGAACTCAAAAAATTAAAACCCCCAACAACAAATCCTCAAAGAAACAACTACCTGATAAATCAGTGGGCTAAAGACTTAAGGAGAATCTCTGAAGAGGGAAGAAGGATGGTCAATAGACATATGAAGAAATGCTCAATCTCTCTAGCCATAAAAGAAATGCAAATCAAAACAACATTGAGATTCCACCTCACCCCAGTTAGAATGGCTATAATTAAGAACTCTAATAACAACAGATGCTGGAGGGGATGTAGACAGAAGGGAACCTTACTGCATTGTTGGTGGGAGTGTAAACTTGTTCAACCACTTTGGAAAGTAGAATGGAGGTTCCTCAAAAGACTCCACATAGAGCTCCCCTATGACCCAGTAATCCAACTTTTGGGCATTTACCCAAATGTTCACAAACAAGACCACACTAAAGCTACCAGCACGACTATGTTTATTGCAGCATTATTTACCCTAGGGAAGATATGGAACCAACCCAGATGTCCCTCAGTAGATGAATGAATCAAGAAAATGTGGTATTTATATACAGTGGAATTCAATGTTTCCTTCAGAAAGAATGACATCATCCCATTTGTTAGGAAATGGAAAGACCTGGACAAAATTATATTAAGTGAAGTAAACCAGGTCCAAAGGAATATAGGTCCTATGTTTTCCCTTATTTACAGTAACTAGTATATGTCTGAGACAAGCCGAAAAGGTAAAAGCTATGTACATATGACCAGATAAGATGAAGTTAAGCACAATGAACTCCAAGATAGGGACACAAGTAGTATTTTTTTTCTTGCTATTGTTTCTAACATATTTATAATGCACCATGTGATATGTTTTGTTTCTTTGTATGTTCTTCCCCCACGGAATAACCCCTGTTTTCACTGTATTCGATGTCTGTGCCCTGCATCTTGTATATACTCTTCTCTAATTTGGGGAGGGGAAGGGAAACAACAAAATGCTGAATTAGTGATACAGGTTGACACATTGTAACAATGAGATATACAAGACACTATGTTGAAAAATGAACTTTACAATTTAGGGGGGCTGGGCGGGAGTGTAGTTGTGGGGGTGGGAGGGAAGGGATGGTAGGGGAAAACAAAGGAGGTAACAATGCTTGATAGGAAATATACTCATTACACTGCTCATGGAACTGTAACCCCTCTGTATAGTATTTTTACAATACATAAACGTATTGAAAAAAACTTGTTCAACCACTGTAGAAAGCATTCTGGGGGTTCCTCAAGAAACTACACATTGATTTCCTCTATGACCCATTAATTCTACTTTTGGGCATTTACCCAAATGATCATAAATAAGGTCCTACTAAAGCTACCAGAACATTATGTTTATCACAGCATTATTTACCATAGCCGAGATATGGAACAACCCACATACTCCTCAGTAGATGAATGGATGAAGAAAATGTGATAGATACATAGATAGATAGATAGAATGTATAGATGAATGGATCAATAGATGAATGAAGAAAATGTGATATATATAGATAGATATAATTTATATCTATATATCTATATATGGAGATATATATAGATATAATATATATCTATATATATCTCCATATATATATAGATATACATATATATATATGGAGATATATAGATATATGATGGAATTCTATGCATCCATCAGAATGAATGACACTCCCCCTTTGTTAAGAAATCGAAAGACTTGGAAAAAATTATATTAAGTGAAGTAAGCCAGGCCCAAAGAAACATAGGTCCCATGGTTTCCCTTATGTGCAATTACTAATATACGTCTAGGATAACGTTACCAGAAAAGTAGAAATGGTCAAAAGCTATGCACATATGACCATATAAAATGGTGTTAAGCAAAATGGTCCCAAAGATTAGAGACACGAGAGGGTTTATCTTTGTTTCTGTCATTTTTAATGTACTTATACTGTGTGATTTTTTTGTTTCTTTTGTGTGTTTTTGCCCATGGTATAACCCCTGTTTTTACTGCATTTTATTTTGGGGCCCTGCATCTTGTATATACATTTTTGTAGTTTGGGGAAGGAAAAGGAAATAACAAAATGCTGAAATAAGGTTACAGGTTGACCCACTGTAACAATGAGATATTCAAGACACTATGTTGAAAATGAACTTTACAACTTGGGAGGATGGGAGGAAGGAGTTGGGGAGGTGGAGAGGGAAAGAAAAAGGAGGGGTAACAATGTTCGATAGGAAATGTACTCATTATCTTACTCATGTAACTGTAACCCCTCTGTACAGTATCTTTACAATAAAAAATATATTAAAATATACATATCACAGCAAGCATTTTTCATTGTGGAAAACTTGTCTATGGACATAAATATGGTATGCTGGGAAAAGTACACATTTGAGTTACCAATGAATTCCTTTTCATTTGTGAAAACTGTATGACTAGTACTACTGGGTAAAATCACCATATTTATAATGATAAGCACACAGGTGTTTCAGTATTTTCATTCATTTCAAAGCAGTCCATTCATTTTTCTTTTCTAAATCACCTGTGAACCTTTTCTTGCCAACCAGAGAAGGTCCTAGCCCTTTAATACTTACCAAACTTTTGAAAGTTTCAAAAATGTTCACTGCGTTTTCAATGTTTAGCAGTCAATCAACTCAAATTATAATTGATTATATAAAATGAAGACCTTTGAAAAGAAATTTTAATAAGTCAGGTTGCTGAAAAGATATTTCAACAGGATTAAATAGCTGAACAATTTAATTATTCCAACTCTGGTTTACATTTTGTATGTTGAAAGTCAATGTCACCAATATTTGAGATGTTTAAGGCAGTCAAGGAGTGTAATCAGATCATTTTGATGCAGGATGTTTTAAAAGATTTCATTTAAATATATTCCCTTTATTTAAGCTATCCAGTCTTCATTGTGGAATAAATCAATACACATTATATCACAGCTTTCAGGTGACCCACACTTCTTCTAACTTTTAGGTTCACCATTTAAACACAGGAGTAGCGATAGTTACTGCTGAAGAGAGGAGCATGAGAATTGCCAGCCACATACTCTATGACTATAAATAAATTTACTAGGAGGGACAAAGACACACATGCTAATGGATACACTACTCTATCCCATTAACTATTATATAGTAGTTTCTTAGTAAAAGTAGTTGTTTATCACTTGGTAGAACAATAACTCTCTTCATTTAGTGGAAGTGTTTCTAAATATACTTACATTATCTCAAAATAATTTGAACTTTTATAGTGCTTGAGGTTTCTAAGATAGGATCATATCTAATTTGAAAATAATACTGCTCATGTTAACAAGAAAGATTCAATCTTTTTCAATCAATAGTACTTTTCTATAGTGTCCTTTCAATAACTTGTATCATCACTTGTGACTAAGAATATTTTCCTTCCCTCAGTTTAAGATAAATATCTTTTTTGGCGGATTGCTATTACCTTGATATGAGTGAACATTAAAAAAAACTCATACATGTACTTTTGGTATATTGCAACCAAGTATTTCTTCAGAATAGCTACACAGAAAAGAAGCAGTGGAAGTCTGGTTAACTATTCTTTTCTTTTTTTCATCACAGTTGGTATTTTCACCAAAGAAGCACTGATTACCTCTGAGAAGGATTTTGCATTTTTATTTTTATAGGAATTCATCCTCTTGTAAATATGAATTTACACAGTGATATGTGCTCTCTGTTCTCATCTACAAGGCTTATAAGGAAAGACTTGGATTTTGACCTCCTAGCTAAGCTTAATTCATCTGTGTATTTGTTCAGTTTCAAATAATACATCTAGTTGAAAAACTTCCTGCAAACATCAGGATTTTAAAAGAACTCTCTGTCTGACTTTTGTGTTATATCTCCAAAGTCAGCTTGTATGTCAAATAAGACTCTATCAACCAGTCTATTTGGAAAACGTTGTGAAAGAGTACTGAAGATGCTTGGGGAATGTTTCTAAAAGTCTTTGTCCAAGTTTAATAACTCAGCCCCAAACTTTTCTTTTTGTTACCTGAGAGATATTGGTTATGAGAGATGAACTGGCACAAAGCTTGCTTGAGAACAGGAGGCGTGGGACTGTAAGGACCCTAGTGAATTGACGCCATGAAGCAATTCATTGTATTGTCACTTAGTACTCATGTTATCCTGAGGAAATTTACAAGTACTGTGAATCTTGTTCTTTATCTGTGAAGCAAGTTTGAGAAGCATTTTTTGTGAGATTCAGAATGTTTATACAGAAAGTAAAGTGTCTGCCTAGAACTTGGCACATTTTAGATGTTTCAGGAATGGTACTTTTTTACAATGTTATTTTAACCCAAGAAACTATATTTTTCCTTAGAAAATTTAGTTCTTGTTTTTATTTTCCAGAAAATCTCAAAGAATTAGTAGCTGAACAGGTCACAGAATTCCAATACAAAAAATTTATTTCTTCATTTTCTACCACATAGTATGTCTTGTATAATTTGACTGCAAAAAAATGTATTTTCCAGTTGGATACAATTCAAAGATGGCAGAATATGAGTCAAAGGTTACTCCTTTTATAATTCCAATTCCTCTTCCACCCAGAAAACTATTTTTATGTATTTAGCCTCTCCTTAATTTCTAACTCTTGAATAACATTGGCCAAATTATACTCAAAAACTATGGACTGTCCTTTCAATAAATTGGGGTTTGGCTCTCTCAAGCCATGGAAATGAAGACCAGCCTAAATTTTTTTAGTATTATTTTAAAGGAACACTTTCCTATATTTCAGTAAACTGTTGGCAGTAATATATACATATATATATATATATATATATATATAAAATATGACTTCTTTGTGGACAAAATTCAACTGTATCAGTAGAAAAACACAGGATGCTATCTATATCTACCCCAGTGGTGATTTATTTCTTGTTTTATCAAGGATCTGAAAAGAACTGTTCAGAGCAGTTGTACATTCTAGGTTGTTTTTTTTATCCCCCATGATCACTCGGTTCTCTGACAATACCCAACTTAATTCAAAATAATCTATAGAAGGATTTAGTATCCCAAATGTCAAACCTGCTTTGTCTCAGGGTATTTAAATTTGATCCCTTGTATCTGAAATCTCACTTCTGAACTCCCTTAATTTGTTATTTTGGTCACAAGATATCTCTCAGTATATTTCTGATATTACTGCTGCTTTTAGAGTCTACCATTTTATGGGTAATGGTGTATTGGGTTTATCTATTATTTTCACCATTAACAATACCTTCCAATAGCAAAGGCTCCAATAGTATCCAATAAATAAGAGAGAGTTTTTGTTTATTGTGATATATATATTTCTCCTATTTTCTTGCATAAAGCAAGCAAATCAATGTATGTATCTTTATTTTACAGGAGTATAAATGAGAAAAAGAATAGTGTATCTTACTTTTTCTAATATCATACTGATTAAATCTTACATTTTCAAGAAAATTTCACTTGTAGATTTGCAGTTACATTGTAGCTACCACAAATGAGGGAAACCAAGCAATCTATGTTTCTTTGGGTCTGGCTTACTTTGCTTAATTTAACTTTTTTTGTCTTTCCCATTTCCTTATGAATGGTACAATAGCATTTTTTTTTCTGATGTATGAGCAGAATCCATTGTGTATATGCACCACATTTATGCATGGGGTTACAATCAAATTAACTGAAGTGAAATATATTCTGTGGATTGCACAAATAATACGATTCTTTAAAAAGACTAAGCCAAAGTCCAACAAAGTAAGTACCAAGAAATGGGTACAAGAGGGGAGGTTTGGGCCATTGGGAGAAGGATATAAGAATGAACAGGGAAGCAAGAATGCATTGTCTACGACACAGAATTGAGAAATATAAGGGAAGGGGGTAGGTTGAAGGGTTATGGAGACACTGGCGGGATGACACTGATAAAGATGCATTGCATTAATAAAGTATTTTATTAAATGGCAAAAATTCAATACATGTCCTTACATGTAGTGAATATGAGGGAATGTGTGAGTGGGGAGGGGTCAATGAGAATGGTGAAAAGAGTGACCTTGATCAAGATGCACTATATTCATAAACTGAATGGCAACTCCTTAGTACAACTACTTAAATATAACAGAATATTTTTCCATTTTATAAGGGTATCCTTAAAGAATAAGCTATGAACTATACTTAGCATTTTTAGTATTGATGATGATTACCTGTCTGAGACAGCATTGGTCAAATTTTTCATTACACATCATTCTTTTTTTCTTACTTTTTGTTTAGAGGAGATTTTTAAAAGTCACAATGAGTAGGGATTTATGCATTGCTTCTATAAATGGGATTATCTACATAACTGCTTTGGAATTATTCTACACAAGAGATTTGTTTGTTCTTCTGCATTTATGTCTTTATTTGATTGCTAATTTATCTCTGTATGGATCCATGAATATGTATTATATGTTTTAGGTTACAATTCAATTTCATTTAGCTGCTTAAATTATTCTAGCTTTCACCATTGAGAAATCTTTCAGTTGCTTTCCATATCTATTTGACTGTCTACCTCATTAGAACCTTTTATTTATATTTTTTGGACAGCCTCTTAATTTCTGACATTATAAGTGGTTCCAAACTCAGATATCTATCTATCTATCTGTCTATCTATCTATCTATCTATCTATCTATCATCTATCTATCCATCTACCTATCTATTTTGCAATCTGTCTATATGTATCTATGTATCGATCTTTCTACCTACCTACTTATCTATCTACCTATCATCTATCTGTGTATGACTATTTGGTGACAATGAATGAAAATTGACAATATATCATGCAGATGTGTAATAATAAAAAATAATGACAATGTTTTTCATAGTGCCAGCCCAATCTTCCCCTTACCAGAGGTTTTTAGGTTTTTAGTTTTCAGTAAATTTATATACTATTGGTTTTCATAGCTACTTTGTAGCTGGAGCATGGGGTAAAGTTGAGAAATTACTGATGTGAATTCACCATTCTTACCTAGATTCAGTGACATTGCCATAGTAAATATTTCAAATAATTAGTAAGTCTGGTTTAAGGAAGAGGATTCAGAAAAAAAAACTTGAACACTGAGGCTGAGACCTGAGGATCACAGTACAAAACCATCCCCAGCAGGAAAGACATGGGATTCTTACCTCCAATTAATCACCAAAAAATATTAAAATTATATGAGGTGTTACCTTCTGACATGTCTGTTATCACATATCTACTAGTTCTCTTTTATTCAATTTCATTTTCTATAATTTTATATCACTTGCTCAACTGTGAATTGCTAACAAAATATTACGTGGAAGTTTCCACAAATAAACAATATAAAAGTTTGAAAATGCTGTTCTGAGTGTTGTGAAGAAATGTCATGGCATATTGTTGCATCCTGCATGGGAAGCGAATGCTGCTTTTATACACATTTTATCGACAATATCTACTATTTGTCCACTGGTCACATACTAGTTGTCTTCATCATAAAGTTGACTTTCATGGCATCTGTTATTTATTCAACTCTCTTTTATTATTAACCTGAGGCTATACCACTTAATATTAATTCTTAGTGTCTCAACATAATTTCTTGTTTATGGTGAGTATGTGTAGGCAGAAAAAGAAGTGCATAGGCGCTCCTTAATTTAAAATAAGATATATGGATTATTCCATGATAATTTGAAAATATTTTAAGTTGAAAATACATAACATATATAGACATAATTTAAGCAATACAACATTACAAGCTGTAAGGTAAAATACCAGTTATTTCCTCCTGCTGAATATTCCATTGAAAATTCTAAGGCTAGAGAATCACACCAAGTGAGCCATCATAGTTGAGAGTTTGGCCAGAGAGGAAAAATCAGGCATCCTGTTTAGTGGAGAGTAGGAGTGATGGCCCAATGTCATTAACTCAAATTAGCAGACAATAATTTGCAGGAATGTTGCTAGCCAAAAAGATTAAAATTCCAAATTTGAATTATGGTTTCTACTGAATGGACACTGCTTTCATATCATCATAAAGCTGAACATGACTAAGTCAAATGATAGTTTAGGAATTATTTAATGCTAGATGCTGTTCACAATTTTAGGTAATCCATTGAAGATTTATGAACATATACCTTGCATATGTTAAGGTGTCTCATAAAGCCTGTTGTCAGTATTGGTTATGAACATTGCATAATACTCTAAAGTCTCTCAGAGGGGTACAGCCCTTGATTCATATCTACCAGAACAATGTCAGTTGTCCCATTTGGAAGTTTGTGAGAATCATAACAGAGAACACACATTCATGCTCAAACCCCATGGAAAACTCCCCACTCTTTTCTTGTGAGGAAATTCCACTTTAGAAGAAGCTTTCATCCTTTGAAAACATGAAATTTCAGCTCAGTGGTCTTTTTTGCTATTACAAACAATTGAAGTCTGAAAATCAACCAATATCTGGAAATAGAAGTAAATTATCTCCTAGATCCTCTGTAAAGAAGAAAAGCATACATAAGAAATGTTAAGAAATGGTTACGAAGTAATATAGAAGAGGATAAAAGGAAAGAGTGGTGAGTGTGACTTTTAGATCTATAAGTAGTCACAAAGAAACAGGAAAACATGCTAAACATTATTTGATACTCAGCTTTCACATATTCTATGAGAACTATTGCACATCACTGTCCTTTGAAATGCTAATTATCACATTAACTACCTTTCACAGATCTTTTACCCCTTAATTTGAAGGTCTTTGTTCTGCAAGATCTAAAAGTAAATACATGACAGATCAAAAATAGTCTCTCTTCTTGTTCTTGCTTCTGGAATGCATTTACTCATGAGAGGTTTAGGGAAGATGGATGCCTAAAGTTTAAAACACTTTTTTAAGTCTAATTTTATTGTATTGTAAGAGTGATGTCAGAGGGGTAACAGTTACATTAGTAAGGTCTTGAGTACATTTCTTGTTGAACATTGTTACCCCTCCCTCATTTTCTCCCACTTCTCCCTCTACTTCTCCCCCCCAAATTGTAAAATTGATTTCCAAAATAGTGTCTTGTGAGTATCACTGCTGCATTGGTTCACTCTATGCCATTTTTATACCCTCTGTAAAACTTTTGTAACCTTCAAAGTACTCATTTTCACATCTTTAAACTATGCTTATATTTCTCAGGACCATACTCTGTATCATTTACTATCAGTCAAAAACTATCATTTTACTTTACAGTGTCATCCTGTTAGATCTTTTTTTTTTGGGGGGGGGGTCTGGTCGTTGGGCCTGAACTCTGGGCCTGGGCGCTGTCCCTCATCTCTTCAGCTCAACACTAGCGCGCTACCACTTGAGCCATAGTGCCACTTTCAGCTTTTTTCTTTTTGCTTATGTGGTGCTGGGGGATCGAACGCAGGGTCTTAGGCATGCAAGGCAAGTGCTCTACCACTGAGCCACCTTCCCAGCCCCCATCCTGCTAGATCTTAAAAGTCTCCCAAACTATGGCTAATTTGTCTTATCAATATCTAATTTATGGTATTGAGTCAGTAAATGACTGAAATTACTCTACTTATTGGCTAATCAAAATAGATTTGTGAATATTCCTATTAGAGCAATGGCATAGGCCAGGCCTGTCAGCTTATACCAAAAGGCCAATCAGAGAGATAAGTGGAAATAAGTAGTCCATTCTCAGTTTGGCCATATGAGTAAGAAAAGGGAGGAATCTGCTTTCAAAAATGTGAATTACTGTAGGGATTATACATAAGATGGGAATAAATACAAGGGCCAGAGACTTGGATAGCTGGTGATCTCAGTCAGGTCTTGTTCTTGTGGGTCATTTCTCAGGATGAATCATGTGAAGCATTCTAAGAGATAAAGAAACTCTATTATTGCCTGGGAGTATATTCCAGTGTTTTTAATCAGCTCATTGTTCCTGAGCCTCATCAGAGAAAAGAAATAATCAGAAAGCCAAATACAGATACAATTAAGGTAGCATTACATATTAGACACTTGAGAAGAGCAATGAGAGGGATTATAGGGAGAGCTGATAACATTCTACGTCCTAATCTGTTTGTTGATTATATCTTCAATTTATTTTTCAAGAAAATAAAGATATCCTTTTATGATACACACAATGTTTCTATTCAAATTACATTTCAGTAAAAAGTTAAAAGGAATGTCTATCAAGAAGGAAAAAGAAAAGAGACAATTAACTTAACTTAATGAAATTGAAATCCAAGTTTTTCATTGTCCCAAACTTCAAAGCCACAGTGTATGTTGGTCAGTATATAACAAATAAATCCTTGAGGAAAATATTCATGGAGCTTCTTGGTTCTTTCTCATGAATTTAAGACATTTTTTTACAGTTTTTCAAGATTGAAAACTAGTTATTACAACATTGTACACAACATTGTAAAGGTGCTGGACCGAGGGGTTACAGTTACATGAGTAAGGCAATGAATAGATTATTTGTAGATTAGTGTTACCCACTTCTCTTCTTGTTGTCCTACTATACCTTCCCTCCAGCACCTCTAACACTCCCCTTCCCCCTCCCCACCAAATTTGTAAAGTTCATTTCCAGTATACTGTGTGTGGGTATCATTGTTGCAATGGGTCATCCTGTGTCCTTGTTTTTCCCCTTCCCCTCCCCAGATTAGACAAATGTATATACAAGATGCAGGGTATTAAAATCAAGTACAGTGACAACAGGGGATATGCCATATGGGAAACATACAAAGATGTATCCTAATTATTGCCAATAAGGGAAAACATGGGACCTAAATTTCTTTGGGTCTGGCTTACTTCACTTAATATGTTTTTTTCCAAGTCTTTCCATTTCCTAACAAATGGGGTGGTATTGTTCTTTCTGATGGAAGCATAGAATTCTGACATATATATGTATACATACACATATATATGTGTGTATATGTATATATATCAAGAAAATGTGATATATATATCCACTCATCTACTGAGGGGCATCTGGGTTGGTTCCATATCTTAGCTATGGTAAATAATGCTGTGATAAACATTGTTGTGCTGGTAGCTTTCGTATAGCCTTGTTTGTGATCGTTTGGGTAAATACCCATAAGTAGGATTGCTGGGTCCTAGAGGAGCTCTATGTGGAATCTTTTGAGGAACATCCATAGTGCTTTCCAAAGTGGTTGAACAAGTTTACACTCCTACCAACAATGCAGTAGGGTTACCTTCTAGCCACATTCCTACAGGTTCTGTTGTTATTAGATTTCTTGATTATAGCCATTCTAACTGGGGTGAGGTGGAATTTCAATATTGTTTTAATTTGCATTTATTTTATGGTCAGAGAAGTTGAGCATTTCTTCATATGTCTATTGGGCATTCTTATTTCCTCTTCAGAGAAGTCTCTCTACTACAAGGCCATAGTATTAAAAAACAGCTTGGTACTGGGACAAAAACAAACTGAAGACCAATGGACTAGAACAGAAAGCCCAGAAGTGAATTCACAGACTTATAGTCCTGTAAACTTCAATAAAGAGACAAAAAAATAGAATGGAAGGAAGACAGCCTCTTCAGTAAATTGTGCTAGCAAAATTGGTTAAATACCTATAGAAAACTAAAGCTATATCCTTATATATCACCCTGCACCATAATCAACTCCAAATGGATCAAAGACCTCGAAGTAAAAGCAGAAACCCTGAAAACATTACAAGAGGGAAGAGGAGAATCATTAGGGCTCCTTGGCACAGGCTGAAATTTTAATAAAGACCCCAAAATACAGCAAATCAAAGAAAGTTTGGACAACTAGGATTGCACGAAACTGCAGAGCTTCTGCATGGCAAAAGACATAGCTAGTAAGATAAACAGACAGCCCACTGACTGGGAGAAGATCTTTACTAGCTATTCAACAGACAAGGGCCTCAGATCTGAAATATACTTAGAACTCAAAAATTAAATCCTCCAAAAACAAATTCTCCAAAAAGCAACCTCCACATTAATAAGTGGCCTAAAGACAAACCACCCTTTTGGCCAATCCTGTCATCCACCATAATGTTTCTGGTTAACTCTGTCAAAGAGTTGAGGAATGTTTTTTCCATTTCTTTGTACTTAACAAATTCCTTTACCACAGCTTGGCCCTTCTTAGATGTCTTCTAATTGATCCTTTAGTGAAAGATCTTTACATTCTAATCCCCTAGAGATCTGTCTTCAAACAATTCCCTTATGACCCTGTTCATGAGTTGTAATCTTTTATCTGCCTTTTCCTATAGCATTAAATTAGGAAGCAAACTAAGTATGGATGTATGACCTTTGCTTTCAGTTTACATAGGTACAAACTGTCTGAAGTACTGCCTCTGATTTACCCTTTAACTTTGGAGAGACCAAAATTTGTAGAATTATTCATAGGAAGTAAAATATTTCATTATTTTATATTCTCATAGACCTTTTCTTTTTTTACTATTTCCATAAATAATCATGTTAAACATTAAGAACACATCTTTTCTCTCCTTTCTCTCCCTGTCCCTCTCTCCCTCCTTCTCTCTCTCCTCTCTCTTTCTCTCTCCCCGTCTCTCTTATAAGTTGTGGGGCTTGAACTCTGGGCTTGGGCGCTGTCCATGAACTCTTCAGTTCAAATCTAGCACTCTACCATTCGAGCCACAGCACCACTTCTGGTTTTCCGGTGGTTATTTGGAGATAAGTGTCTCATGAATATTTCTACCTGGGCTGGCATTGAACTGCAATCTTCCTGAGTAGCTAGGATTACAGGAGAGAGCCACTGATGCCTGGCTTTTTGGCTGTATTAACCTTAATTCTGTTGTATTTCTGTTCTCAAGCATAATGACTGGCACATAGTAACTAGGCCTCAACAAATGTCTGGTAAATGAATGGAAGTAGATTCTAACATGTTTCTATAGCTTCAAAACACCTTATATATTAAAAAAAATACTTAAGTTGAGAAACCTAATCAATCTCATTGTACTGAGAAGTAATATAAGTGTAATTATCAATATCATATTTATTTATGTATTTAATTTTGGTTCATATCCTGGGACTTGAACTCAGGGCTGAGCTGCTGTCCCTTAACTTCTGTGCTCAATTGTAGTGTTCTACCACTTGAGCCACAGCTCCACTACTAGCTTTTTCATAGTTTGAGATAAGACTCACAAACTTTCCTGCTAAGGCAAGCTTCACTCCTCAGATCTCAACCTCCTGAGTAGCTAGGATTACATGTGTGAGCCACCAGTAGCCACTAGTACTGTATTTTTGTTGTTAGAAATCCCTGGTAAAAGAGCTTATCTCAGGGTAAGAATGACAGAAAGTGGAATTATATGATGTTTTGGTTCAACATGCTCTATTATTTTATTATTTCTGTTCTGTATTCAGTTCTACCAAATACAAAGATATTCAGGTTTGTGACTTCATTTCAACCTTTTAAATATTTTATCTAAAACATACATAAATGTATGAGTCCAGAAAAATTGTTGATTTTAAACTGTAATTTATTGCTCCTAATACTCTATATATCTCCAGAAATTAGGTCTGTGCAACCTAATGAAAGTGATAGAAAAATAAGTGCATTTTTAGAATATAAAAATGAGCTCAGATTCTTGTATTTAGACAAAATTCCTTCAAGTATTTTATAACACATTTAGTACAGTGCTTTAATGCTTATACATTTTTATCTCTCTGTTGCATTTGACATTATAATCACATTTCTCTTCTCATGGATTCCAAAACCTTTTCTTATCTTATTCATCTTCTTACCTACTAACTCTGATAATGTGATAGTGCCTTGCATGTCTTCTCTAGTCTTCAAAACACAAATGTTTTCTTAAGATATGTCTTTGTATTCCCTTCGGTATCTCTGAGGGCATGTACTTTATCACATTAGTTTTATGTAGAGAGTTTTCAAAGATACCCTTAGATTAATTCTCTTGATCATTGAAAACAAGTATACTTAAGGTATGGAACAAAGTTTCTAAATGTAAATATGAATTTCTTTTCAGTGGTAACAAGATCTAGGAATAACTGAATAAAGAACTGTAGATATAACTATATATATAGTTATATCTATATCTCATTTATCTATCTATCTATCTATCTATCTATCTATCTATCTATCTGTGAATAGAGGAAACGAAGGCACAAAGAAGTGTTTCAATCACTGTAAAGGTGTGAAAAAAGAAAAGAGGGCCTAGAAAGAGAACTATGAGGATGTGGTAAATACTCTCTCAATAAATTCTATAACTGACCAGAGAATAATTTACATTTTTACTCTCTATGTCACATGACCTATCAATTACTCAATAATATACATCCATGGATATACTATAAATGAGAAAGCAACATTAAATTCCAATAAAACATTATTTCAAACAAAGCAGAATATATTTATCCCAAGACCATTATTGGCTGAAATAGTGGAATAAACAATATGTTAGTTAAGTAGAATTACAAAATAATTTACAGTTAGTAACAAGTGAATAATATAAGTCCTTAAATAATAAATTTTAGAAGATCATAGTAAGGTACTGATATAAAGTGGGACAAGTAAACTACTTCAACTCAAAGTAAAGAGATTAAAAAATATTCTCAGGGTCTATTTTGAAATCTATTTAAAAACTGATAAATGTATAGTAGAATTAAGGACTGAATAGATAGTATGAATGCCTAATCAAAAGGTTGAGCATGTAGGAGAATTGTAAACAGCAGTATGGAGAAATGAGTAGCAAGGTCAAGAGT
This sequence comes from Dipodomys spectabilis, assembly GCF_019054845.1. Classification (NCBI taxonomy): domain Eukaryota; kingdom Metazoa; phylum Chordata; class Mammalia; order Rodentia; family Heteromyidae; genus Dipodomys; species Dipodomys spectabilis. Next base: position 1,176,541 of record NW_024871091.1, on the reverse strand, counting down.
TTACTGAGCTCTTCCAAAGCCAAGAGTAATGGTATTTTTCCATCACCATAGAGTTGAAACATAATTTCTTACTAATTAAATGCTTTCGGAGCTGTGAAAGGCATGTAAATTTCTCATTGTTTCCTGAATATAATTCACTTGGGTAATTCTGTTTTTATTTTTATAACATTTTAAGGCCTTTTGTATTAAGACTCACACAGGGGGAATTTGGCTGTCATCTTTTGTTTATGAACATATGTATATTTATTAACACACTGTATTCCCTGGGTATTGGTAATTCAAAATGTTATGAATGATAACAATTATGTAATTTATAATATAGCTTTATTTTCAAATGGATTACAATTAATCTTTAAGTTATTTATATTCACTGTGGGAAGCATAGAAAAACCAGGCTTTGAACTTTGGGCAAGTTTCACAGTGATTTATTATTCAAAATTATAGCAGAGTAAATTTTAGCTATAAAAAATGACCTTTTTAGTGTCCTGTTTCCTGAAAGCCAGTCCAAATGTGTTTGACTTCACACAGTGAATCAGTATCACAATTTTTAGCTGTTTTCTTCAAATCAAAGTGTCTTCAGAATGGCTATTTCAGTTTGGATAAAAACACCAAGGCAAATCGATGCAAACACATATTTTCACAAGTAATATATAGTTACACTTGTATATCATAAAATCTGGAGGTATTCTCTTAAGAAAATTTTCTTTGTCAGAGTTGTATTTGTATTTGTTTGGGGTAACAATTTTTTAGACACTTTATTTAGGATAATATCTCTCCAGACCAAATTCTGAGATGTGTAAATTCATAACATTGCTTTCAAGTCTCCATGGATTCTATAATGTAATTTGTGTTTTATATATTTAATAACACTATCAATAATTCCCTACATTGTGATAGGCTAGGCTTTACATATACTGTTGTAAATCTTACATACTTACATACAACAATGCTGTGAATTGCTCTAATTGTGTAGGTGCAGAAATTTAAGACTCTGAGATAAAACATGAGCAGAATAGCTCAATATATATGTACATATGACCATATATGATGATGCTGAACAAAATGAACTCCAAGGCATGGACACAAGATGTTTTTTGATGCTGTTGTTTGAAATAAATTGTGTGATTTTTTTTTGTTTCTTTTGTATGTTCTTCCCCCTATAGTATATCCCCTGTTGTCACAGTATTTGATTTTGGTATCCTGGTATTGTATATACATTTATCTGAATTAGGGAAGGGAAGGGGAACAACAGAATGATGCGACAAATGGGGAACCAATGTTACAGTGATCTTCACAAGACAATATGTTGGAAATGATCTGTACAACTTGGCGGGGATTGGGGTGAGGGAAAGAGGGAGAACAATGAGGGAAGCAGTAACAAGGTAGACAACAAAGGTATTATTCCCTTACTTATGCAACTGTAACCCCTCTGTACACCATCTTGACAATACAATAAATAAATAAATAATAAAAATTTGAAGAAAAAGAAAAAAACACATGATCACAAATAGTTAGGAATAGAGTTTTTATTACAGTATGCATCTTTATAACCAAATATTCTCTCTATAACATTTACCCATCTGGTGTACTTCAAAAAACATTATTTAATGCACTCTGATTAGCATTATGGTAAAGTAAGAAAAATAATTTTCTGCATAGAAAAACTGTGAATGACAAAATACAACTAAGAAATATGAAATTTAGTATTACCTATAAACACAATCCACCCAAATAATATCAGTGTATTTTTGAACACTCGTGCTCAAAGAAGAAATTCAAAGCAAAAATTGGAAAAATAAATATTCAGACAAATCTGGGGGAAAGCAGTACAATTTATGAGATTCCACCCAAAACATTCTCTGTGTTGGTTCTGTGGTTTGAACTCTGGGCCTGGGCAACATCAACGAGCTTCTTTGCTCAAGGCTAGCACTCTACCACTTGAGCCATAGCTGTATTTCTGCCTTAAGGTTTAGAAAAGTAGTTTATTGTATATAATAGTCTCACTGACTTTCCTGCCTAGCCTAGCTTTGAACCTCAATCCTCATATCGCAGCCACTGAAAAGCTTATATTAGAGGCATAAGCCATTAGTACCAGGATAGGGAAATCAGTTTTAAGAGTTTGTATAAATATCAGTGCTTACATTAAATGACAGGAAAATCTCAACTAAATAAACTTGGCTTCATCTTAAGGACATAGAAAGAAAGGCACCCATATTTTTAGAAGGAAAAAAAAATACAAATATAAGAATCAGAGTGCAAGGAAATAAAATAGAGATTTAAAATGACAAAAAAAATTTGGTGCTGATCCGGGGGCTTAAAGTCTGGTACTGAGTGCTGTCCCTGAGACTTAGTGCTGAAGGCTAGTGCTCGACAACCTGAGCTACAGCTCCACTGCCAATAAAACTGTTTGAAATAATTACCTCACTTAGGTAACTGTAACCCCTTTGGACATAATTTTTCAACAAAAAATAAAAACATGACCAAACCTGTTCTTTAAAATCCAACAAAATTGACAAATCTTTCTGAGAGTAATTAAAAAAATGAAAAGATTAAGTAAAACAGTAGCTCAAAAGTTCCACAATAACACTGCGCTACAAGAGTGTCAATGGCTTCATAAAAAGGTTTGTGCCAAAACTTTGGTTGGTGACTTAGAAGAAATGACAACTTCCTGAACACATACACCTTACTAAGGCTGAAACATGAATAAACAACAACATGAGTAGACTAACAACAAATGATGAAAACAAATAAGTAATAAAATATATTCCATCAAGCCAAAGTCTAGTGCAAGACGTTTCACTGATAAATTCTGTCACAGCTTAAAAAATTAGATCTTGTCAAGTTTTAAAAATATTGGTTGACTGCACCAGAATCAACTCCAAATGGATCAAAGATCTCTGAGTCAAAGCAGAAACCCTGAAACCATTACAGGAAAGAATAGGAGAAACACTAGGGTGCCTAGGCACAGGCCAAAAATAAAGACACAGAAATACAACAAATCAAAGAAACATTGGACAAATGGGATTGCATGAAACTACAGGGCTTCTGCATGGCAAAGGATGGAGCTAGAAAGATCAATAGAAAGCCCATGGATTGGGAGAAGTAATTCACTACCATACAACTGACAAGGATCTCAAATCTAAAATATACCTGGAACTCAAAAAAATTAAATCCCCCAACAACAAATCCCCAAAGAAACAACTGCCCAATAAACAAGTGGGCTAAAGACTTAAAGAGAGGGAGGTTCCGGGAAGATGGCGGAGGAGAAGATGGAATCTGAACAAGCTCTTGCATAGAAAACAGTTTCAGAGTTCCAGGGAACAGTCCCAAGCCAGAGAATCACACCAAGTGTGCCATCACAGGACAGAGAGTTAGTCAAGAGAGGGGAAGCCAAGCAGACACATCTGAGCGCCTGCCAGCAGCTGCTACTGCCACGGGGGCATACCTGAGCCACAGAGTCCGGGACGAAGGAGCCAGACGCTGCGGACGAGCGGATTCTACTCAACACCAGCAAGAACCGACAAGGAGCGGACAACTTCATCCTGCACTTTGCAGACCAGAGACGACCCAGGATCCAAGACTCGGCGTGAGTAGAAGCCCGACTTCCTCACTCCTTCTCTGGGAGCATAGGAGGGAAGGCCACCCCTCCCCCCCCCAGCACCGGTGATCTCCATCTTGGATACCGACAAAGCTCGGAGGAGCGGCTAGCTCCAGCTCAGGCCTTGGAATAAAACGAGTCATTTAGCAGGTCACAAGAACTTAACGGCGAAGTGACCTCACAGACTCAGTTCCATCCAGGGAAAAGTCACCCAGCTCAGGCGCCAGCCATTGGAGTGGCTCTCCTCACCAGGTAACCAGAGCCAGAGGCTGCCCCTCCCTCTAGCAACCACCACAATCAATTGAAAAACAGAAACCCTGAGAATGGCTCCAGGCTGGGTGCTGTGAGTTTTTTTCACAAAATAGCCCCAGGGAAAAGCTACTGTTTGTAGAAAGGCCTCAACTCTACCCAGAACCTAGCCTCATCACTGCATCCCCCTCTTTTGTGATTCTCAAAGCAGATCACCCTCTCAGTAAACTAACCTGGGAGGGGGATCTCAAAATCTTGGGTAAAGCAGAGCATTTTTCTGCCTGTTCCAACAAACTGACTTAAGAAACCAATCAAGCCACAGGACCTCAAGCTGACCAGAGACTCCAACCAGACTCTGGTTACAGACAAAAGGGAGATACAGGACTCTTCCCACCCTTCCCAAAAAAAAAAAAAAAAAAATCAAAGAACTTTTTTTTTTTCTTCTTCTTCTTTTCTTTTTTCTTTTTTGTTTTGTTTTTTTTTTCGTCTTTTGTTACCTTATATATATATAAAAAAATTTTCTTTGCTTTTCTAAAACTTTTATTAATCTTTAATTTTTGCCTCTTCTGAAAAAATAATTGTTTTCCAGTAACTTTTTTTTTTTCTTTCTCCTCTTATAATTTTTATTTTAGGAATACGTGAATGTGTGTTTTCCTTTCTTTTCTTGTCTTCTTTCTCTTTTTCTTTCATTCTTAATTATCTTTTTGTTTTTTGTCTAGCTCTACTGAATTTCTGATCTTTTCTTCTCACTTTCCTATCCTTTCCATCTTTTCCTCTTTGTTCTTCTTTATGTGACTTAACTCTTGTCCTGCACATCCTCAGATAAACACGTAGTTAACCAGTAGACCCTATCCCACATTGTGTACACACTTAATCCACAAACTTATTACTCAATTCAAAACCTCTGAGACTTAAATTCATTAATAGCAGTACTACCTCTTTATACCTATATAATATTTTAAGCATTTTTTTAAAGTTTTTCACATCTCCTCTATGTCCCTCCCTTTCTCTCAACATATTCATATTCCTCTATAAATAGATGGTCCTTTAATCTCTAAAATAACATTAATGTTTACGTTTCTTTTTTTTTTCTAGTCTCTTTTCATTCCCCTTTCCCTTTCTTCTTTTTCTCTCTCTCTCTACTTGCATCCTACCCAACCTATTTCCTGCATTGGGATTAGGACAGAGTTAACTCTCCCTGTGCCTCCCCACACCAATCTATTCCTATTTTTTACCCACATCTCTCCCTAACCCTAATAATTTCTGGTTTTCCAAATTCTTCTCTGTGGTTCGAAGCCCTTTAACATATAGTTGTTTGATGTCGAATAGATGTATCTGTTGAACTAGATTGTATCTGTAGACTATTGACTGTACAAATGCAAACTTTGGTTGATGGTTGCCTTAAGATAGTGTTCTAGCACAAAACTGGTGCTATCTTCATCTCAAATGGGCAGAGTAAGCCGGAAAAACACAAGAAAAATGGCAAATTCGGGTATCTCAATTCCCAATCTTGATAATCAGGGGTTAGAACAGATAATGAATAATCCAGAGGAGAGTTCCCAAACAGCTCTACAAACACTGGTGGCAAACATGATAAATGGAAAGTTTGACAACGTACAAAGGGCTCTGTATGAGCGTGATAGGGAGAGAGAGGAGGCATCCCAGAAGTTTATACAGGAATATCATAAGCGTGAGGAAGCTACTCAAAAACTGATACAGGATTTGCGTGAACAACTTGAGAATACTCAAAGAGAAAGGGAGGAATGGCGTGAGCAGGCTGAGAACACTCAAAGAGATCTGCAGGAATCCCACGAACGGGAGGAAGCTAATCAAAGAGTAATACAGGAATTGAGAGACCAGGTAGAGAACACACAAAGATCACTAAAGGCATTCACGAATCCATTAACAAAGAGCTGAAGGAAGTCAGGGAGACCACAAAGGGAATGCTGAATGGAACCCAACAGAAGGAATGGGAGCCCAAAGAAACCATAACCAATCAACTAAGCGATTTGAGGACAAACACTGAACACCAAATTAAGGAAGTAAAGAAATTCATACAAGACCTAAAACAGAGCTTCAACAAAGAACTTGAAGCCATCAAAGCTGACCAACTAGAAGGAAAAGAGATAAAAAACAAAGTAGAGAGTCTTGACAGCAGGTTAGACCATGCAGAAGATCGAATCTCAGGGATTGAAGACAGCCTAGATATTATAGAGAAAGAACATACAACCATCCAAGACAAGTCCAAGAAATATGATAGATCTATCCAACACCTGGAAGACACCATCAGAAGGCCTAATCTAAGGATAATGGGTGTAGAGGAGCACCTAGAAACAGAAGTTAATGGTCTAGGAAATTTGTTTAACAGGATCCTAGCAGAGAACTTCCCAAACATGCAAAAAGATAGGCCTGTCCAGATACAAGAAGCCTTTAGAACCCCAAATAGACCAGACCAGAATAGGACATCCCACCGCCACATTATAATCCACACAGTATCAACTCAGAACAAGGAAAAGATCCTTAAAGCTGTCAAGGAGAAAAGGGTAATCACTTATAAAGGGAAACCAATTAGAATCACCTCAGATTTCTCAGCAGAGACAATCAAAGCAAGAAGAACCTGGAATGATGTATGCCATGCCCTAAAAACAAACAACTATCAACCAAGAATACTGTACCCAGCTAAACTCTCCTTCATAACTGAAGGCCAAATAAAAACCTTCCATAGCAAAGAAAAATTGAAACAATACATCTCCACCAAACCAGCCCTACAAAAGATTCTTAAAGATGTCCTACACATAGAAAACCAACAAGACCGCAATAAAGGCCAAGAAACTGCACCCAAACTGAGAATCCAAGAACCATAGGAAGAACCCAGTTTTCGCAGCCCCCAAGAAGGTAGATAACATGGCAGGAATTCCCAAATACCTCTCAGTCCTATCTCTTAATGTTAACGGACTAAACTCTCCAATTAAGCGACATAGACTGTCTAGTTGGATTAAAAAACAAGACCCTTCTATCTGCTGCCTGCAGGAGTCACATCTTGCCCATAAAAACAAACACATTTTCAATGTTAAAGGCTGGACCAAAATCTACCAAGCAAACGGACCCCATAAACAGGCAGGAGTTGCAATCCTTATATCAGATAAAATAGACTTCAAATTAAAATTTGTGAGAAGAGATAAAGAAGGTCGCTACATACTAATTAAAGGATCTCTCCTTCAGGAGGATATTACAATTCTAAATATCTATTCGCCAAACAATGGAGCACCCAAATTTATCAAAGAAACACTACTTTCCCTCAAATCCCATATAGATTCAAAGACATTAATTGTTGGGGATTTTAACACACCACTCTCCCCACTAGATAGATCAACTCGGCAAAAACTCAACAGAGAAACCACAGATCTAAACAGCTGCATAGATCAACTAGACTTAACAGACATCTACCGAACATTTCACCCAGCAGCATCAGAATACACGTTTTTCTCAGCAGCACATGGAACGTTTTCTAAAATAGACCACATTTTAGGCCACAAAGCAAACTTGTCTAAATTCAGAAACATTGAAGTTATACCTTGCATTCTCTCTGACCACAAGGGAATAAAATTAGAACTCAACACCAAAAGCCACCAAAGAAAGTCCGGTATCACATGGAGGCTGAAAAACACACTGCTGAATCATGAGTGGGTCATGGAAGAGATTACAAAGGAAATTCAAATGTTCATGCTATTCAACAAAAATGAACACACAAAATACCAGCTCCTCTGGGACACAGCAAAGGCAGTACTCAGAGGCAAGTTTATAGCTCTGAGCTCCTACATCAACAAATTGGAGAGCTCTGAAACTAACAATTTAATGACACATCTAAACCTCCTTGAAAAAGAGCAGCAAGATAACCCCAATCCAATAGACGGAAAGAAATAATCAAAATTAAATCAGAATTAAATGAATTAGAATCCAAAAAAACTATAGAAAGAATCAACAAAACAAAGAGTTGGTTCTTCGAAAAACTTCACAAAATTGACAGACCCTTAGCAAATCTTATCAGAAAAAGAAGAGAACACACCCAAATTAATAAACTCAGAGATGAGAATGGAAACATCACCACGGAAACAACCAAGATTCAGAACATTATAAGGGAATACTTCTCAAAACTTTATGCTAATAAGTTTGAGAACTTGACAGAAATGGACATCTTCCTAGCAAATATTGACATGCTAAAACTAAACCAAGATGAGTTAAACTATCTTAACGGGCCCATATCAAGCATTGAAATAGAAACAGCAATAAGAGACCTCCCAGCTAAGAAAAGTCCAGGACCAGATGGTTTTACAGCGGAATTTTACAAGGCCTTCAAAGCAGAGCTCACACCAATTCTCCTCCAACTCTTCAATGAAATTGGAAGAGAAAGCTCACTACTGAACACATTCTATGAAGCCATCATAACCCTCATCCCAAAACCAGGCAGGGACTCATCAAAGAAAGAGAACTATAGACCCATTTCTTTGATGAACATTGATGCAAAACTTCTCAACAAAATTTTGGCCAATCGACTTCAACAATTCATCCAAAAAATCATACACCACGATCAAACAGGATTCATTTCAGGGATGCAAAGCTGGTTCAATATACGCAAATCAATTAATATTATTCATCACATCAACAGGAGCAAGAATAAGAACCACATGGTTATCTCAATAGACGCAGAAAAAGCATTCGACAAGATGCAACACCCCTTTATGATGAAGGCTTTGGAAAAATTAGGAATCCATGGAACATTCCTCAATACAATAAAGGCTGTATATGACAAACCTACAGCCAGCATTATACTCAATGGTGAAAAACTAAAGCCATTTCCTCTTAACTGAGGAACTAGACAAGGATGCCCACTCTCTCCACTTCTCTTCAATCTAGTATTAGAATGCCTAGCTACAGCAATAAGACAAGATGCAGACATAAAGGGGATCCAAATAGGGAAAGAAGAAATAAAACTCTCCCTCTTTGCAGATGACATGATCTTGTATTTAAAGAATCCCATAGACTCCACTCCCAAATTACTCAAGCTGATTCAAAACTTTGGCAAAGTAGCAGGTTATAAAATTTACCCCCAAAAATCCATGGCTTTTCTGTATGCCAACAATGAGAAAAGTGTGGCTGAAATTAGGAAAGCAACTCCATTTGTAATAGACCCCCAAAAAATAAAATACCTAGGAATTAACTTAACTAAAGAAGTGAAGGACCTCTATGATGAAAACTATAAAATCCTGAAAAAGGAAATCAACACAGAACTTAAAAAATGGCAAAACCTCCCATGCTCCTGGATTGGAAAGATTAACATCGTGAAAATGGCAATACTTCCCAAGGCTATCTACAAATTCAACGCAATACCTATCAAAATTCCACCCTCATTCTTCAAGGAAATAGAAGAGGCAATCCAAAAATTCATATGGAACAATAAAAGACCCCGAATAGCAAAAACGCTCCTCAACGGAAAGAACACGGCTGGAGGAATATCAATACCAAATTTCAAACTCTACTATAAAGCCATAGTAATCAAAACAGCTTGGTATTGGCATAAGAACAGACCTCAGGACCAATGGAATAGAATTGAAAACCCAGAAATGAACCTACAGACCTATTGCTATCTAATCTTCGATAAGGGAGCTAAAACAATAGAATGGAAGACAGACAGCCTCTTCAGTAAATGCTGCTGGCAAAACTGGTTAACTACATGTAGAAAACTAAAGCTAGATCCTTATATATCACCCTGGACCAGAATCAACTCCAAATGGATCAAAGACCTTGAACTCAAAGCAGACACTCTGAAAACATTACAGGATGGAATAGGAGAAACCCTGGGTCTCCTTGGCTCAGGCCGAAATTTTCTGAATAGAGACCCGGAAACACAACAAATCAAAGAAAGGTTGGACAAATGGGATTGTATAAGGTTGCAGAGCTTCTGCAGGGCAAATGACATAGCTAGCAAGATCAATAGAAAGCCCACGGACTGGGAGAAGATCTTTACTAGCCATACAACGGACAAGGGTCTCATATCTAAAATATACTTGGAACTCAAAAAATTAAACCACCCAACAACAAATCCTCAAAGAAACAACTGCCCAATAAGTAAGTGGGCGAAAGACTTAAAGAGAAGCTTCTCTGAAGAAGAAAGAAGGATGGCCAATAGACACATGAAGAAATGTTCAACATCCCTAGCCATAAAAGAAATGCTAATCAAAACAACATTGAGATATCACCTCACTCCAGTTAGAACAGCAAAAATCAAGAACTCTAACAACAACAGATGCTGGAGGGGATGTGGACAGAAAGGAACCTTACTTCATTGTTGGTGGGAATGTAAACTTGTTCAACCACTTTGGAAAGCAGTATGGAGGTTCCTCAAAAGACTTCACATAGAACTCCCCTATGACCCAGCAATCCCACTTTTGGGCATTTACCCTAATGTTTACAAAAAAGACCACACTAAAGCTACCAGCACAAGTATGTTTATTGCAGCATTATTTACCATAGCTAAGATATGGAACCAACCCAGATGCCCCTCAATAGATGAATGGATCAAGAAAATGTGGTATATATACACAATGGAATTCTATGCCTCCATTAGAAAGAATGACATTGCCCCATTTGTTAGGAAATGGAAAGGCTTGGAAAAAATTATATTAAGTGAAGTAAGCCAGGCCCAAAGAAACATAGGTCCCATGGTTTCCCTTATTTGCAATATCTAGTATAGGTATGAGTCAAGCGGAAAAAGTCAGAGAATGTGATGTTAGGAAAACGAACCCTCAAATATGTATTTTAATGTTTTTGTTTCTTTCATGCATGTGTTTCTAACGCATTTATAAGATTATTTCTTGGTTGCTTTGTATGTCCCTCCCCCACAGTGTAACCCCCGCTTTCACTATATTTGATGTCAGTATAACATGTGGAGGAGATGGGGACAAACAAGTCGTTTAAGGATTCAGGTGGACCTGTTGCAACAATGAGAAGTACAAAATGAAATGTCATGTCAAAACCAGCTTTACAATGTCGGAGGGGGGGGGGGAGGGGGGGGTATGATTGGGTGGGGGGGGAGGGGGGAGGCTGGGAAGGGAGGTGAAGGGTAAACAAAGGAGGAGGCTGCAATGCTTGGTAAGAAATGTATGCATTATCCTGACCATGTAATTGTAACCCCTCTGTACAGTATGTTCTCAAATAAAATAAAATAAAATTAAAAAAAAAAAAAAGACTTAAAGAGAAACTTCTCTGAAGAGGAAAGAAGGACGGCCAATAGACACATGAAGAAATGCTCAACCTCTCTAGCCATAAAAGAAATGCAAATTAAAGTATCATTGAGATTCTACCTCACTCCAGTTAGAATGGCTATAATCAAGAAATCAAATAACAACAAATGTTGGCAGGGATGTGGCCAAAAGGGAAACCTACCGCATTGTTGGTGGGAGTGTAAACTTGTTCAACCACTTTGGAAAGCAGTATGGAGGTTCCTCAAAAGATTCCACAAAGAGCTCCCCTATGACCCAGCAATCTCACTTTTGGGCATTTACCCAAAGGATCACTAACAAGGTCACACTAAAGCTACCAAAACAACTTCATTTATCACAGCATTATTTACCATAGCTAAGATATGGAACCAACCAAGATGCCCCTCAGTAGATGAATGGATCAAGAAATACATACAATGGAATTCTATGCCTCTATCAGAAATTATAACCTGGCCCCATTCTTTGGGAAATGGAAAGACTTGGAAAGAAATTATATTATGTGAAGTAAACCAGGCCCAAGAAATATAGGTCCCATGTTTTCTCTTATTTGCAATAACTAGTATATGTCTAGGACAAGCAGAAAAGATCAAAAGCTATATACATATGACTATATAAGATGATGCTAAGTGAAATGAACCTCAAGATAGGACACAAGTGCTTTTTTTATTGTGAAAATACCATTCAGAGGGGTTACAATTACATGAGCAAGGTTGAAAATGAAGTTTACAACTTGGGAGGTGGGAGGGAGGATTTGGGTAGGTGCAGATGGAAGGGATGGTTGGGGAAAAACAAAGGAGGAGGTAACAGTACTCGATAGGAAATGGACTCATTACCTTACTCATGTAACTGTAACCCCTCTGTACAGTATTTTTACAACAAAAACATATAAAAATTATTGTTTGACATTGAGTAGAAGGAAGTTAGCTTCTACTCATTTCTGTACCACCCAATACTTTTTGCTTTGCATTTCAATAAATTCATGCACATTAGATGAGCTTGAACTTGGGTGATGTAAAAATACGTAAGTCATGTGCATGATTTCAAAATTAATCTTTGTTAGTAATCAAGAATTTTGACTCATTTCCACTTATGTCACACTGCAATATATCCTTTGTTGGTTCTCGGACTGGACACTCAATAGGCAAACACTTGGGATACAGCGTGATAAATACAATAATTGAGGTAGGACTTAGGTACATTGATAGAATAAGGAGGAAGTAATAACATCCATTTGGGCAATTTACATTGTTTTTTAAATCAATTAAGAAACTTTTATGCTATCATTTGTAGTAAGATCAGGAATTTTTTTTTCAAAAAAGTAAATGGAGAACAGGGCATTCCAAAGAGACAAAGTAGATAAGAATAGCATATTGGCATTTAATACCATGCCATATTAGGGAACAGCAGGATACTTAGTATGTGCGGGGCAGGAGTTCATTTTAAGAGATGAAGCAAGAGCAAATGCCTCCTTGCAGAAATTTGTGTATGCTTGTTAAAGCAACAGTGCACAACTTAGGCAGGTAAACTACGCGTTCAAATTCACATTGTAGAAAAGATCTTGCTGGCAAAGTGCTTAAGGCATGTCTGAGAGAAATGACTTACTCCGTCCTGATGTTCATCTCACTTTCAGACACAAATAGTCTCAGAGATTTATTTTCTCTTCAGTGGTTAAGGGCTCTTGCAACAAGGACAATTCTAACAGGGTTTTCAGTCCAAACTTCTCAGATTTTTACACTGGATGTATCACATTCCATTCTCTATTGAACCTTGGACAACATATATCTCCTAACCTTTGGGCCTAGTTACCAGTTAATGTACAGTGCTGGAACTTTGGATCCGGTATGTTTAATGGTAGGTTTTAGTTACAGCCACAGCACTTTATATGGGTGACAAGTTTTATTGTGATGGTGAGTCATTTCTTATTATTAAATGGCATACTCCTTTTGTTAAGTCCAGCTTTCAAATGGTATTAGATGTCCAAGCTGTTTTATCTGTATGGGTACCTTTAGCTATGAAGTGTTCTCTATCTCCACAGATCTTCTATCTTTTCAATAAAAAAACAACTTTCAAAGGTTATATTGCTGCATGTTGACAGGATGACATTTAAAGCAATTTCTCTAAACCTCAAACATTTGCTGTCTCTTATATTATTGTTTGAATTTAATAGATATATAGTCTGAACTATAGAAAAATCGTACTTCCTAATGTCTTAAATTTATCATGATCTTTTCTGTCATCAATGATAATTGAAATTATGGGTAGTGTAATATTCATGAAAAGATAGCAATGTTTTGCAGATAATGGACTCTGGAATAGGGTATGTCCTTATGAAGAATCAAGTCAACTTCTTATACTAAAAGCTATGCTACATTCACCAAATTCCATGACCTCATTGGGCCAATTATTCATCCAAAAGGGATAAATGACAATACTATCTACTGTGTGCAATTGGTCTAGTATTTCATAAGCTCATGTCCTTGAAACTTAATTACTTGTATGTTTTATAAAATGTAGATATTAACAATAGAAAATTAAACTTTTTTAAAATCCAAGATTATTGCTTACAAAAATGATTGGTAGCAGGTACAAGTTTTGTCTTCTTGGGCTGGTGTCATTGGCTGACACCTGTAATCCTAGCTACACAGGAGGCTGAGATCTGAGGATCACGGTTCAAAGCCAGCCCAGGCAGGAAAGCCATAAGACTCTTATCTCCAATAAACCACTCAGAAAACCGGAAGTGACACTGTGGCTCAAGTGGTAGAGTACTAGCCTTGAGCTGAAGAGCTGAGGGACAGCGCCCAGGCCCAGAGTTCAAGCTCCACAACTGACAACGAAAAAATATATCTTCTTCTTAAACCAACCACACTTAAGAAATATATATGATATATTTGATGAGATTATATACACATATATGTTATATATAAATCACATATCATATACATATATGTAAATATATTTTTATACATATATCATATATGTATATACATCATCTATCTCACATATATATACATGAAAGTAAATTTCATGTAATGAAAGATAAAGATCTTTGAAAGAGGAATAATGTACAATGTGTGCCCTACAAGTATTAGTATTTCATCCTGCAAATTTATAGGTAAATAGATTAATTATATAATTGAGTAAACTTTTGGAACTTAAACTAAGGCAGTTGTCAATGTCTACAGAACATAGTACTAGAGAAGTGGAAACTGTATAGAGGGCCAAGGGAACTGCAGAGGATTTCCCTCATGCATTTGGGAGACTACTAAGTAGAGCTCACATGTAAGGAAACAAGCTAGTGAAACCCAGAATACATGATGTATGGAGCATATTTATACCGAATATTCTTGCCTCAGTCTCTGGCTGGTGATTTCTTACAAACAAATGAAGTCTAGTTGTTCCTAGCAAATCTTAAATGCACTCAGGCAGGAATGTCTTACTCCTGTAATGCTAGATATTAGAGGCTGAGAATGAAAGGATCTCTCTTCTAGGCCAGGCTGGATGGAAAAATTCATGAGACCCACTCTCATAGCAGGGCACAATGATGTATACCTGCTGTCACAAGCTGTACAGAAGTCTGATAATGGAAGGATCATAGTAGCTGGCCAGTGAACAGAAAAGTTTGTGAGACTATCTCTACCCAGGGAATCTGGATACAGTACCACATATTTGTGATCCCAATGACACTGTGAAAAGAAAATGGATCAGGTTCATGTTTAGTTGGAAGCAAAACTATCTTAAAAATAAACAGTATACAACATAGCTAGAAGTATATGCAAATTAGCTGTAATTTGCCAGCCTAGCAAGCATGAGGCCTTGAGTTCAAACCCCAAAACCACCATAAAGAAATAAATCCTGAAATTCAATATGATAAGATTAAGCTATTTCCAGGTAATTTTTACTATGATCCAAAACAAAACTTAATGTTTAGACGAATATTTAAGCACTCTACAAGATAAAATTTATATTATTTAAAAGAGACCAGGCAGGAAAAACAACAAGATAATATAAACAGTATTAGGAAAACACTTACCCATTTAAATCAATCTGGAATGAATATACATGCCACAATCAATAGACAGGAATAGTAAGACAATTGACACAACTATATTCCACATGCATGCCAATTCAAGTACAGACACAGGGATTGAAAATATATTCAAGTCAAATATCTAGAGTTAAAAATTATCATGTGCGATATAAAAGTGCAACGAATAGGATTTATAGCATACTAGATATTGCAGGAAAAATTACTGAACTTGAAAACACAGTAATACAAATCATTCAGCCATGAATAAAAATCCAAGTCTGAGCTCGAGGCCCAAAACCTCCAAACACGTACAATCACACACACACACACACACACACACACACACACACATACACACACACACAATATAGATATTATCAGTATACATCCAGCAGATCATGAATCGCTAATAATTTATGAAAAAATTCCTATTCCTTAAATTTGATGATGTACTTGAAGTGAACACATTATTTTAAAAAGACAAAATACCAAAAATTTACTGTAGGATAAAGTCACATTTATATTATGGTAATTAAACTTTGATATAAATTTTCTTCTTTATTTTTCCTATATATCAAAGTTGCTTGTCTCATGCTAGGTAAATACTTTATGTGCCCCCAGGATGTTTTTTGACAAAGAACCCTTCAGTCTCATATGCTTTCATTTTTGAAATGAAAAAGACATTTAAAGAACAAACAACATCAATAACTCCAATACTATGAAAATTTGTCCATTAAAATGAAGAGCTGACAATGAGTTCCCAATTAATTCTGTAAGGCAAGGATCACCCTGACACAAAAGCCACACAAAGAGAGTACAAAAAAAATGAAACAATCTTATGAAAGAAAAAAAAAAAACATTTGAATACATATCTTAGGGTTCATTTCCCTAACATCACCTTATCTGACCTTTTCTGCTTGACTCATACATATACTAGATATTGCAAATAAGGGAAAACATGGGACCTATGTTTCTTTGGGCCTGACTTACTTCACTTAATATAATTTTTTCCAAGTCTTTCCATACTCATTATCTTGCCCATGTAATTGTAACCCCTCTGTACAGTATTTTCACAATAAAAAATAAATAAAAATTAAAAAAAGAAAAAATGCTATATCAACATCCATCATGAATGTAGATACAGAAATACTTCATAAAACTTCTGTAAGGGGCTGGGAAGGTGGCTCAGTGGTAGAGCGCTTGCCTTGCATGCATGAGGCCCTAGGTTCGATTCCTCAGCACCACATAAACAAAAAGATAAAAGCCGGAAGTGGCGCTGTGTCTCAAGTGGTAGAGCGCTAGCCTTGAGCTGAAGAGCTGAAGGACAGCGCCCAGGCCCAGAGTTCAGGCCCCAAGAGCAGACCCACCCAGACAAACAAACAAACAAAAAAACTTCTGTAACCCAAATCTGAAAATATACTAGATAGACAAAGAGATACTGGGCAATCTGGAATAATGAAATCCAATGATGTTTCTCATAGTATGAAATATAAATTATTTAGAGATGCAGCTGATCAAATTTGCCAAGCTAGCCGGGCGCTGGTGGCTCACGCCTGTAATCCTAGCTACTCACGAGGCTGAGATCTGAGGATCGCGGTTCAAAGCCAGCCCGGGCAGGAGAGACCGTGAGACTCCTATCTCCAATAAACCACCAGAAAACCGGAAGTGGCGTTGTAGCTCAAGTGGTAGAGCGCTCGCCTTGAGCTGAAGAGCTGAGGGACAGCGCCCAGGCCCAGAGTTCAAGCCCCACGACCTACAAAAAAAAAAAAAAAAATTGCCAAGCTACAAAGCTTTGTTGAGAAATTTGCAGAAAATTATGTTCAGTGATTTAAGTCAGGATCAGAAAGGAAAAACCCTTTGCCTATGTATGTAAATGTATGCACTGCTATATGCATATATACACACACAGAGATAGAAATAATAATAGGGATCAAGATGAACTGCATTCATAGACATGCTGAACTGAAACTTTTTTGTAATAAAAATAGGAAGGACAATAAAAATTAAAGAAGACCCAAGTAAATGTAGAGCCATACTTTGTAATTTAACAATCATTGTTTATCTCTACAACTGATCTAAGATCATGGCAATGTCAATAAAAATTGACGCAGCTTTTATGAAAAAAGAAACAGTAGCTAAAAAAATTTGTAGATATAGATCGATATGTTAATGACAAAATTAGAAAGATAAATCAGAAAAGAAAAATGAAACGATTGCAGATCTTTCTGTAAAAATATTTTAACCAAAATCTTTGAGCAGTTACTCTTACCAAATATAAAAAATAACTAAAAATATATTCTAGGTTTGAACAAAAATTCTAAAACAGGCTGGCCCCAGTGGCTTATGCCTGTAATCATAGCTACTCGGGAGGCTGAAATATGAGGATTACAATTCGAAGCCAGCCAAGGCAGGAAAAGCTGGGACTGGCACTGTGACTCAAGTAACACAGCACTAGCATTAAGCACAAAAGGGCTCAGTGAGAGCAGCTAGGCCCTGAATTCAAGCCCCAGGATTGGAAAAAATATTAAAAACAGTATAAGTTATAGCAAAGCATAGAAAAAACTTTGTCAATTGGAATTGCTTAAAAATTACAATTCATTAGAGAATAAAAAAACCTGATAATTCGGTCCTCAACAAAATTAAGATTTAAGCTCTCTGAAAGAAACATAACTGAAAAGGTGAACCACAAATAGATAAAATATTTACAAAATGCACATATGGCAAATATTTACACCTTTATATGTAAAAAAGTTTGTATGTAAAGGACTCTCAAATAATAAATATCAAACAACTGAAAGAAATTGTGTAAAGATTGAAAAGATTTACACTCGCAAAATTCATACTGATGGCAAATGTCACAAAATTATTCATTACAGAAATGCAAATTAACAACATCAATGAGTAACTATCTTCACATATAATAATAGCTACAATTGAAGACTGAGCCTACCATGTTCCTACTATGTTCTGTCAAGGATTTTGAGTACTCGAATTTTTTTGTTTGGAGGGGAGGTAGATGAGAAAGAGAGAGAGAGAGAGACAGAGACAGAGACAGAGACAGAGACACAGAGACAGAGACACAGACAGAGACAGAGCGTTCACTGGTCCTGGGACTGGAACTCAGGGCTTGGACACGGTCCCTAAGATTTTGTGATTAAGGCCATCCCTCTAGCCACTTGAGCCACAGATCCATTTTGGGTTTTGTGGGGTGATTAATTAGAGGTAAGATTGTCAAATACTTTCTTGCCTGGGCTGGCTTCAAACCATGATTGTCAGATCTCAGGCTCCTAAATACCTAGGACTATAGACGTGAGCCTCCAGCACTTGTATGGAAGTTTTGTATGCTGCTCATAAGGATGTAAAATGTCATGACTTTTTTTTTGCTAAAGCTTTCACAATTTGCCTAGTAAAACAAATGTTTAATCAAAAAAAACAACCACTATGAATCAGCCATCTTACACTTAGATATTCCAAAAGGAAATAAATCATATGTCTATACAAGGAATTGCACACATGCTCAAATTAGCTTTATGCGACAACAAAATCTGTGATCAGCCCAAACATTCACCAAAATGTTTATGTATCAATACATTTTGGTGTATATGTAATGGAACGGTACATTATTATAACATGAATTAATGGTATATAAAGCATATATATTAATTATCAAATCATTGTTTTGAGATTAAAAGACAAAAGAGGGTACACACCAAATGAATCCATATACATAAAACTTTAAAGTGCAAATAAATGCATAATCACAAAAACAACATCATTGGTTACTTGACAACAGAAATGCTGAGAGATGCTCAAAGGAGAACTCAGGAAAGGATTAGAGGAAAGTTTATTGTTGTAAGTCAATTTAGCTCAATATTTCTAAACTATTGATTTCTAAATGATACTATGATTTTTTTCTCCAGATAATACAAAAACATATTTGGAAACTTTTGGATGTAAGAATGTATCACATTTTCAATGCTCTAAAGGAAATGTACTCATTACCTTACTCATGTAATTGTAACCCCTCTGTACAGTATTTTTACAATACAAGTATATAAAAAAGGAAATTTAGAAACACTCTCTGCATGGTCAGAGTGAGGTATAACTACAGATAACAATTAGAGAAAATCAGTATTTGTGGTTCAAGATGGAGATTGAGCTGGACAGGAGCTGAAGAATTTGGACAGCAACTACATACACTGGCAAATTTTGTTTGTAATTTAATTAGAGTCCATTTGATTCTGATCCATAAAATTTTATGCAAATAAATTTGTGCTGTGTTAAGGCCCTATATTTGTGGTAATTTATAACGTTTGCAACATGGAAATGATGTAATGACATATCTAGTTATACAAGTCATGGCCAGAAGAATGACTATAACTACTCTGGTTATTCCATAGATTTGTTGAAGAGACTTTTCATTCAAACTGAGAATGAACAACTCAAAAGTTAACTTCGTGGCTGGAGTTCTTTACAAATGAATCAACTGTTGGACTTTCTGCTTCCTCATGGATTTGTACCCCTCATGTGATTCTGGCTTTGAGAGCTTCTAATCTTATACTTTAAATTTCTAACTAACATTACTCATGTGTGAGTTTTTAAATTATTGACTAATTTACTAAGTGTACAATACTAACCTGGCAATATGTTATAGAGTAGATCTGTGTAACTTACTTATGTAATTGTATACCTTTTAAATCCATTGAACAATACAGTATATCTTCCACCTTCCAGGCCTGTGGAATCACCATTTTATTTTTTACTATTTTTGCTGTTGACTATTTTCATTGAATCTTAGAAGAAGAACCACGCAGTGTTCCACTTAAACATGCCTTCTGGAACTGTACTGGATGCTTATTGATACATGAATGTGTAAAGAAAATACAATATATTAATTCAATGGAATGCTACTCAGCCTCAAAACTCAAGAAAATCTTATTGTTAGTCTAAGATTTTTGTAAGATTATTTTTCTTGACTGAACACAGACTACCAGTCATTCATATTGAATGAATAAAATCTACAGTAAATGCTGCAAAATTTGTTTTGAGAAATATTATAATAAAAGAATGAATGATTCCTGCTAAACTGGAAGGTGTAGTTATCTGTATGAAGTTTGCATAAAACCAAAGCTATCATTTGAAAATAATCATTATAAATGTGACTGAATCAGTTTGAACTATGACATCTGGATAGTAGTGATTATAATATTTTATTTAAAGGTTATATCATGTAATTGACAGATGAATACCTGAGATCCCACTGATTTTGTGTAATGTCATTCATCAAATATAGGTAATGGTAGTGAGGAAAATTGTTGGATTTAGGGCAAAATTTTTGGTTCAAATCCCAACAGAATTAATTAATTATATCTATAAAACAAATTTTGAACCTTAGTGGCTTAGTCTGCAAATGGTTCTGATTCTAGTTCTCAGTCCAATTACAATATTTATTTCAGAGGTCAAAATACACTAACAAAAGGAAATAAATAACATTAAATTGTTAATGTAATTACGATCCTTAGATTTTAAGGAAAACTTGTGTCATTTAGCTATTAAGGGTATCCACAGGAGATATTTTTATGCCATTTAATTTAGATGACAAATACGAAGAATTTTAATTGACCAGTCAGTTCCACAGTCTATATGTTAATTACGTCTTGTAGCCATAATTCCTTCCCCAAATTTTATGTTCTCACATACTCTTTCATAAACTTTTATTCAAATTACTGTTTTGTATTTATTAAAATAAGGTTTGGGGAGTGAAACAAATTAGGAAATAAAGAAGAAGGGTTAAGAGTTTTTGCAGTTTTCTTTCTCTCCCCCTACAAATAATAGTGTAAAAATACATGGTATTAGTTTCAAGATGGCTCAAAACTCTCTAATTGGAGGAGATTTTGTCCATACACTCAATATTGAAATAAAAACCTTTCCGAAAATTTATTGGTCTCATGTCTTCCAAATAATTTTAGATAAGGTTGCATTTGAACTATTTATTCCTAATACAAATATGTTGATTTGGTATGTCTGCCCATTCATTCTTTTAAGGAAGCCTATGAAATATGATGAAGTAGATTATTTTTCACAAAATACTATATTAGTACACTCCACATTTATAACAACGTTGCCATTTCCTAACGTCTAATAAGTCTGTGACAAATAACTTCATTTTAACTTCAATTATTTTATACTATTATCAGAAAGACATTAAAATATGTGCACACTAACACACACACTCACACTGAGAGATATAGGGAGAACCTCAAGCATTTTTGCTACTCAAACTGGAAACACAAAAATAAAAAATATATTTTATGTATATTTGAGATACTCAAAACAAAGGAAATCTAAATTAAATTTGAGGCAAAAAGAAAAATCCGCTAAGTACTTCTACAGGCTTTTTTTTTTTGAAAAAATAATTTTAATAGTGAAACTACCGTACAGAGGGGTTACAATTATATGGGCAAGATAATGAGTACATTTCTTATCAAGCATTGTTGCCTCCTCCTATGTTTCCCCTTCCCATCCCTTCCCATCCCTCCGCCCCCATCCCTCACTCGATCTTGCCCCCCACCCCAAAGTTGTAAAGTTCGTTTTTCGACATAACGACTTGTACAATTCATTGTTGCAATGGGTCCACCTGTATACCTATTTAAACAAGTTGTTTTTTCCCTTCCCCTCCACAAATTATACCAACATCAAATACAGTGAAAGCAGGGGTTATATCGTGGGGGAGGGACATACAAAGCGACAAAGAAATCATCTTATAAATATGTTAGAAACAATCACATGAAAGAATAAAACATTTGAATACTTATGTTGGGGTTCATTTCCCTAACATCAACTCATCTGAACTTTTCTGCTTGACTCAGGCTTTTATTTTTTTAATAATAAATTTGGATTAAATAAATGGAAAATGTTTGTATTTAAAAAAAAAGTATTTAAAAGTATATAAGTACAGTGACAACAGGGGTTATACCATGGGGGAAGAACATACAAAGAAACAAAAACACATAGTACATTATAAGTACATTAAAAAGAACAACATGAAAGATAAAATCTCTTGTGTCCCTATCTTGGGTTTTGCTGTATTTGATTCCATTGTCCTGCATCTTGTATATACATTTTCCTAATTTGGGGAGGGAAGGGAAATAACAAAATGCTGAAACAGGATACAGGTTTAACAATGAGATATACAAGACACTATGTTGAAAACAAACTTTACAACTTTGGTGGGGGGGGCGAAGGAGGAGTTGGGAATGAAAGGGATGGTGGGGGAAAAACAAAGGAGGGGGGTAACAATGCTAGATAGAAATGAACTCATTACCTTACTCATGTAACTGTAACCCCTTTGTACAGTATCTTTACAATAAAAATATATATTAAAAATATATAATTAGCACGTTTAAATGTATATTATGTATGTATATCTATTTATTCTACATACACTAAATAATACCATCATTAAAATCATTTCCAGTTGGCATTTACCCTAACAAAAGAAAACAATACACAAAAAGTGATTTGTGCTTTTATGATTTAGACATAATTAGGCTTAATCCAAAGAGACTTCATCGTAGACAGAGCTAAGCTGAGATCATCATAATTTTTGCACTACTATTCAATTTTGAGAAATTTCCAAGCAAGGTTACATTCTTTTCATTTTAGAAGAACTGTAAAAAGTAAAAGTAATATTTTTTGCCCATTTGAGTGGTATTTGAGCACTTAGAAGAGGAAAATTGAGAGCCACAAAATATTATCTTCATAAGACTGCATTAAAATTACCATAACAGAAAGGAATTTTCTTAAAAGAATGAATCATTCTAATAATTAACATGAAAGATGGTAATAATGAAAACTGGGAATTCTCCCTTATACTTCCTGCCAAATTTCCAGCACAACAGATTTCTCCCCTTCCTTCCCCTCCCCTTCCTTCTCTTACTTTTCCTTCTCTCTTCACCCTTTGTTTCTCTCTCACACATGAACATAAAATACATATGTGTGTGTGTATATATATATATATATATATATATATGACAGTCATGAATAAATGTTTTCAGTGAAATCTACTAGTTTTAAATGAATTAACTCTTACATTTTCTAAAACTCTTTTGCATTTCCTATCCAATGTTACTGTAATTTCTCCTTAAGATAACATTAAAATAAGTTCAAAGCCAGGCACTGGTGGCTCACGCTTGTAATCTTAGCTACTCAGGAGGCTGAGATCTGAGGATTGCGGTTCAAAGCCAGCCCAGGCAGGAAAGTTCGTGAGACTCTTATCTCCAATAAAAACCACTAGAGAACCAGAAGTGGCTCTGTGGCTCAAGTGGTAGAGCACTAGCCTTGAACTGAAGAGTGCAGGGAGAGCGCAGGGACAGCGCCCAAGCCCAGAGTTCAAGCCCCAAGACCGACAAATAAATATAAATATAAATAACTTCAAGCTAGACACATCATGGATTAAAAAGCTTTCTCAGACAGTTCATATATATTAGTAAAATAAAATGTTTATTACTTATCATACACAAAGTTCAGAAATTTTAATAAAAGAACTTGAACATGTTTGTTGCAAGTAACTTTTCTAACATTGCATACTTTTTCTTTAGTGCATATGTGTGCATGTGTGTATGCGTGTGCATGTGTATTGTGGGAGTATGTGTGTTGTCATTGGACTCATCATTTCTTTTTTGCAGTGCTGGAGTTCAGTTTTCTATAGAAAACAAAAATGAACTTTACAATTTAGGTGGGGGGAAAGTGTAGTTGTGAAGGTGGGAGGTAAGGGATGGTAGAGGCAAAACAAAGGAGGAGGTAACAATGCTTGATAAGAAATGTACTCATTACCTTGCTCATGTAATTGTAACCCCTCTGTATAGTATTTTCACAATAAAAACATAAAAAAGAAAACAAAACAGAAACATATATCATCCACTTCTCAATGAGCTTCATTAGTTAAATCTTAGGAGTGTATTATGCTAGTTCACAAATGAAGCCAATGTGTCTGTGATTACTCTTGAACTTGTTGGCAGGTGAAGTACCTAGAACTACCTGGGCTGTCCAATCCTGGTATTGCAAGTGAAAGAAACTTGAACTAAGTGGGCTTTGCACATATTAAACTAAGTATCCTGAGACATTTGATGAAGGGTCCTTTGAATATTAAGTGGCATAGCTGGAGTTAAGTGTAGGTGCCTTAATGAGCTGGCAATCACCAAGATTTTGCCTATTTTTTTGTTTGGTTAATAGCAAATAACTTGATTTAAGGTTCGAGTGAGTTTTTAATATTATGTCAGGAGATATCAAGTTTGATGCCAAAAGTCATATTCTCCTATCAAGAGGAGGGCAGAAACTTAATCTGAAGTGCAAGTAATTGAAATAAAATAAACTGCATTGATAATTTCAAAAAGTAAATATATTATTTTACAGGTCATATTTTAATTTTATGTATGTAGTTATTATATGTAGAGATGATTTATTTGAGTTGTTTACATTTGCTTTATTTTACTTTAAGGAAAAAATCTGACAATTGCTATTGTGTTAACATAAATGTATTCTATAAAATATTAATTTGTAACATTATATTTTGAGCTAATGGAGCTATACCACACACTTACACTATGATTAATTGAAAAAGGATTGTGGTTCAAATCATATACACAGAGAAAACAAGGTTCATAAGAGTATATGCCATGGAAAAACATGATTTCTGAGATTAAATTATCAAAAGTCAAATTAGTATTTTGTATATTCTACAGAAAATGAATGAAGCAGTATCAAGAGAAAAAGATAATCCAGTCACTGGTGCCTTGTGCCTGTACTCCTACCTCTTCAGACAGCTGAGATCTGAGGACCTCAGAAGCCAGCCAGCAGGAAAGTCTGTGAGATTCTCATCTCCATTAAAATACTCAGAAAAGGCTGGAAGTTGTGCTGTAGCCCTATTGCTGGAATGCTGGCCTTGAGCCCAAGAAGCTCAGGAAGAGCACCAAGGCCCTGAGTTCAAGCTCTAGGACCCACACAAAAGAGAAAGAGGGGGGGAGAGGAAAGAAGAGGGGGAGAAAAAGGGGAGAGGGAGGGGGAGAGGAAGGGGAAGAGGGAGAACTACATATGTATATCATATATATATTGATTTTAAATTGTAATTAATACTCTGAGAACATTTCTAAATTATGTCATTATTGATATCTCCTGTTCAGGCAGTATGTTAATTTATACATTCCTGTTATCATCTTTCCATGTGTTCCATAGATTTTAAGAAGCCAAATGCATAAGAAAATAGAGGCCATAGAAGGAAGAGACGTGTGTGTGTTTGATAAGACAATTTCATGAAAGAATCATTTATGTATAATGACCAAGCCCTTTAATTAATATTTTATTATTTTATGTAGTTGTACAAAGGGGTTCCAACTCAACAAATCAGTTTATAAGTACAGTGCATTGTGTATTTTTCTTGAGCCTCCCACATGGAGCCACCTTCAGGCAGATTTCGAAATGTCTAGATACCTAAAACATCAACTCTTTGTTGTTAGAAGAAGTCTTGGATAAGTAAATTTGAATCCTGCATCTCTTTTTGTGAGGAGGGTATTGAAGACCTCTTTGAATATTAGAGAAAAAAAACTCCTTTCACTATGTGAAAATATAGATGCTTCTAAGATTGCATGTATTCTATCACAGTTCCTGGAGCCACATGAGTACTGGATGACTTCATTCTATTAACATACAAAATGCTAATTATGAAATTGGTATTTGGTGCTACGATTTCATCTTGCTTCCATGTTCCTCTTCTCGTTTTTGTACTTTGTAAAGTGATGGATGTATGTATGGATATATGAGCAGAGAGAGAGAGAGAGAGAGAGAGAGAGAGAGAGAGAGAGAGAGAGAGAGAGAGAGAGAGAGAGAGAGAGAGAGACTTCTAAATTCAATACAGCATCATCAATTCCTTTTGGCATCGAGAATATTATTCCTATGTTATCAATTTTTTTGCAGTATCTTCTTTGGAAGATATGAGTGAAGTCTAATTGTATTTGAGCATATAATTTAGCTTATTCCTTAAATATATGTTTTCAAATATACTTATCTTTATACACAGTGTTGGTGGCATACCTTAAAAAATGCTTTTTTATACAAACCCATTGAAGAGCTTCTGTTATAAAAGATCAACTGCACAGTTTCACAAGGCCTCTGCTTGCAGTGAGTAAACATTTGTATACTTCTCATGGCTAGGTAAGTGTGTACTAGCTGCCATACCAGCACTGTGAAGTCACATTCTTTTTAAAAAAAATTTTATTGTGAAAATACCGTACAGAGGAGTTACAATTACATGGGCAAGATAACAAGTACATTTCTTTTTTTTATTGTGAAAATACTGTACAGAGGGGTTACAATTACATGGGCAAGGTAATGAGTACATTTCTTATCAAGCATTGTTGCCTCCTCCTTTGTTTCCCCCTCCTATCCATTCCCTCCTCCCCCCTTCAACCCCCCAAAGTTGTAAAGTTCGTTTTTTCAACATAACATCTTGTACATCTCATTGTTGCAATGGGTTCACCTGTATCCCTATTTAAAAAATCTGTTTTTTCCCTAGCCCTCCACAAATTATACCAACATCAAATACAGTGAAAGCAGGGGTTTTACTATGAGGGAGGGACATACAAAGCAACAAAAAAAATCATCTTATAAATGTTAGAAACAATCGCACAAAAGAAAAAAAAACATTTGAATCTTTATCTTGGGGTTCATTTTGCCTAACATCAAATTATCTGACCATTTCTGCTTATCTCAGATATATACTAGTAATTGCAAATAAGGGAAACCATGGGACCTATGTTTCTTTGGTCCTGGCTTACTTCACTTAATATAATTTTTTCCAATCTTTTCCATTTCCTAACAAATGGGGCAATGTCATTCTTTCTGATGGAGGCATAGAATTCCATTGTGTATATATACCAAATTTTCTTGATCTACTTATCTACTGAAAACTTGTTCAACCACTTTGGAAAGTAGTATGGAGGTTCCTTAAAAGACTCCAGATAGAGCTCCCCTATGACCCAGCAATCCCACTTTTGGGCATTTACCCAAATGATCACAAACAAGACCATACTAAAGCTACCAGCACAAATATGTTTATTGCAGCATTATTTACCCTAGTTAAGATATGGAACCAACCTGGATGCCCCTCAGTAGATGAATGGATCAAGAAAATGTGAAGTCATATTCTATGTCAACATTTCATTTCTGTTGTAATTATTTTAAAAAGTAATTCAAAGTGTTTCGGTCTCTAGTGGTTAAGTTGACATCATAAAATTAGTGTACTTTTGAGAAGACATACTGAGGTGCAGAATTGGCACAATTAGCTGAATAATATCCCATAAATTCAGCCAAGTACCTGTGTTCTGAAACATATTGCTGGGCTTATTAGTGTATTGTACATAGGGGTTCCTTGTGTCTTTTTGTACAATAGTTTGCAAAGGTTTTTCTCTGACTTGGAAATAACTAAAATGTCCTTACCTGCCTGTTTACTGTGGAGGATGAACTGTTTTGTTGAAGCAATGCTGAACTAGCCTTCCCCCTCCAAATTCTTTTCACTTGAAAAGGATCTCCTGGATTAATAGAGTTCTTATTAATCCATGGTGAAAAAGAAGGCACCAGAGAGAATGAGAATGGTTATTTCACATGGGCCTTGCTACAAAACATATAAAAGACTGAAAATACACAGTAAGTGAAGACCAGAAAAACCAGTGAGCAGTTCTGCAAACACAAGAAACAAAATATATCTAATACAGTCAAAAAACGCACTCTATATCCTACAAAATTAAGAAGAGTGAGGAAAGGGTGGGTAGGAGAGGGAAGGTTGAAAATTTTGAAAAGGATGACATTGATCAAGATGCATTGTGTTCATAAGCTACTTTATTAAATGCAGCTCCTTTGTACAACTACTTACAGGTAATAAAACATTTTAAAGGTGTGTTGAAAGCAGATACTAGGCTATATTCCATATTACAAAGTTTCATTGGCATGACTGTGTTAACAGAACTGATCAATGTAACTTCCAGCTGACAAAGCTCTATTTGCTCTCTGTAACTAATGTATTAGTTCCCCAAGTTGGTTCATTTTCGTTAGGTTGACCAAATAAGGGTTTCCATTTCAAATTCACCTAATAACCTAGGAAGAACCTACACTCCAGGTAACAACGAGCTTTGTAAAGTGTCAACTGTCAATCCAGGCTCTTGATTCATCTCTATATAATTTACTGTTTGCTGTGTTAGAATTTTCATCTCCTCTTTTGTCATGTACACTTTATTTTCCAAAACTCTTCATATTACTCAAGCCTTTTGTAAGGTGCACTATTCCTTGTGACATCTAATCAATCTACTTTCCATGTTCTCCATTGGCAAGACATATACCAAGAAGTAGCTCACATGCCTCTTTATGTGTTCCTTTCCCTTTGTCTACAAAGTGAAAGAACCTGCTTTTTTGGTAGCTTTATCTTCTTTCTCTATGTTGTCATACTCATAGTAAAAATAATGTTAAATTTTCATTTCTGCCTTTCCATCATAAACAAATTGGTAACTTTGTGCTCATGAATGCATCAGAAATATTTATTTATGTGCTAATGAAAAAATCCTTTATTTAGCCAGACATTTTATATTTTTATTGCCAAGATAATGTACAGAGTGGTTACAGTTATATAAGTAAGGTAATAAGTGCATTTCTTGTCCAAATTGTTACCCCTTCCCTCATTTTTCTCCCACTTTCCTTCCCCCCATATTTTACAGATTATTTCCAACATATAGCCTTGTGTATTTTATTTAATTTTTAACTTATACATATAATCTTAGCTACTCAAGAGGCTGAGAATATGGAAGATCACAATTTGAAGTCAGCCCAAGGTGAAAAGTCTGTGGGACCCAATCTCCAAAATAATTATCAAAAGTCTGGGCCTGTAGGGATGTAGCTCAAGTGGTGGAGCACAAGCCAAGTAAGCATTCTCTATAAACACAACTCCCTCAATCCAAAATCTGGTATTGGCAAAAAATGTAGAACTATATTGGCCCAAACTAGATTTTAATTAGCCTTGGCAGCACTACTACTATAGTATTTTTAAAGGCATCTCAGAATGTTGAAATATGTGTAGCTCAGCTCAAGAATCATCGACAGAGAAGCTGGAAATGACAGTATATGAATGTACATAGTCATATATATATATATATATATATATGACTTATTTCTATATGCACATATCAATTAGTTGACATTTCATCAAGGAGCCAGTCTTGCAAACAGATATTAGAAAACAATATATCATTCGTGGAAACAGATATTAAAATAACAGAGCAGTAATTTCTACCCATCTATCTGCTACAGTCAAAACTATAAAAATAAGGTCTAATGTCAGGATTTTAAATACACCTCACCTCAGGGATGGCTTAAAATTGAGTAATAAGAGAATATTAAATTGTAATAGAGCTCAGCAAGAAGAGTACTGATATTATGGTCAATTCAGTACATTGGTCTGGTTTTGACTTGGTGTATGACACATATGCTTTCCTATTTATTTGTATTTCTTCCAGAAGTCTCTTTTGGTACCTTGAGAACAGAATCTGAAACACTTGTCAATGTCTTGGAGTAGAGGTGACTTGAGAAGCTGTATTGAACTATTGAACTATTGAGTATCACCTAATATAAATTAGTATCATGTGGTACATTTGCAAGAGGCTTGTTTCTAGCCCCCTACCAATGATGACAATTGATGATACCATAACATCTGCTTACTTCTCCCACTAGAATTTGGTACAAATGATCCTCATATACAAGATGAAACTATCAGAGCTTGGAGATATCTTGGGTGGTGATATGAATTTGCTGACTAATAAAAAGATTATAAGATTTCTTTGTCCCTAGCAGAAAGTACATATTTCCCCTTCTTTTGCTGCCTATAAAAAGGAAAGCTGATGTATAAACTGAAATTGGATTTGTGTACCTCTGAGATCCATTTCTATTTGATATATGCCCTCTGTACTGATTGGAATATAGTAGTAAAATATAAATTGTTCAAATATTTTAATAACTTTCCCTTGTCACAATAAAAGATTGGTCCTACTTGTAGAGTATCACATTCTCTTAATAGGCATCTTTCACCACCCATTGGAAACTGTAATCCAAGGGTTTGCTATAATTTTCTCAAACATTGTTACATTTCTTTGCAGGACAATAGAGATGATAGTTTTTTCATTTGGTTTGAATCATTATAAATAGTAACTTGTACGGCTAATTTAGTCCCAGATTTAGGAGCCAGCCAAATTCATAACAATATTGTGTTAATTACAAACATTGGTTTTATAGCATATATTGATGTAGAAATATTAAAATAAAAAATTATTCACTTATATACACCTAAATATAGAAATGTCATTTTCTAGCCTTTGTATTAAGTTTTAGATATGATAAAATAGTTGTTTTTTTGTGATCTTCGAGAGGAAATTTGAACACTTAGGTCTAAAGAGAAATAAAGACAAACAAAAACACCTGACTATGCCAATGGGAAGTAATCAAAGAATGAGGGATCAAGGAACAGATGATTACTGAAGCAATTCTCCACTTGGACCTTTCTCTCTTGATCTTTCCTGCCTGTTTGTGTGTGCGTGTGTAAGTGTGAGTGTGTGTGTGTGTGTGTGTGTGTGTGTGTGTGTGAGTGTGAGAGATTGACTGAACTCAGTGCTGAAAACATTCCACTTCATGAGCCCTGCCCAAAACCTTTATCTTTTCAGATAGGGACTTAATGCTGAGTTTATTCAGATTGGCTGCAAACCAGAGCCTTCCTATATTTGCTTCTTAAGTTTCTAGGATTGTAGTTATGGACCACTACATCAAGTTTCCTGCCATTAATTCTAAAGTAACACATTGATGAAAGAATCTAGAACTTATAAGCATATGTAAGTGCCATGGTCTTTTGTGGTAGTGAATGTCAGCATGATTAATATGAGGACAAAAATGGCATTTTGTTTTTAATAGGTTATTATGCTATATTTTGCTGTTTGATTTTTTAATAAAATGAGAAAGGCAATCATGATTTTCCTAGTAGTATTATTAGGAGCATATAATGAATATTCTCTACAGTGTAAAATACATTTTCTTTACAATGATGTTTAGCTTTTACTATACTTTCAATAATAGTATACATATTTTACTATGCCATATTAGAGCTTGAACTCAAAGACTGTGCTCCAATTGGGCTTTCTTTTGCACAGCTAGTGATTTACCATTTGATCTTTTCTTCCAACCCAGCAGTTTGATGTTACTTAGAGATTGATATTTGAGGACTTTTCTGCCTGGGCTAGGTTTGAACCATGATACTCCAGTGAGTAACTAGGATTACAGCCATGAACAATCAGCACCCGGCTAATCATATGTATTGTTTCCAGTGTAGAATAATGAAAAAATTGAATGTTCTAAACCCTCCCCCCTGTAGAAATAAAATATATAAAAATAATCACTGTGTTTGTTTCTTAATATAGTTGTAAAATGATTAATATTCTAATCCTATAAGCAAAATTATATTTTTAACATAGCCTTATGTAAGCTGTAGCTTAAATATGGTTCACAAAATAAAACTTTTATTTTCAGAGTCAGAATTTCCATTATTAGTGGATAATTTTATAAGGACAAATTTTATTTTTGTTGTTATTTAGGGTACTTTATTTTCACAGAACACTTCTGGACTATAATAGCCTTCTTTGAAATACTGAGTCAAGCAATTTCCCCTAGATTTTCTTACATAGGAAACTTTGGGGTCTCTTGTAGAAAGAAATTGACATTTCATAGAAAGTAGCAAAAGCAGAAAGTTAAAAATTAGCTTTGGGATGGATGTCAGTCATCTGTCAATTACTTAGTTATGGGCTAAGTTATGAAGTTATGGGCTCCATCATCAATACCACAAAAATTAAACTAAAAAAAACTAGCTCAAATTGATTACTTCTACTTCTTGTGGTTTCTTTTATTAATTGATTGAAATTGCTGTAATGAAATATCAATAACTGGGAAGCTTATTCAAAACATGCATTTATTATTATTATTATTTATACAGCTTCAGAGGCTGGCAAGTCTAAGTTCAATGTGCTAAGTGCACTTGGTTTCGATTGGGGGCTTCAATTCTTGTCGACTTTCAGATGGTGGGTTTCCAACCAAGAGGTCAAATGGTAGAGAGTATACTGATGACTTAAACTCATCATAAGGACTTAACGCTGTTGACTTCACTTTAACCTATTTATATCTCAGTGGTCATTATCTCTAATTTTCTTTCATATTCAGGATAGGAGATAGAAAGTTCAGAGGAGCACTGTTTAATTCACTGTAATTACTAAGTAAAATATCTGCAAGGAGATTCAACTCAAATGTGTAGCACAGATTATTATTATGCCAAAGGTACTGAAAGCAGATATTTTTGTGTCCTCTATATTTTATTTCATGAGTTACTATAATTTGTGCAGAGGATCATTACAATTAGGTTTTGGAGAGAAAATGGATATAGAAATTGTGACTTCTTTTTCTTTCATACTTTTAAATAGTAGAAGACTGTTTAGCCCAAATAATTTTGACTAGCTTTTTTACCCAAACTTGCAGGAATAATAATTCCCTTGTCATAGCAAATTAACTCATCTGTCTCCAGTATTTTCTGTTTCTTTGTATTAAATTAATTCAGAATTCAGTGGCATAAAACAACAAGCAACTGTGTTGTACTTTCTGAACTTTAAGAATTTGATGCCGGGTGGCTGGTGGCCTATAATCCTAGCTAGTCAGGAAGCTGAGATCTGAGGATCATGGTTCAAAACCAGCCAGGGCAGGAAAGACTGAGACTCCTATCTCCAAAAAAAACACCAGAAAACCGGAAGTGGCGATGTAGTTCAAGTGGTAGAGAGCTCGCCTTGACCTGAAAAGGTGAGCGACAGTGCTCAGGCCCAGAGTTCAAGCCCCATGACCGACAAAAAGAAAAAAAAAAAGAAAAAAGAATTTGATATTGGCTTCCCCTATTGCCTCTGTTCAAGTCTCTTAATTTTGCCGGCCAATAAAAGGATGTACCTGCAAACTTGCTCCTGTGATTTGGGTCAGGCGTTGGATTTTAAATGTAGGCTTTTCCAAATGATTGTTTTCATGGTCTTGTTCATGGTTTTTGCTAAAACAAGTGATGTAAGACAGAGTGATAGTAGTCATTTTTTTAAATTAATAAGATTTTTTATTGTGAAGATACCGTACAGAGAGGTTACAATTACATGAGCAAGGTAATGAGTTGATTTCTTATCAAGCATTGTTGCCTCCTCCTTTGTATTTCCCATACCATACCTGCCCTCCCATCTCCACGACTACACTCCCCACCCCAGACTTATAAAGTTCGTTTTTCGACATAAGGACTTGTGCATCTCATTGTTGCCATGGGCCCACCTGTATCCTATTTAAACAA
This sequence comes from Dipodomys spectabilis, assembly GCF_019054845.1. Taxonomy (NCBI): domain Eukaryota; kingdom Metazoa; phylum Chordata; class Mammalia; order Rodentia; family Heteromyidae; genus Dipodomys; species Dipodomys spectabilis. The sequence continues at coordinate 1,142,948 of NW_024871091.1, read as the reverse complement.
GTTGTTTTTTTCCCTTCCCCTCCACAAATTATACCGACATCAAATACAGTGAAAGCAGGGGTTATACCGTGGGGGAGGGACATACAAAGCAACAAAGAAATCATCTTAGAAATATGTTAGAAACAATCGCAAGAAATAAAAACCATTTGTAATTAAATTTCTGAAGTCACATCTTATCACTTTTGTATTTCATTTGTTAGAAATGACTCAGCAAGCCCAGAAGTCACTGGTATTGAATTCCATTTCTGAGAATGGTTGGTGCTAGCTTTCCTTTGGAATAGTTTTCTTTTATTAACAACCTAATGAGCAAACACAGCCCAACTGATGGGGAAATGTTGGTCATCACTATCAGTTGCATATTTTGCTGCCATGACTCTAAGCTCCTAAACTCTCTTCTTTGACAAACTTGCACAAGGCTATTATGGTTTCTATTCATTTGTTCAGAGTTCACTGTTTTAGTCCAATGCATCTTATATTAATCTAGGTCTTCATGTTAACTAGAGATGTCATTTGGAAGAACGTGGTTTTGAATGCTATAGTGGTAAAGTATAGGAGACTAAATCAGAACCATGCTTCTTTTTCAGAGGACGTGCAACCCAACCTGCCAATATTTCTTTTAATTGATATAAACCCAAGAGTTGTTCAGGTATATTAAGTATAAAGCTTCTCTGGTGTTAAAGAAAATTTCTAGCTGAATAGAATTTGACATTTTAATAAAAGGAAGTGTGGCATTATGCTGCAGTCAGCATGCTGGACTAGAAACAGCCAGCCATGCTGAGAAGATTATAAAGCTTTTCCTCATGCCCTTTAAACTTGAAGCCAGTAATCAAAAGATTGATTTAGTTCTCAAACTTAATTTGCAGCTTTAATTATATTATTTTCCCAAATCAGCTAGATCTTTTTCATCTATTGGATCAACTGCAGCTGTGTCTCTGCTTGCACTAGAGGATATACCTTATACCATAGTTATCCCTAACCATAATGAGAGAAAGAAAAAAAATCCACTTATTGCTCTCATTTGAATCAAATCACAATTGTCACTCTAGGAATTGCAGATCATCTTTCTTCTTCAGATTGAAGATTGTAGAATTTAGGGGTTCAGGTAGTTTCAATAAATAAGAAAAAAATCTCTTCTGGAATTCAGGGCAAAAACAGCTAAGGCTATTTTCTGAATGCATACCTTAGTACAAAGGTAAACCAAAAAGGAAAATTGAAGGTCATGAAGAAAGATCAGTGTCCTGGAAGAAACATTACTTCTGAAAACAAATTGTTTGTTGATTTGCTGGTAAGCATTGTCAAGCTAAGAGCCATGCGTATTACAAAGCCAAGTTACTCATTTGTTTTTATTCATGCAGATTATTTAGAAGAGCTACTTTACAACAAACTAGGTTTGAAAAAATGTTTAGCTGTATTTACAGAACCATGTCTTCCACTAAATACTTCCTTATTCCTCTTGAGCTATGAGCTCCAATAGTGCAGATGCAAGCTGCACTAGCCCTCTGAGCTAAAGGTAAATGAATTTAACACTAGAAAGCAAGAGGGCTAGAAGAGATGGAAAGACATCTTGAGTGTTGAAGTCCTAGAACTGTTTTATGGGGACCACAGACTAGAAAACTACCTCAATTACAAACATGATTTTTTTCACACCACCTGCTTTGCTGCCTGTTACCCCTAGTGTTTCTACAGCTTTAGAGCATATTCAGACACAGACACAAGCAGGTGCTCATGTGTGCACACACACAAATTTATATTCATGCTGTGCTATATAATTTTTAATTTATAAAAATAAAACGGTATGTGCGTTAAAGTTTTCTCGCCATTTTTCTCTTACATCTGAGTGCAAGCTTTCATCATGCACAGTGTCATGAACCCCTACTTTCAATTACATATTTTGTAATTTTATAAATCTTTACATATATAATTATCATACATTCTCAAGATTCTTCAGTCGTTCAAAAGATCTAAAAGTTTCCTCTTGTCCATTTGTGCCACAGTCATCAATGCAGTGGGAACAAGTGGCATATGTGGCCAACGTTTCACTTACAATTCCTTTTCTTTCTAAATTCGGAATAAACATTGAATTCGTCTTCTGTACATCTTCTCAATAACCGTTATGTAACCATTACAGAATAAAGACTCTCATAGACACATAGACACACACACAAATTCACAAAACAAATAAAAGCAAAGAATCATTTTTACCACTTCAAAACCTGGAACAAATTTCAAAAAAGGGAATGTTATTGTATATTCAGAACCTAAGCTGTCACAAGACAGTATTCATAGAACAAAATCTTAGCCACAAAGACTCATTATGGCATTATTTTGTGCCTTTACCCATATTCTGCTTTCTGCTATCAAGTTCTAGTAGAGCATATATCATAGAGAACATGATTTGCTAAATGCCTCCAAAAATTCTAGGATATAGTCATTTCCATTCCATTGTTCCCTCAACCCCACTCTTTCACAGTATGATTACTATTACATATTTTGCTCTACCAAGTCCTATTTATTCCTTCTGGCTTGAAATTGTCTCTTTTTGGGGGGAGGGAGGGGTTGTGAATACTGATAAATTTCCTGTGTTCCTGCTTGCAAACCTTTCTGTTTCCCAGGCCGGTGTTGATCTGATGAGGTTCTTGCACCCAAACAGAACTGGAAGATGAATTCTCTGGGAAAGCCTCTGCTGGCATTCTAATCCTCCCATTTAAGCACTGCAGAGCACCAAGCACCTGCTTTGAATAGTGAGTAGTCTGGAGGCCTGCCCAAGTCATTTCCCAGGTGAGCTGCGCTGAGATCCTGATTTCTGTGGAAAGCAACCAGGAGGTAGATTAGCAATCAATGCAGCATATATTTATTGTCTCCCGACTGTAGGCTTAAACAGGGGCACCAGAAGGACTATTACATATCATGATTAGAAAAAATATACTTAGCTAAGCTTACATACTTAGTTTTGTCCTAGATAAAAGGAAATGAGGGGATTTTTTTTTTCCTACAGCAGAGCCAGCTTCTGTGCTGCACTCAGTTCTTTCATCAAAGAGCTGTAAAGACCTACCTAACTCTCTTCTTCACAGTACCACTCACTGCTGTTGCCCTTACTGTCCTGCCTGACCCAGAAATGGTAACATCAATCTCAAAACTGTGAGGGAAGTGAGGGAAAGGGAGGCTACAGGACATCCATTATAGAATTCTCAGAAACTGTTGCCAAAATAAACATTTTGGAGCACCTTTTATTAGCATTGTCTGTTACTATAATGATCATTATGAATTTGGAAGGCAAGGAGCATAAGAAGAGAACTGCATTGTATGAGAGGCTATTTTAGGAAAAGGGAGAAGCATGGAGGAAGCACATTTGGGAAAGAAACACACATATGAAGAAAGAGTATTGGCACTAATTGAGGAAATACCTGCAATCTGCAGAAATGAGAGACAAGAACAGCATTTTCTAATGAAACATGGTATTGTATCCGAATAACAGCAAGATGAGGGAGGCATGGAAATATGGTCTCCAAGTACATTGCATATTACTAGACGTTTTTTAAATATGGAAGCAAGAACAAGAGTACATTCAACTTCAGCTCAAAGGGGAAAGAATGGCAATCTCTAAATTGCTGAGATAGGAATTTAGGTTCATGGCATGTGATTATTCAGGCACTATATACTTCTATTTGTGATGGTAGGGTAGAGGGAGGTAGACAGGGCAAAGATAAGTGTCTCACAGAGGTAGCTAGACAAGCAAGCTACAGGAGACTAAATTGTGTGTGGGCGGGAGTGTGGGTGTGGGTGTGTGTTATAAAATTCTGTGTCTCAGATTGGTTTTGGTCTTATATTTAAAGGTATTGCATACCAAAATGCCATCATCCTAGGCAGATTTGTGTTTTAATTCTTGCTCAGCTATCGAATGCACAAAGTCATATATCTTCTTATTGGCTAAGCATTGGTGTATATGCAGCCATAGATGACAAAGATTTTTTATAACACGGTGAAAGAAAAGGGTTTATGAAATATGTCAATGTGTTTCAGATGAGACTGCATTCGAAAATATCCACACTGAAAAGAATCTAAATATTTTAATAATTAAATTATTTGCATTTTACTTGCATTACTTTAGAGCTATAGAGTCTAATAGGCAAATGTCTTCTTTCTGGCTAGAGATTTATACATGTGGGGGCCACAGATGACAGAGGTTATTTAATATGCTGAATGAGAATTGTTTACTCAAATGCTAAAGTATTTCATTTGGATGATTCTCTACTTGAAAATTTCCCACATGGATAAGAATCTAAATAATTTAATATCAAATGAATTATTTGAGATTCTTATACTATTTTGACACACAGTTAGTTGGCAAAGACATCTTGGTTGGTTTAACATCAGTTCAGCATTTCAACATTCCTCCATCACTGTTTGCTTTCTATAAACTTCATACCTCTGAAAAAGAAGCTATAATATAATGTTCAGACTTGTAGAGCAATTGTTGACATGTAAAGCTGGATCAAATGTGGCTCCAGCATCCTGTTAAGAGTGTTGCTTTCCCCCACCAGGTCTATTGCAGAAGTGGTTTGCAATGTCCGAAAGGAAAGTGATGGGTTGATTGCACATACTCTAGGTAAAGACATGTTGAATTCCAGTGCACATTTTAAATATAATATGGAAAGTAATGTTAGCTGAGTCATGAGAATGAAAAAAAACACCATAACTTGTTGATGAGGAGATTGGATTCTCTCTTTTATTGACCTCTGCCTGACGTTTAAACCAGGATTCACAAGTGAGCCAGCACCTTAGTCAAACTTACCTCAGGCGCTCTTCATACTGGGCAAGAGGTTCAAAGTATAGTAGGTTTTGTTTCTTGGAAATATGTAAATAAGATGATAGAGAAATTGGAAAATTAGAAAAACTCCATTCTTACAAATACAAAATAAATGAAAATGAAAGCACCTACAAATTATCATTCAATTAATGATAAACAAGCAGAAAGCTCTGATATACCAACAGTGAAGTTGCAAAGAAAATGGTATATGAATATGCTACTGGAGGCACAATTTGGCCCTATTAATAGGAAAAATCTCTGCCGTAATGTATCACCGAATTCTATCAACAAATTGAGTGTCTTTTTCTGACAAGTATATCAAAAGGCAAATTTTGATAGCTAAGTTTGTCCTTTGTAGCATTAACTTCAGAAAATTATGAGTATCCCCTTGGCAACCTTCAAACATGTTACCTGACATTATAGATTTATATGCTGTATGATATTTTTAAACCTGACTTACTGAAAGATGTTAGAAATTCCCAATACCTGTAAAACCACTTGTTTTTTAAACTATATATTTTTTGTCTTTTCTTTTTTGGTACTGGGGATCGAACCCAGGATGTTGCACTTGCTAGGCGAGCACTTTGCCACTGAACTACATCCCAGCCCCTGTAAAAGCACTTGTAAAAACCTCAATACCTAGTTTTTTTTTTTTGGTTAAATCTATACTCTCAATTTATATTACATTTTAGTGTTAAAAAGTGTTTATGTGGTACATTTTTTGTGTATTAGTCAATTAGTGAACAGTTCCTGTGTAAATTATTTTTTGCATTTATTCTTTCACTTGAAATGTGTAACAAATGCCAGCTACTCTTCTAGGCACTGGTATCAGAACACCAAAGCTTCAAATCAAGAGCAGAGGAACAGAAATGAACGTGAAAAGTGTGACCAGCAATGATACCACATGTCTGTAATCTCAGCCTCATTGGAGGCAAAAATGTCAGATTTATGGTTCAAGGCCAGCTTGGAAAACTTAATGAAAATTAGCTCAAATAGTAAGTTGGGCTTGATGATTCATTTCTGTAAACCTAACTATGTTTGAGCTAACATTGAGTAGCACAGTCCAGAGTTAATGTAGGCAAACTGTGATACCCTCTCTGAGAAAAAAATTAAAGCTAGAAGGAGAAATGTGTAGCTCAAGTAGTAGAGTGGTTGCCTAGAAAGCAAAAGATTCAGAGTTCAAATCCCACTACCAACAAAATATGAATGCAAAAGCACCTTACAATAATACTATACTGCTCTGTGGAGAAAGGTAAACCACTAACTAAGCCTGAATCAACCATAAAACTAGTAATATCAGATGAATGTGAGATATATAAGCCAAATCTACAATGTTCTCCAGTTCCAAAGTTTATTAACATGGTGGTCATAGCACAATTTTCTACTCCATGGTAACTTTCTACCCAAAGACTTTTGACATTGCACAAGAGTTAGTTATCTCATATGCAGAGATATGTGGATACAGATCTTGCTTAACTGAACTGTGAATGTTTAGAAGGCTGGTAGATTCTTTCAATGTCTGGAATCATGTAAAGATAAAGCTTCTCATGGCCAATGCTTTTAAATCGTTGACTCAATTCAGTAAAAAAGCAAATGGTTCAGAATTGCTCATAAGCAGTTTAATAAGTGCAGTTAAATCTGTAGGTGGCATGTGTCTATATGACCCAAGGTTTTGAAAGACTTTTGTTCTGATAATTAGTAATTTTTTGATCTTTGTAAAAAAAATCTATCCACTTTGGAACTCCATGGATGAAGAGATTTGTGGAACATAGTGAAGGTGCAGAGGACTGTTACCAAGATGATTAAATCATTGGGAAATAAGGGCTATGAAGAAAGGTTAATGGAACTGGAATTGTTCAGCTTGGAAAATAGAAGGCCAAGAGGGGATTTAATAATGGTCTTTAAGTGTATAAAGAGCTATTACACAGAGTGCTCACCAGCTGGTCTCAATCTTCTCTTAGGACAGAACAAGGAGAATGGAGTGTAAATTGCATCATGAGAGATTTAAACAAAATACTTAGAAGAATTTCCTGACAAAGAATGTTTCTGACAAAGAATGCTGTTGCCAGTCCAGAGTTTATCTGACAGTGTCCCTGGAATTCCAAACATTCTAGCCATTAGTGTCAATCCAACTAAGGGTTTAGATATTTTCTGTCGAAGGTGCGGATTATATCTCACCTATTGGCATAGAAGAAAAAGGCTTGTAAAATGTCAGTGAGCTGTAAATTCAGGAATTAGAAAACAAACACGTTAGCATGACACAAAATCTGCTACTTTCATTGTAAAGAGGCTGATGCAATATGGTAGAGGGAAGAGGAAGATGTGTGGAAAGTGGGAGTGTGTAAGAAGACATGAAGGTAAGCTTTGGGAGCTGACTAGAAGAAACTGAGCTATGATGATTGATTTTGATCAGGATAAAGGAAGTGTTGATGGGATTTTATCCACCTTACTTCAAATAAGTCAGATGAAATAGTGTTAGCATTTTTCCGTATGGAATAGGGCAATGAGAACACCCAACTCTAAATATACTCCCATTTATGTAGAGTATTATGACCTTATTATAACCTCCTGATGTCAAAAATACATTTCCATTAACACACTCTGAGATTGTATTGCTTCCTTGGCAAGCACATTCTACTTCTTACATAAATACTGAGTGGATTTTAAAACAGAGTTTTCCTTGGAGATGCTCTAAATCTAGTTCCATCTAAAGGTAATGCACTGGAGCAAATGATCGTATATGGTTGGTTTGAGCTCAGTGTTCTGTGCTTCTCAGAAACCGAGCAATCCTGAATGAGTCAATTTAGTGTCCAGAAGAGCTAATAGATTTTCCAAATAGTATAACACGTAACATAATATAATATGAAATATTTCTGTAAGTCTTCTGGCCTGTCAGGCTACTGTATCCCCATCTATTAATTTCTCATCTTAAAGTAATCTTACTGCTTTCCCAAAGATCACAAAAAATATAATTGTGCAATCTTTGTTTATGTCTTAGTTATTTTCCTCCCTATTCACTGCTTCTTTTGATATTATTTTTATTTATATCAATACCATTCCAGCCTGGGAAAGCAGTATATGAATATTTAAACAAAGAAGTGGATACAGGGAAATATTTGCATGTATAATTGAAGCACTGAGCAGTCAAAGAATGAATGGTAATGTCTCCTGCGTTTAGCAACATCAGTATCCCAAATCTGGAGAACAAAGAGGCACCTTTACTAAAGCACAGGAGATGGAATTACCTAATTAAAACTAAAACTGCCAAGTTTTTTCATGTCCTTGTGAACGATGCAATATCATTTTTTTCTGATGGCTGAGTAGAATTCCATTGTCTAGATATACCATTTTCTTTTTTATTTATTTTTATTTCTTAATTGTGAAAATACCATACAGAAGGGTTACAATTACATGGGCAAGATAATGAGTACATTTCTTATCAAGCATTGTTCCCTCCTCCTTTGTTTCCCCTTCCCATCCCTTCCCAGCCTCCCCCCCCCATCCTGTGCCCTTCTTCTCCCCCTTCCCCCCACACCAAAGTTGTAAAGTTCGTTTTTCAACATAACGTCTTGTACTTCTTATTGTTGCAATGGGTCCACCTATATCCCTATTTAAACAATTTGTTTTTTCCTTTCCCCTCCACAAATTATACCAACATCGAATACAGTGAAAACGGAGGTTATACCATGGGGGAGGGACATACAAAGCAACAAAGAAATCATCTTATAAATATGTTAGAAATAATCGCAAGAAAGAAAAACAATTTGAGTTCTTATCTTGGAGTTCATTTTGCCTAACATCATCTTATCTGACCGTTTCTGCTTGTCTCAGACATATACTAGTTATTGCAAATATCCATTTGTCCACTGAGGAGCATCTGGGTGATTTCCATATTGTGACTAGGGTGTGTTTACTTGTAGATTTGTAGGCACATTATAGTTAACACAAATGATGAAAACCATGTAACCTGTCTTTCTTTGTCAAATGAAATAAAAGTCAAAAATACACTGGGACATGATAAATTACACAGTTCGGAAGGCATTCACATAGAGTGAGACCAAAGTGGGATATTCTTAGGAGAAGATCACAAAGGTACAATAGCTATGAGTATCTGGTCATATGAAATAACATTGTTTGAAATGAACTCCAGGGAATAGAAACAAGAGGCTTTTTTCATTGCTGCTGTTATTTTTTTCCTTTTGTCTTGTTTGTTCATGTATGTGGCTTTCGTAGGGTGAGAGAGAACAGAAACGGTGGGACAAACTGTGAACAAATGCAATAGTGATGCTCACTAGAAGCTATGTTGAAAATGAATAGACAATTTGTGGGTGAGGATGGGAGGAAAAAACTGGGAGAGAGTGAGGGAAGGGTGACATTATTCAAAAAGAAATGTACTCTTTATCTGACTTATGTAATTATAACCCCTCTGCGCATCACCTTTAACAATAACAATAATTTTTGTAATCCTAAAATTGCTACAGAGAGGCACTAAAGCTACATAGGAGAGACAATTTCTTCTGGAACTTAAAATATGATGTTTGAAGCCGGGTGCTGGTGGCTCACGCCTGTAATCCTAGCTACTAAGGAGGCTGATATCTGAGGATCACAATCTAAAGCAAGCCCTGGCAGGAAAGTGTATGAAACTCATCTCCAATAAACCACCAGAAAACTGGAAGAGGCACTGTGGCTCAAGTGGTAGAGTGCTTGCCTTGAACTGAAGAGCTGAGGGACAGCGACCTGGCCCAGAGTTCAAACCCAACAACCGACAAAAAAAATGACATTTGTGATAAATGAAGAGAAGTAAATAGTCTTGCTACTCAATGCACACCCTTCAGCGTTCTGTTATTGCCTCTGATTGGTCAACTTTAGCTGGAAATCAGTTTGATATGGCCCCTGGGAAGGCTATTTCTTCTGCATTCTCTATACAGAACAGAGCAAGGGAAGTAGAATCCTGCCTGGATTGACACAGTGCTTTGACATTCAAAATTAATTTTCACACTTTTGAGTAAATACTGCTTAATACATGCATCTTTACATTGCTACCTTAAACAAGGTGAATATTTGTTGTATAAACCACAATCACATACTGTGTTTAATCATAACAACAGAAAGGCTCATCAGTACTCATCTGAATATCAGAATATATAGAAGATTAAATATTTATTTCATTAGATTCAAATATGATTCCTAATGATCAGATGTCCTATTAATTTCTTTGTAAAATTGCATGCCTCCATTTCCCATTACACAAAATAGGGTAACTATTTACTAATCTTAAAAGTGCTCAGAAGGCCACAAGTGATGTTTATCACTTTATTAAGTACAACTTGTTCTACCCTGTAACACAAACTTGAAAGTAAAGCCATTCTAGAATCATTATTTCCCTTAACTTTCACTTTATTTTGTAAAAGTACTGTAATGCACTATCACTATATTAATTCATGCATTCATTATTTCTCATATAGATACTTGAAATCATCTCCTTAGTGGACCTATCTCATTCAATTTATCCCTATCTCTACCTTATGGCTTGAAATTCCATGTGCTTACTAACTTGAGTTACTTGACACACAATTCTGACCAAGTTCAATTGAGTATGCATCTGGACAAACTTAGGTTCCTTAACATGAATGTAAAGTTTCTTAATCATATGGTTAACATATTCATTCCTACATATCCAACTTTATCTCTTCCAGTCCCACATACATTGCCTAACTTCTTAGAGTCCCAAGTTATACAGCTCCTTAATATAGTACAGATTTTACATCTTTGATCCTTTAACAATTTTATTTCCATTACCTAACCCCTTCTTCTGTTAGAATTCTGTTCACTCTTTAATGTTTAATTAAATATTTCTCCTGTGAAGCTTTCTTTGATTCAGTACATTCCTCAGTGATTCAATTTAATTAGTCCTTCCTTTATAATCCTGATAAACTTGGAGTATTCAAGCTTTATTTTATAGCAAAATTGCCTCCTACAACTGCTCCCTTGTTAGGTTCTTAAACTAGATTATTCCCTACTACAAAATTTTGTATTCAAGATATATATGCACTTATATACGTATGTACATGTGTGTGTATGTGTGTGTGTGTGTGTGGTTGAGCACATTGATTCTGTAGAGATGGAGTCAGAATATCTTAATATTGGCTTAATGTTTCCTTGTAGGCATTAATGATTCAATGTTTAAACTAAAATTATGTTGAGAGTATAGTGTGCTGAGATCATACATCTTTAATCCTGAGTAATGAGACCTCAATTTTCCTGATTTGTTCTCATGAAAATATGGTAGAGATAGATGTTTAAAGGGTATAGTAAAGAGCCTTGGAGGTTTATGTTAAAAGAAAATAATTTGGGTTGCTAGAAAGAGCTCCTAGTCATATTTGGTAGAGCTAGGTATATATTTCTGGCTTTGTTATTTATTTACTATCATACATTGATTCACTCTTAATTTCTCAGTATTTTACTTCAGGTATGGTATTTGATCAAAATATTAAGACAGAAACGTAAGTCAACACATGCCAAAATCTTGTGTAAATAACAGTCATTTTTACAACTTTGGGGGGGGTAGAGGGAGGGATTGGGTGAGGGGGTGGGGGGGGATGGGAAGGAGAAACAAAGGAGGAGGCTACAATGCTTGATAAGAAATGTACTCATTATCTTGCCCATGTAATTGTAACCCCTCTGTACAGTATTTTCACAATAAAAAATAAAAATAAAAAAATAAAATAAAATGTTTTTAAAAAAGTGAAGATAATGTGATGAAATCATTAGGAGGTCTGTATTTGGATCTAGACTGGGTTTGTAACTACAGTCTGTTGTTGTAACATGTAAATAGTGTCAACTCACATCATGACGTTAAGCCTGACCTTTGTCATGCATGAACACTCATTGGTGCATATTTTTTAAAAGGGAAGCTGTGCCTAGAACACATGATGCTAAAAAATTTAGTGTGCTTGAGAATCCCACAAGATAATTCTGGTTTAGCAATTTTATCCTATAAAAATTATACTTAGAGTGTCAAATCAAGACGTGAACATCTATACCAATATGAAAGGTATGGAGACAAGATGAATGTTTTACAAAGTGCCTGAGTAAAATGTTAAATTCAAATAATCACAATAATCATAAAAATTGGCAATAATGTATCATGCTTGGAAATAGATTGCTGGTCTTTAATGTGGATTAGAAGCAGCGAATATTGATCTGCTATGAATATAGTTTTAATTTCTCAAAACTTTGTAATATAGATTTTATTGTAAAGATACTGCACAGAGGGGTTACAATTACATGAGTAAGGTAATGCATACATTTCCTATGAGCATTGTTACCTCCTCCTTTGTTTTCCCATACCATCCTTCTCCGCCCTACCTCCCCAATTCTCCCTCCCGCCCCCAAAGTTGTAAAGTTTGTTTTAAACATAGTGTCTTGTACATCTCATTGTTACAATGGATCATTCTGTATCCTTGTTTCAATACTTTGTTATTTCCCTTCCCCTCCCCAAATTAGAAAAATGTATATAAAAGATGCAAGGCACTGGAATCAAATACGGTGAAAACACGGGTTCGGGTTGTACCATGGGGGGAAGAACATTCAAAAGAAACAAAAAGAATCACACAATGCAGTATAAATACATTAAAAACAACAGCAAGAAAGATAAAACCTATTGTGTCCCACTGTCGTGGAGTTCATTTCACTTAGCATCAACTTATAGGGTCATATGTACATAGCTTTTGATCTTTTCTGCTTATCCTAGACATATACTAGTTATTGCAAATAAGGGAAACCATGGGGGCATGTGTTTCTTTGGGTCTGGCTTACTTCACTTAATATAATTTTTTCCAAGTCTCAAATTTCTAACAAATGGGTTGGTATCATTCTTTCTGACAAGGCATAGAATTCCATCATACATATATATATATATATATATATATATATATATATATATATACTCTCTTTTTTATTATGAAAATACCGTACAGAGGAGTTACAATTACATGGGCAAGATAATGAGTACATTTCTTTTTTTTTTTCTTTTAATTTAATTTTTATTATTATTATAAAAGTGATGTACAGAGGGGTTACAGTTACATACGTAAGGTGATGAGTACTTTCTTTTTGGACAATGTCGCCCCTTCCTTTCCTCTCTCCATTTTTCCTTCCCATTCCCACCCACAAGTTGAATAGTTTATTTTCAACATAGTGTCCACTGAGTACCACTGCTGCATTTGTTCACCCTTTGCCTCTCCATTTCTGTGTAGTTTCCATCCTTGAGGACAGTTTCAAAACAGGGTACTTCTCTTCCCCACCCCTCCCCGTAATGGTGGCACAGGAGCCTAGACAAAGAATCTCGTGATTGGGGTTTTTCTTTTGCAACATAATACCAAACTTTGTGTTTCACCTCTAATGAAATTACCTTTGAAGCTTGGACATGTGTACCAAGGAAGTTGTCATTGCTCAGGTATTTCTAATACATTGTTTTCAGGATTGTCTTTAAGAGGTAGCACACACAAAAATGTTATTAGAAGGCCTCCTCCTCCTCCTCCTCCTCTTCCGACTCCTCTTCTTCTTCTCCTCTCCTCCTCCTCCTCCTCCTCCTCCTCCTCCTCCTCCTTCTTCCTTCTCCTTCTGTCCTCCTCTTCCTCCTCCTCCTCCTTCTTTACTTTTTGAACAAGCTAGGTCATTGGGCTCCCATTTTTTAACTGGAGCAGGCCTCTCGTGTTTGGGACTGTGATGTATAGATTACTGGGCGGGCAACAGTATTCAGACAGGTCACATTTGGCATATTCGCTATGAAGTAAGCTCATTGCTCTGTCTGTGGGTACAGTAAACCGAGGAGGTTGTGTTTTGCAAACACAGAGATTAGTCCACCTCTAGGAGCCCCACAAACCTAGAGCCAGGAAGAAGAAACTTGGGGGAGAACTACATGGCTCATCTCTAGGTAGAAACTTGGAGAGAGTGAGGCCTTCTCCAACCATTCCCAGAGGTTCCCCATTCTTCTGTGTGGGGTGGGGGTGAGGGACATCATGGCACACAGCAAATGAAATACTCTCCAAATCACGTCCCCTAGGGCCTTCTCTGGGCCCACATTTAAAAGGATGGGCCGTTGGCGTGATTTTTTTTTTTTCTGTCCATCATGGGGCTTGACCTCTGGGCCTAGGTGCTGTCCCTCAGCTCTTCAGCTCAAGTCAAGTGCTCTATCACTTGAGCCACAGCGCCACTTCCGGTTTTCTGGTGGTTAACTGGAGATAAGAGTTTCACGGACTTTCCTGCTCAGGCTGGCTTTGAACTGCGATCCTCAGATCTCAGCCTCCTCAGAAGCCAGGATTACAGGTGTGAACCATCGGCGCCCGCCTTGGGAGGGGGTAGATTTTTTTTTAAAGCACTGTTGTTTCCTTTCCTGACAGTAGAGGTGGTGGAGCTTTGCTGTGGCAGTATCTTCTTCTGATTTAGGATTTCCAACTTCTGTCTGATCTTCTCTCCTAAACCAACGGCGCCTCCTCAGAGCCAACCAGCGCCACATCCTCATGCTTCCTTTTAACTTTTCCTCTCCAACTCATCCTTCCGCTGTCCACATTTCTTTCTTTTCCCTTGATTATTTTCCTCCATTCTCCCTGTCTCCCCTCCCGGGCTCAGCTGATTCCTGTCTGGCTTCCATCAACCCATTGTCAACTGCTCCCAGCATGCTTGTCTCTGTCCAGTTTCTTACCCAGTCTCCACTTGCCCTTTTTTTTGGGGGGGGGGTGTCCGGTCGTGGGGCCTGAACTCTGGGCCTGGGCGCTGTCCCTCAGCTCTTCAGCTCAAGGCTAGCGCTCTACCACTCTTTTTTTTTTTTTTTTTTTCATTTTATTTTATTTTATTTGAGAACATACTGTACAGAGGGGTTACAATTACATGGGCAGGAAAATGCATACATTTCTTACCAAGCATTGCAGCCTCCTCCTTTGTTTACCCTTCACCTCCCTTCCCAGCCTCCCCCCTCCCCCCCACCCAATCATACCCCCCCTCCCCCCCCACCGACATTGTAAAGCTGGTTTTGACATGACATTTTGTACTTCTCATTGTTGCAACAGGTCCACCTGAATCCTTAAACGACTTGTTTGTCCCCGTCTCCTCCACATGTTATACTGACATCAAATATAGTGAAAGCGGGGGTTACACTGTGGGGGAGGGACATACAAAGCAACAAAGAAATAATCTTATAAATGCGTTAGAAACACATGCATGAAAGAAACAAAAACATTAAAATACATATTTGAGGGTTCGTTTTCCTAACATCACATTCTCTGACTTTTTCTGCTTGACTCATACCTATACTAGATATTGCAAATAAGGGAAACCATGGGACCTATGTTTCCTTGGGCCTGGCTTACTTCACTTAATAGGATTTTTTCCAAGCCTTTCCATTTCCTAACAAATGGGGCAATGTCATTCTTTCTGATGGAGGCATAGAATTCCATTGTGTATATATACCACATCTTCTTGATCCATTCATCTACTGAGGGGCATCTGGGTTGGTTCCATATCTTAGCTATGGTAAATAATGCTGCAATAAACATAGTTGTGCTGGTAGCTTTAGCGTGGCCTTGTTTGTGATCATTTGGGTAAATGCCCAAAAGTGGGATTGCTGGGTCATTGGGGAGCTCTATGTGGAGTCTTTTGAGGAACCTCCATACTGCTTTCCAAAGTGGTTGAACAAGTTTACATTCCCACCAACAATGAAGTAAGGTTCCTTTCTGTCCACATCCCCTCCAGCATCTGTTGTTGTTAGAGTTCTTGATTTTTGCTGTTCTAACTGGAGTGAGGTGATATCTCAATGTTGTTTTGATTTGCATTTCTTTTATGGCTAGGGATGTTGAATGTGTCTATTGGCCATCCTTCTTTCTTCTTCAGAGAAGCTTCTCTTTAAGTCTTTCGCCCACTTACTTATTGGGCAGTTGTTTCTTTGAGGATTTGTTGTTGGGTGGTTTAATTTTTTGAGTTCCAAGTATATTTTAGATATGAGACCCTTGTCCATTGTATGGCTAGTAAAGATCTTCTCCCATTCCGTGGGCTTTCTATTGATCTTGCTAGCTATGTCATTTGCCCTGCAGAAGCTCTGCAACCTTATGCAATCCCATTTATCCAACCTTTCTTTGATTTGTTGTGTTTCCAGGTCTCTATTCAGAAAATTTCGGCCTGAGCCGAGGAGACCCAGGGTTTCTCCTATTCCATCCTGTAATGTTTTCAGAGTGTCTGCTTTGAGTTCAAGGTCTTTGATCCATTTGGAGTTGATTCTGGTGCAGGGTGATGTAGAAGGATCTAGCTTTAGTTTTCTACATGTAGTTAACCAGTTTTGCCAGCACCATTTACTGAAGAGGCTGTCTGTCTTCCATTCTATTGTTTTAGCTCCCTTATCGAATATTAGATGGCTATAGGTCTGTAGGTTCATTTCTGGGTTTTCAATTCTATTCCATTGGTCCTGAGGTCTGTTCTTATGCCAATACCAAGCTGTTTTGATTACTATGGCTTTATAGTAGAGTTTGAAATTTGGTATTGATATTCCTCCAGCCGTGTTCTTTCCATTGAGGAGCGTTTTTGCTATTCGGGGTCTTTTATTGTTCCATATGAATTTTTGGATTGCCTCTTCTATTTCCTTGAAGAATGAGGGTGGAATTTTGATAGGTATTGCGTTGAATTTGTAGATAGCCTTGGGAAGTATTGCCATTTTCACGATGTTAATCTTTCCAATCCAGGAGCATGGTAGGTTTTGCCATTTTTTAAGTTCTGTGTTGATTTCCTTTTTCAAGATTTTAAAGATTTCATCATAGAGGTCCTTTACTTCTTTAGTTAAGTTAATTCCTAGGTATTTTATTTTTTGTGCGGCTATTACAAATGGAGTTGCTTTCCTAATTTCAGCCACACTTTTCTCATTGTTGGCATACAGAAAAGCCATTGATTTTGGGGGGTTAATTTTATAACCTGCTACTTTGCCAAAGTTTTGAATCAGCTTGAGTAATTTCGGAGTGGAGTCTATGGGATTCTTTAAATACAAGATCATGTCATCTGCAAAGAGGGAGAGTTTTATTTCTTCTTCCCTATTTGGATCCCCTTTATGTCTGCATCTTGTCTTATTGCTGTAGCTAGGCATTCTAATACTAGATTGAAGAGAAGTGGAGAGAGTGGGCATCCTTGTCTTGTTCCTGAGTTAAGAGGAAATGGCTTTAGTTTTTCACCATTGAGTATAATGCTGGCTGTAGGTTTGTCATATACAGCCTTTATTGTATTGAGGAATGTTCCATGGATTCCTAATTTTTCCAAAACCTTCATCAGGAAGGGGTGTTGGATCTTGTCGAATGCTTTTTCTGCGTCTATTGAGATAACCATGTGGTTCTTATTCTTGCTCCTGTTGATGTGATGAATAATATTAATTGATTTGCGTATATTGAACCAGCTTTGCATCCCTGAAATGAATCCTGTTTGATCGTGGTGTATGATTTTTTGGATGAATTGTTGAAGTCGGTTGGCCAAAATTTTGTTGAGAAGTTTTGCATCAATGTTCATCAAAGAAATGGGTCTATAGTTCTCTTTCTTTGATGAGTCCCTGCCTGGTTTTGGGATCAGGGTTATGATGGCTTCATAGAATGTGTTCGGTAGTGAGCTTTCTCTTCCAATTTCATTGAAGAGTTGGAGGAGAATTGGTGTGAGCTCTGCTTTGAAGGCCTTGTAAAATTCCGCTGTAAACCATCTGGTCCTGGACTTTTCTTAGCTGGGAGGTCTCTTATTGCTGTTTCTATTTCAATGCTTGATATGGGCCTGTTAAGATAGTTTAACTCATCTTGGTTTAGTTTTGGCAAGTCAATATTTGCTAGGAACAGGTCCATTTCTGTCAAGTTCTCAAACTTATTAGCATAAAGTTTTGAGAAGTATTCCCTTATAATGTTCTGAATCTTGGTTGTTTCCGTGGTGATGTTTCCATTCTCATCTCTGAGTTTATTAATTTGGGTGTGTTCTCTTCTTTTTCTGATAAGATTTGCTAAGAGTCTGTCAATTTTGTTAAGTTTTTCGAAGAACCAACTCTTTGTTTTGTTGATTCTTTCTATAGTTTTTTTGGATTCTAATTCATTTAATTCTGATTTAATTTTGATTATTTCTTTCCGTCTACTGGATTGGGGTTTATCTTGCTGCTCTTTTTCAAGGAGGTTTAGATGTGTCATTAATTTGCTAGTTTCAGATCTCTCCAATTTGTTGATGTAGGAGCTCACAGCAATAAACTTGCCTCTGAGTACTGCCTTTGCTGTGTCCCAGAGGAGCTGGTATTTTGTGTGTTCATTTTTGTTGAATAGCATGAACATTTGAATTTCCTTTGTAATCTCTTCCATGACCCACTCATGATTCAGCAGTGTGTTGTTCAGCCTCCATGTGATACCGGACTTTCTTTGGTGGCTTTTGGTGTTGAGTTCTAATTTTATTCCCTTGTGGTCAGAGAGAATGCAAGGTATAACTTCAATGTTTCTGAATTTAGACAAGTTTGCTTTGTGGCCTAAAATGTGGTCTATTTTAGAAAACGTTCCATGTGCTGCTGAGAAAAACGTGTATTCTGATGCTGCTGGGTGAAATGTTCGGTAAATGTCTGTTAAGTCTAGTTGATCTATGCAGCTGTTTAGATCTGTGGTTTCTCTGTTGAGTTTTTGCCAAGTTGATCTATCTAGTGGGGAGAGTGGTGTGTTAAAATCCCCAACAATTAATGTCTTTGGATCTATATGGGATTTGAGGGAAAGTAGTGTTTCTTTGATAAATTTGGGTGCTCCATTGTTTGGTGAATAGATATTTAGAATTCTAATATCCTCCTGAAGGAGAGATCCTTTAATTAGTATGTAGCGACCTTCTTTATCTCTTTTCACAAATTTTAATTTGAAGTCTATTTTATCTGATATTAGGATTGCAACTCCCGCCTGTTTATGGGGTCCGTTTGCTTGGTAGATTTTGTTCCAGCCTTTAACATTGAAAATGTGTTTGTTTTTACGGGCAAGATGTGACTCCTGCAGGCAGCAGATAGAAGGGTTTTGTTTTTTAATCCAACTAGACTGTCTATGTTGCTTAATTGGAGAGTTCAGTCCGTTAACATTAAGAGATAGGACTGAGAGGTATTTGGCAGTTCCTGCCATGTTATCTACCTTCTTGGGGGATGCGAAAACTGGGTTCTTCCTATGGTTCTTGGATTCTCAGTTTGGGTGCAGTTTCTTGGCCTTTATTGCAGTCTTGTGGGTTTTCTATGTGTAGGACATCTTTAAGAATCTTTTGTAGGGCTGGTTTGGTGGAGATGTATTGTTTCAATTTTTCTTTGCTATGGAAGGTTTTTATTTGGCCTTCAGTTATGAAGGAGAGTTTAGCTGGGTACAGTATTCTTGGTTGATAGTTGTTTGTTTTTAGGGCATGGCATACATCATTCCAGGCTCTTCTTGCTTTGATTGTCTCTGCTGAGAAATCTGAGGTGATTCTAGTTGGTTTCCCTTTATAGGTGATTACCCTTTTCTCCTTGACAGCTTTAAGGATCTTTTCCTTGTTCTGAGTTGATACTGTGTGGATTATAATGTGGCGGTGGGATGTCCTATTCTGGTCTGGTCTATTTGGGGTTCTAAAGGCTTCTTGTATCTGGACAGGCCTATCTTTTTGCATGTTTGGGAAGTTCTCTGCTAGGATCCTGTTAAACAAATTTCCTAGACCATTAACTTCTGTTTCTAGGTGCTCCTCTACACCCATTATCCTTAGATTAGGCCTTCTGATGGTGTCTTCCAGGTGTTGGATAGATCTATCATATTTCTTGGACTTGTCTTGGATGGTTGTATGTTCTTTCTCTATAATATCTAGGCTGTCTTCAATCCCTGAGATTCGATCTTCTGCATGGTCTAACCTGCTGTCAAGACTCTCTACTTTGTTTTTTATCTCTTTTCCTTCTAGTTGGTCAGCTTTGATGGCTTCAAGTTCTTTGTTGAAGCTCTGTTTTAGGTCTTGTATGAATTTCTTTACTTCCTTAATTTGGTGTTCAGTGTTTGTCCTCAAATCACTTAGTTGATTGGTTATGGTTTCTTTGGGCTCCCATTCCTTCTGTTGGGTTCCATTCAGCATTCCCTTTGTGGTCTCCCTGACTTCCTTCAGCTCTTTGTTAATGGATTCCATGAATGCCTTTAGTGATCTTTGTGTGTTCTCTACCTGGTCTCTCAATTCCTGTATTACTCTTTGATTAGCTTCCTCCCGTTCGTGGGATTCCTGCAGATCTCTTTGAGTGTTCTCAGCCTGCTCACGCCATTCCTCCCTTTCTCTTTGAGTATTCTCAAGTTGTTCAAGCAAATCCTGTATCAGTTTTTGAGTAGCTTCCTCACGCTTATGATATTCCTGTATAAACTTCTGGGATGCCTCCTCTCTCTCCCTGTCACGCTCATACAGAGTCCTTTGTACATTGTCAAACTTTTCATTTATCATGTTTGCCAGCAGTGTTTGTAGAGCTGTTTGGGAACTCTCCTCTGGATTATTCATTATCTGTTCTAACCCCTGATTATCAAGATTGGGAATTGACATACCCGAATTTGCCATTTTTCTTGTGTTTTTCCGGCTTACTCTGCCCATTTGAGATGAAGATAGCACCAGTTTTGTGCTAGAACACTATCTTAAGGCAACCATCAACCAAAGTTTGCATTTGTACAGTCAATAGTCTACAGATACAATCTAGTTCAACAGATACATCTATTCGACATCAAACAACTATATGTTAAAGGGCTTCGAACCGCAGAGAAGAATTTGGAAAACCAGAAATTATTAGGGTTAGGGAGAGATGTCGGTAAAAAATAGGAATAGATTGGTGTGGGGAGGTACAGGGAGAGTTAACTATGTCCTAATCCCAATGCAGGAAATAGGTTGGGTAGGATGCAAGTAGAGAGAGAGAGAAAAAGAAGAAAGGGAAAGGGGAAGGAAAAGAGACCAGAAAAAAAAATAGAAACGTAAAAATTAATGTTATTTTAGAGATTAAAAGACCATCTATTTATAGAGGAATATGAATATGTTGAGAGAAAGGGAGGGACATAGAGGAGTTGTGAAAAACTTTAAAAAATGCTTAAAATATTATATAGGTATAAAGAGGTAGTACTGCTATTAATGAATTTAAGTCTCAGAGGTTTTGAATTGAGTAATAAGTTTGTGGATTAAGTGTGTACACAATGGGGGATAGGGTCTACTGGTTAACTACGGGTTTATCTAAGGATGTGCAGGACAAGAGTTAAGTCACATAAAGAAGAACAAAGAGGAAAAGATGGAAAGGATAGGAAAGTGAGAAGAAAAGATCAGAAGTTCAGTAGAGCTAGACAAAAAACAAAAAGATAATTAAGAATGAAAGAAAAAGAGAAAGAAGACAAGAAAAGAAAGGAAAACACACATTCACGTATTCCTAAAATAAAAATTATAAGAGGAGAAAAGAAAAAAAAAAGTTAATGGAAAACAATTATTTTTTCAGAAGAGGCAAAAATTAAAGATTAATAAAAGTTTTAGAAAAGCAAAAATTTTTTTTTATATATATAAGGTAACAAAAAACGAAAAAAAAACAAAACAAAAAAAAGAAAAAAAGAAAAGAAGAAGACGAAAAAAAAAGTTCTTTGATTTTTTGGGGGGGGGGGGGAGGGGTGGGAAGAGTCCTGTATCTCCTTTTGTCTGTAACCAGAGTGTGGTTGGAGTCTCTGGTCAGCTTGAGGTCCTGTGGCTTGATTGGTTTCTTAAGTCAGTTTGTTGGAACAGGCAGAAAAATGCTCTGCTTTACCCAAGATTTTGAGATCCCCCTCCCAGGTTAGTTTACTGGGAGGGTGATCTGCTTTGAGAATCACAAAAGAGGGGGATGCAGTGATGAGGCTAGGTTCTGGGTAGAGTTGAGGCCTTTCAACAAACAGTAGCTTTTCCCTGGGGCTATTTTGTGAAAAAAACTCACAGCACCAGCCTGGAGCCATTCTCAGGGTTTCTGTTTTTCAATTGATTGTGGTGGCTGCTAGAGGGAGGGGCAGCCTCTGGCTCTGGTTACCCGGTGAGGAGAGCCACTCCAATGGCTGGCGCCTGAGCTGGGTGACTTTTCCCTGGATGGAACTGAGTCTGTGAGGTCACTTCGCCGTTAAGTTCTTGTGACCTGCTAAATGACTCGTTTTATTCCAAGGCCTGAGCTGGAGCTAGCCGCTCCTCCGAGCTTTGTCGGTATCCAAGATGGAGATCACCGGTGCTGGGGGGGGGGGGGGTGGCCTTCCCTCCTATGCTCCCAGAGAAGGAGTGAGGAAGTCGGGCTTCTACTCACGCCGAGTCTTGGATCCTGGGTCGTCTCTGGTCTGCAAAGTGCAGGATGAAGTTGTCCGCTCCTTGTCGGTTCTTGCTGGTGTTGAGTAGAATCCGCTGGTCCGCTGTGTCTGGCTCCTTCGTCCTGGACTGTGTCTCAGGTGTGTCCCTGAGGCGGTGGTCGCTGCCGCGACCCTGCCGCCACAGCAGCAGCTGCTGGCAGGCGCTCAGATGTGTCTGCTTGGCTTCCCCTCTCTTGACTAACTCTCTGTCCTGTGATGGCACACTTGGTGTGATTCTCTGGCTTGGGACTGTTCACTGGAACTCCGAAACTGTTTTCTATGCAAGAGCTTGTTCAGATTCCAGCTTCTCCTCCACCATCTTCCCGGAACTCCATGAGTACATTTCTTATCAAGCATTGTTGCTTCCTCTTTTATTTTCCCTTCCTATCCCTTCCCATAGCCCGATCCCCCATGCCCCCCCCCCACCCCACGAAAGTTGTAAAGTTCTTTTTTCGACATAACGACTTGTATGTCTCGTTGTTGCAATGGGTCCACCTGTATCCCTATTTAAACAAGTAGTTTTTTCCCTTCCCCTCCACAGATTATACCAACATCAAATACAGTGAAAGCAGGGGTTATATAGCGGGGGAGGGACATACAAAGCAACAAAGAAATCATCTTATAAATATGTTAGAAACAATTGCGTGAAGTAAAAGCCATTTGAATACTTATCTGGGGGTTCATTTCACCTATCATCAATATATCTGACCTTTCTGCTTGTCTCAGACATATATTAGTTATTACAAATAACATTTTCTTGATCCATTAATCTAATGAGCATCTGGGTTTGTTCCATATCTTAGCTACGGAAAAGTGGGATTGCTGGGTCATAGGGGAGCTCTATATGGAGTCTTTAGAGGAACCACCATAATGCTTTCCAAAGTGGTTGAACAAGTTTACACTCCCACCAACAATGCAGTAGGGTTCCCTTCTGTCCACATCCCCTCCAGCATCTGTTGATTATAGCCATTCTAACTGGGGTGAGGTGGAATCTCAACGTTGTTTTGATTTACATTTCTTTTATTGTCAGAGAAGTTGAGCCTTTTTTAATGAGTCTATTGGCCATTCTTATTTCCTCTTCAGGGAAGTCTCTAAGTCTTTAGGACACTTACTAATCAGGTGGTTGTTTCTTTAAGGATTTGTTGTTGGGGGATTTCATTTTGAGTTCTAAGTATGGCTCCTGAAGATCTTCCTCTAATCCCTGGGCTTTCTATTAATCTTGCTAGCTAAGTCCTTTGCCATCCAGAAGCTCTGTGGTTTCATACAATCCCATTTGTCCAACTTTCTTTGATTTGTTGTGTTTTTGGGTGTTTCTATGAAAATATTTTAGAATGTTATTATAGATATTCACTGTTTTAATGCATGGTTGATGAGAGGTATAGTTTCTTCTTTTTTCTTTTTAAAGATTTTCTGTGAACATATATTAGCTATGCCAGGGGTATTTATTATGATATTAGCATACATAACTACAATACCCGATAAAACTCTCTCTCTTATTATCACTCTTCTCTATATAAAATAGTTTCAACTGGTTGATTATTCTATGTTCATACATGTATATAAAGTACTTATCCTTATACACCCTCATTATCCCTCTCTATGGCCCTCCCACAATTTTTTTCTAATGTAACAATGGAAAGTAATCTCTTTGGTCAAGTGAATGATTGCTAGAATCATCTATGTTACAGAGTAGCATTGTTAATGCTACATGTGGAAAAATTTCCCAAATATTTCCATTTTATATAGTGTCAGATCAAGTTATCCTCTTTGTATTTCCTCCTGATAGAGGAGGAAATGAATTAAAAAGTGTGTTTTCATTTCTGTATTCATTTTCAAAGGTAAACTATACTGATCAGCATTTGAATTTCTAGATGCTCCCCATGATAAGTATTATTTTGTCGATTTGTAGAATTGCCTGGTGGAGACATCCGTTAAAGAACTTTATGATATGAGATGAGATGAGAGCAATTTCAATTTTAATAATATCTTTAAGCCCAGAAACCAATCTATCTCAGATAAAAACATGGAATGTTGGTAACAATGAAAAAATATTTCTTATTATATCTCCCTGAGGACATTTTAGAGATTATTTTGTTTAATCTGAATGATATCCTGGAATAGATATTAGCTTTTACAACTCTTTTACTCAAGATAGTGTGAAGCATTCTGGGCATCACGGTAAGAAGCATGCTTAAGACAAGAGGAAAAAACTAATATTTCACTTTTTTTGGTTCTGATTCTAGGTCTTGGACTCATGGGTCTGAGCATTATCTCTGAGCTTCTTTGGCTCAAGACTAGCACTCTACAACTTGAGACCCAGCTCCATTTCCGGACTTTTGGGAGTTAATTTGCGATGAGTATCTCACAGGCTTTTCTTCCTGGACTAGCTTTGAACCTCATTCTTCAGATCTCAGCCTCCTGAGTAGCTAGAATCACAGGCACGAGCCACTGTTGCCCAGTGACAAGATCTCATTTTAAAAAAATTATTTGCCAATAATTTTGCAACATTATTATTAGCATCCATTAGTTGTACAAGCAGTTACATTTTCATATGTCCACATGAACATACCGTGATCCTCATCACTCCTCCACCCTCATCATTATCTTCCTCTACTTCATATTATTGAGGTTCATTCCTTTGATTATTAGTTTCTACATAGCTTTTAACATAAAAAAGATGGTGAATTTTATCAAAGTATTTTTCTGCATGATTTGAGGTGATAATGTGATTGAACATCATTGTATACCGGAAATGAAAGCAAATCAATCATGATTTATGATCTTTAATATACTGTTTAATTCAATTTGCAAGTATATTATGGAAGACTTTTAGAGATTGACATATAGCCATCTTACTGTTTCCTTATCTAGTTTTGGATAGTGGAGAGTACATATGTCTTAGTGTTCTTATCCTTTCTATTTTGTAAAAATATTTGTGGTATATTAGTGCTAATTCTTTGAATATCTTAAAGAATTTCTCTTAAAAAGTATTGAGTCCTGGGCTTTTTATTTTTAGTAGACTATTCATTACAGTTTCAATATCATTCTTTTTACAAATGAATCTATGTATGTTACATAATCTTGGTTCAATTTTGGTAGGTCATCTGTGTCTAGAAACATAAATTTCTTCTAAATTTTCTAGTTTATTTGAATATATGTTTTCATAATATTCAGTATTTAATTGATAATTATTTGGATAATAAGTGTTCACTTTAAATTTCATTAATTTGGGTTTTGTTCCTCATTTTAGTTATTTTGTCTCATGGTTTATCAGTTTTATTAGCTTTTAAAGAACCAACTTTTTGTTTCAATGATTGAATACTTATTTTAGTCTCTAACTCATTAGTATTTCTTAATTTTTCCTAAAAAATATACAATAGCTTTTAGAATCCAAAAGTACCTTTCCCATTCACATACAGCATCTCTTAAAGATTAAAAAACAAGATGCCTTACATATTAACAAATGCAGAGACCTAAGAGACTGTGGAATTATAATAAGTTTTCAGTTGGTACAGAGGAAACAAACGAGTGATACTAAAATACAAAGAAAAATATAATATTGCATGTCAAGGTAGAAAAACTTCAATCTTTGTTCAGGTGGTTGGAACTGATACAATTCTGTTAGTGACTTTTTTCATCATTGTGATAAAATACCTGACAGAACAACTTTTCCTTTTCATTTAACATTCTTATTAGATGAATATGGATATGAATATATTTATATAAATATATATTACATATGAATATATAACATATATCATATCTATCTATCTATATTCTTATCAGAAACATCTGCGTAGTTACACTTGGATTCTGTAGTTAGCACATAACATTTATATGTATTTCTCCAACCTCAGATGTTCTTTCAATGATACCTATTTATGTTCCATCAATCTACCTGCCATTTATTTATATTTTTTCTTTGCTTGCATAACCCAGTTGAATCTTCCAAAATCATATCAAAATTACGAGATAATATTTTTACGATTTTTCTGATCAAGCAAATCAAGCTTTAGAGAGGTGGCACATTTACAGCCTATAGGCAGAAATAAGATTTGGGTCTTACTGGTTTCACAATCTTCTTGCTCTTCTTACTTCCTGTTGTACTGAGTGATCACAAATCTTTTGGCTTACCTATATCCAGATGTCAAAAGCAACATCAATGATTATTTCAATAACATTTTTTATTTTGAGAGTCCATTATGATATTTTTATTACAAGAATTTTCATCAATTTTACCAATGAATTGTTTGCATTTAGTAATTTGGTTATAGAAAGGTATTTGAATATTATTTAAACTTCTTAGTTCCTTAGTACATACATGGCTACTGACTTAGAAAGAAATTATCAAGGTCATCTAAATATTCAAGATTATTGATGTAAACTGTGTGGCAAGAAACTGTAAGTAGCTTTTAGGAACTACAGGAAACTCTTAAGAACAGAAGAAAGATTTATTTTGACAAATAAAAAATTTGCAAAAACAATGAATTCTGGTATCAGTCCCAATGAGTTTGCAAGCAAGCACATTGTTTTCCCAGTGGAGAAACTGGAAAAAGCCTTGGCTTATTCCTTTATTATACTTGTGAAGACTTTGATCCCAGACTCCTGACATATAAAAACATGAAGTAACAAATGTGTGTTATGTTTTAAATCACTAAGTTTCTCATATTTTCATATGAACAAACCACAAACTTATGAAAATCATCAAGAGAAAATCATTTACCCCCTTAATCAAAATTAAAATGTACCTTCTTCAAAGGGAAATAAAATAGCAAACACAAAGACAAGTAGCTTCTCAAAATCATTTGGTTGACAAGAGACTAGTATTCATTATATGAAAAGAAATTATAACTCAATAATAGGTTCAACAATATGATTTTTTAAAATGAACAAGAGACTTGGGTACATACTTGAGAGAGGGAATATGAGGAAGTCAATTAATAACTTCAAAGTGTTCTCAACACTATTACTGATTAGGGAAATACTAAATTCAACCATTATGAGATACCATTATACATTGTCTAGAGTGACTATAAATGGAAAGTTAGTCAATGATGAATGTGGAGCAGCTGGAACTTAAAACTTTTGCTGGTGGTATTGGAAATGTGTGCAGCAACCTTGGGAAAGAATTACAGGTTCCCATATATTTAAATTTCCCTCCTAGAAGGGATTTACCTTTGTATATCATATTGCTATGCAGAGACGTCTATTAAGTTGTTCAAAGTAACTTTGTAACACACTCAACTTGGAATTTTCTCAACTGTCTATCACTAAGTGTGTGGAAAATCTAATTGTGATGGATTTATACAATGTAATATTAACCATCAATATTTTAAACATTTTATTTTACTTCAACAGTTTCTTGGCATAAATGAATTGTACAGAAGGTGTTCACTGTGATATTAAAAATATACCCATGATAAATTGTTATATAGTTTTATTTATATGATGTTATAGCATGAAAAAGTAGCCTATATATAAAGATGTCAGAGAAGTTTTTCCCTGCCTGGGGCAAGAAGAATTTAAATATAATGAGACAAGAGGAAGAAATTAAATATAAAGAAATATAATAAGCAAGAAGAATAAATTAAATATAATAGGACACACAAGTAGTTAGTGTGAAGCTGTGTTCCATTGTGTAAGCTAGCTAGTAAGCTTAGTTTTCTAGCTGTACTTGTTTCTCAAAATCCATTAAAATGCTATTTAAAAGCATGTGAGTTTTTATTTCTGCCTCACTTCAATAAAGCATATAAGTAATTCTGCAATATATAGTGTCATTATATTTCCTCAACTTCTTATCTCTATTGGAAGTCTCTTGGTCAATTTAATAATCCAGAGGCCAAATGTACAAAAGAAAGAATTATTTTTGAAGTCATAGGGTACTGGATTTAACTGTAAACTCTGAGATTGCTATCTTTGTGACCATGGATAAGTTTTCCTGATCGTTTGAGGTCTAGCTGTGTTGCATTTATGTTTTTAAAAATGCCAATATCTACCTGTTTGGTTTTATGGATTAAATAAAATGAAATGGTTATTCACTGAAATTTGAAACATACTGCTAAAATGCATGTTTTTAAAACATGTTATTAGTATTTTAACATATACTAGTACTTAAATTTTTACTATTATTATAAGCAAATTATGGAAGGTGAAAATATACCAAAACGTCTTGCAATGAAGGTGAGTTAAAAATGAGGAATACCAACAAATTTTTATAAATTTAGGGGAATTCTGAGAAGAATTTTAGATATATGGGAAGTTTTTCATGTGAAAGAATGTAATTTCTAACTTGACAAGGATAAAAATTATCCTGATTCAAAATTTAGTGAGAAACAAAAATGTAAAACCATTTGAGTCATACTAATTTTGTGTTCTAAAATCAATTTAAATATTAGAAAAAATATCAAATGTTTCCTTTTGCTAATAGATTTTCAATAATGTCTTTCCAAATAGTTTCAGTCACTGTATTTTCCATTACCTCATTTCACAGCTGCTGTCTATAGATTAACTCAGCATTTACATATAGCCTGTGA
Organism: Dipodomys spectabilis; assembly: GCF_019054845.1. Classification (NCBI taxonomy): domain Eukaryota; kingdom Metazoa; phylum Chordata; class Mammalia; order Rodentia; family Heteromyidae; genus Dipodomys; species Dipodomys spectabilis. The sequence continues at coordinate 1,114,266 of NW_024871091.1, read as the reverse complement.
TTATTGGCATAGTTTTGGTATTGATTTCTTCTTTTATTGTTGAAGTTTCCAGAAACTGATAACAATTGGACTCAGATATTTATTATCTCTATATCTATTTCTAATCTCTATTTTCTTTTCTCTATTATTTCTTCTACTGGTCTGTCTAGAGCTTCTCAATACAGTGTCCTCATAGACCATGAAGAAAGTCCACTGCTAAGCCATAATTTACAGGCTTTGAAAATCACTCCATTATGATTATTTTGTTAAAATTGAGAATTTCTCAGTGAATATTTATGGGGCAGTTATTAGTAAAATCTGATCACTTTTCATATTTTGAGGATACTAATCTCTTTCTCTGCTTATCAGATTCCATTAGTATTAGAGATCAACCCATTTTATTTAAAATTAGTATTTTTGTTTCCTTAGTTTTGTGGTTGTGTGTTTTGTTTTCGATCATTTTCACTTTAGCTGGAGTTGAGATGGATCTTGTGGCTTTCCACATAGTATATAAATACTAAGCAAATACATTACTGCTAAACCAGCTCTTCATTTTGGTTTATTTTTTAATACAGGAGATTTCTATGTAGCTAAAGCTAGCCTTAAATGCATGATCTTCCTGCCTCAGCACTCTCAGCCCCAGGGTTATTGGTGTGTGCTGGCTCACCTAGAAGGAATCAGTTTTTTTTGTATACTACAATCTTAGGTCATTTGCAAAAAACCCAAAAGTAAACAACAACACAAATTTTGGGTCTTTTTGAGTTTTAAGTTGAAAGTAAATTGTCCAGTTACCTCTTTTCTCTGTTTCTAACCCTTCTCACTCACTGCACTCATTGAAAGAGGTTAAGTTTATTCCAAAGGCAAGTATATATTGCATTTTTTTGTCCTTACTAGAAACATATTTTAATTGATTCATCAAGCTAGCCTTAAATTCATGTAGAATGATGACTTGTCTTTGTCCTTCCCACCTCCATACTCTACATAGGATAGCTAAAATTTTACGTTGGTAAAATAATAATTTTCTAAAACCCAGTGATTACCCTAAAGGTTTATTTCAGTTGTCCGATATCTCTGAGAGCTAAGATAATTCTTCAGGACAATGTTTCTCCATACAGCACTTCTATGTAGGATAGGAATGTATTACTTACATTGTTTCATTGAAGTTTGTCAAAAATAATCTGTAGCCAAGTAGTTAAATAAGTTAGGGTTGTTAAACAACCCTCCCCATCTATCCTTTTTAGCTGTAAATCCCTAAGCTCCCACAGACCCAGAATGGTCTTTAAATTTAAATAAAATTGTTTCTAAATTGAATTTTTCTGTTCTTGTATTTCATTTTGGATCTCATAGCTAATATAATCCTACCCTAGGCAAAATATTCTTTCAGTCATTAAGAAATCCCTTAACTTCAGGAATGTAATGTGAGTTCATACAAGTAGATGTAAATTTAACAACTATTTGAATACCACTTCTTTTCAGATAGCCTTCAGAGAGTATGATATGAATTGAGTTGGCCATTTGGAATTATTCACCAACTAGAAAATCATACTGATTGGCTTATTATCTAATAAGAATCCTAATTATCCATTCAAAAGCAACGTTTCAAAGCAACTTTATGTCTTTGTTTAAAAAAAGAAAACTCCAGTGATTACTAAATATAATAGTAAATGTTGACACTGTATTCCTGACTTGCCGGGCCACATTCCAAAAGTGAGTCCAAACTCCCATTCTTGTAATGCATACAGTTTTCGCGATGTTTATGGATTTAAGTGATATAAACACTATAACTGCCTCTAATGTGTCTGAAACAATTATATGCCATCTGCATCAGTGCCTGTCTTGGATTACTGAGGTGAAACAGAATTCTAAATGCTTTATTTGAAACTTACCTGCACTCTAATCACTTTACAATTGCTTTGTGTGTATTCATCATAATTTCTAATATTTCCATATATTTGCATTGCTGATTTTTTTCAATTTGCGTTAACAGTGCAAATCTGGATGTCTTCTGCAGGTATGCTGGTATACATGTAAACTAATGTAAAATGCAGTAGCTCAACCAAAGTAATGCCAGCTTTCTCAGTGAATAGATGATGATAAAAAAAAATACTTATGTCAACATTCCCATCTTAGAGCTTACAAAGCCATTAAAAAAACCATCAAGAAACAAGGTTTTTTTTAAATGTCAACTGAGGATGAAATGTTGCAGTCGGTTTGGAAGAATGTTTAATGCCTAGAAGCACTTCCTTGAAAGTGGCTCCAAAGTTTTTTGTGTTTTTTTTAATCCTTACTTTTAAGTTTCCGAAGAGCTCTAAAGTATGTTACTTGAAGAACTAGCAAGGATTCTTATGTCCCTTGGATTTAATTTTCTCCAGTAAGCATCTTGCTGTTGGTTAGAGGGTAGAAGGCATTAACACAAAGTTTGCCTTGTGCACTCTGAGTTACAAAGCCAAGAGATAGAAGTGAAATAGAAACATTTCATAGTTCTGACCTCTCAGACCAAACAGAAGATGAACCAAACTGATTCACAGGGGGCGGGGGGGGGGGGGGGGGGATACACCTTTTCCAGCGAAACTAAATGGAATTCAGGTCTTATTTTCTGGACTTCAATATGCTGTGTTAAAAATATGCATAGCTATCTGGTTCAATTCACTGTGAAGAATTTGTTGAATTATTTAGAATGCGTGTGTACCTATACAGCTTATGATTGTGTCATGCTTTACCAACACCTAAATACAAATGTTAATCAGTCTGCCATATAAGCAACATAAATCAAAATTTTGACGTAGAATTGGTAAAGATCACCACAGAAGTTTGAAATTTATTGATTGGTACAGTGTGCACTCCAACAGGAAAATGCTTTTAGTTCTGTTTCTCAAAAGTCATGTTGGAAATACATGAGCTTATGGAGTCAGTAGCTAAGAGGGGTATCTTTTTTTTTCTTTTTGCTTTTGTGGTGCTGAGGAATCGAACCCAGGGCCTCAAGCATGCAAGGCAAGCACTCTACCACTGAGCCACCTTCCCAGCCCCATGAGGGGCATCTTTTGTAAAATAAGTTGAATAGTGGAAGTGAACATAGAGGCACTTAATTATCTGATTGCTTGTGTGAACTTATTGTGTATTATTGAAGCAAAAATCTATAAATATTCAAATGTAATTTGATTGCATGAAGAACCCAATCATGCTTAATATAAAAACTTAATCACCATTTATTATACTATAATAATTTATAGTAATACATTTTATACAATTATCTATGCATATAATACAACTGTATCTACATTTTATTATACCAATATAAATGCATTTACATTTTTTATTGTATTATAATAACTAATATTTGTGTGTATTGGGGTAATTTTTCCTCCATCACTCTTAATTTTCTTGTAGTATTTCTTGTAGTGCTTCCTAAAACACCCTGTCAGTGAGTGAAGTACTGGTATTCCTAATGCTTTTTTGCATTATAGAACATAAAGTTTCGACAGCTTAAGTAACTCACCCATATTTGCATACCAACTAATAAGTACCTGGAGAACTCATGCAGATTTGTGTGAACCAAAGCATTTCTTCTCTTTAAACCAATTTTAGTAGCATAATCATTGTAAAGAATGATAGAATTTCTAGTTAAAATGGACTGAAATGTCATATCAATTACTTTAAGATGTATTTATCTTGAAAGCATCCATACACTGCTACCTTAGATATTAGTTTTTCCATGTTATATTAGTTTAGTTTATAAAAAGGTTCATCTTGAAATGTCCGCATAGGCATATAATGTACCTTGTTCACTCATCCTGCTATCATCTATTATTCCATGGTTCTGTGTCTTAGCAAACTATTTTCAAAATGCTTCATTGCAGAACTTGTACATAGAAGGTAGAAGAATTTTGTCCATGATATATGAGTTGAGTACAATTTTGAGGACATTGTTCTACTATCATCTAGATGCTGGAGCTCTCTCTTAGATCTGGACACTACAGAAGTTCCCGTGTTCTATCCTCACATCTATCCCCATCACTAAGACCGAATGACACATTCATTCTGATAAAAAGGAAATATTTAAAACTATTATCCTGGGTTCTTTGCATCACTAGTTTGAGGCTGTTCATTTCCCATATCTGAAGGTCCTATCTAGTGATTTGTTAAAGCTAGGCTTGCAAAGTTTTCCGCATTTTAAAGAGAATCTAAGTTGTTGAGCCAACAATTAGGAACATTCTGCTCTGAAATGGCCTTACAAAAGAAGAGCTAGGATCATCTTATATGATCATATGTCCATAGCTATTGAGCTATTCAGAGCATCTGCTAGGATTATCCTAGACATATGTTAATTATTACAAATGAGGGAAACCATGGGACTTGTGTTTCTATATGTCTGGTTTACTTCACTTAATATGACTTTTTCCAAGTTGTTCCATATCCTTACAGATGAAGTGGTATCATTCTTTCTGATGGAAGACTAGAATTCCATTGTACATATATTGTATATATATATAGTATATTGTATATACATTGTATATAACAGATTTTCTTAATCCATTTATCTATTGAGGGGCATCTGGGTTGGTTCTTATTTATGGGAAATAATGCTGTGAATAACAGTTCTGCTGGTAGCTAAGCAAAATGAACTTAAAGACATGGAAACAAGAAGTTTTACTTTGTTATTTTAATGCACCAGACATTTTTAACATCAGCTTGACAATAAATTTTTTAAGAAGAGCTAGATAAATTTAGTAGCTTATAGGTTCTTCTGTTCTTCTTATTCATCATCTGATCATTTATCCTGCAGTTTCTCACATTAACATATATCATGTTATAAGTTTTCAATAACCTTTTCTTTCATGCCATGACAACATATTCATGGAAGAAATCCTGGAACATAAAAATGAAACATTGTTTTGCTCGTTTTGTAAGACAAGGTAGATTGAGAAATCATTTAGGTCAAGGTTGATACCCTACACACTGCTACTTACATATACATTGATGAAACTTTTTTTATATCTAAACAAACTAGCATCATCCTTGCATTTATCTTCTAAACTCACATTACAAATTTTTAATTATTTGGTTGTTGTACTTCACTGCAATTTTTGCGTGAACGACCCAACATGTGTATAATTTTTGAAGTCTACAGTTGATTGGTATGCTTAGATATCATTTGTAATCCTTAGATTGACTTATGGGAAAAATTGTATTAAGAATGTGAGATAAATGTGAGACATGTGTGACCTTCAAATAAAATATTTACTACCTGTATCTCTGATCACATCTTGTTAAAATTTCTGGGGTAACTAATAATGACGCTCCCTCATTTATAATTTATAATTCAGTTCATTAGATGATATTATTTTTATTTAAATATTTTTATTTAAATCAGTTATTATTCTCCATATGCCTTCTTAGTATAATTATGTCATTTTGATTTTATTTTAACAGGGTTTGTTTACTCATTTATGAAAATGTGATCCAGAACTCCTGTTTTTCTACCACTTTTTCTAGTTCATTCTGATTTAAGTGTGTTAATCTGAACAAGATTCTCAATTTCTCCCTTGACTTGACAGTTTGATTGGTTTCCTTTCCATCCACTATATAGTGACTCCCATTAAACCTACCATTGCAGCTATAAATTTTGTATTTGAGCTCTAGAGAGAAACTCAGATCAGGACTACAGTTTTGGAAACCATCCATGTAATAAAAAATTTATACAAGAATTTATAATGCACTAACTTATATTCAATATTTGGTAAAAGTCTTATTTTGTAGGTGAAGAAACTGAGACTCACAGAGGTTATGTGACCTTTGCAACATCGCAAAACCAATAAATGACAAAACCTGGTATTGAACCAATTCTAATTGCTTTTTCAACACTGCAGTGTAAGTCTAAAGTGAGATTTCCAGTAATTGGCAGCTTACTGATTTACCTCACAGGTAAAGTGAAGAGAGAGGTGGGTTGATAGCAAAGGTCTGAAATCTGTTCTCGAATTATGTTCTTTTTACTAGATGAAGACACACTGACTTTTCTAGGACAGGTAATTTACTAGAGCTACTCTTCTAAAATGGAGACAACATGTAGATCAACTGGGTGCCATGCTAATATGTAAATTGTGTTATCTGGGACATCACCAGAGATTTGGCATTTCTAGCAAGTTCCCAAGATACAGTCATGCTGGTAATGTGAAGATGCCATTTTGAGTGCTGAGAGTTGAACTTATCCTTCCATTTCATCCCTGGGAATTTCCACATTGCTGACTTAGGAGATAATGATAATATAACTAAGATCTCTCTATGTATCTGAGGGGCAGAGTGTCAGGAGCAGGTTAGTCTACTACTATTGCTTCCCTGGGCATGTTCCAAGTCAAGAGAAACGATCCATCTTTAACTGCATTATCTTATTTTGTACATGCCAACAAATATTGTTTTATTCTCATGAATTTTATTTTTCCCTTGTCTTCCAAAAAATGACTCTATGTATCATTGAGATTTTATGTTCTGCTATAGAAGCAAGGGAGGTTTCCAGTGAGCCAGGAAATGAAAAGTTTATCACGAGTTACTTAGGCAGTTACTCAAGGTCAGAGCAGGGTGTCTTGAAACTTTATCATCTGAGTGAGAATTTTGTAAATTCTGTAACACTGAGAACACTATTGGACTAAGGATGAGAATAAGACCCACTCTGGGTATGGGAACAATTGACTGTAGCTCAGAAAAAAAGCTGCAGGAACAGACGTATCAAGAGTTACTAAATCTCCTGAAGGCTCCATCATATCTCAGTGCCATCATAATTGAAATGACATTTCAATATTAGGTGTTTTTTTCAAAGAAAAACTATATCCAAACCATGGTAGTGTGTTTTCAAGTGAGATTGACAATGACACTCCACGAATATTGAATCAATATGTGTAGAACCAGTTCTTTGCCACCAAAAATGTGGCAGTTTTCCAAAGGATAGATTAAAAAGTATTAGGTACTAAGAAATCTTAGTTTTTCCCATTGGTAGCCTAATTATCTTCAAAGGCCCAAAAAGGGTTCAAATCCTAGCTCTTGCTACAAAGAGAATAAGAAGTACTTTATGGTGTGGCAAATATAAGTGACTATGACTAGAAACGAATTCATAGTTACCTGAATGACATGTTGTACTTTGGAAGAAGTTCCATGAGTATTTACAGATCTCCAACAAAAAAGAAAATCATAAATATGTGCATTTAACAAATACCTTACTAAGGGCAACAGGTAGGTAGGCTATGGTAAAATAGGAGAACCTCTTTTATAACTTGCAAGTGTTATCTTTAAAGATTCTTAGTCATAAGGATGTGAAACATAATTTTGTCTCTTAATCTCCAACAATCTATCTTTCCACAGCCATGGTATTTAGCCAGTCAATCAGTCTGCAGCATTTTCAACACAGATGTGGCTTCCTCGGAGAACTTCTGTTCATAGCCAAAAATGTGCTTTTTTGGTATTTTTACTGGGTGTTCCACCAAAGATTTTTGCTTGTATCTTGTGAGAAAGATGTCTAAACTGACATATTGAATTAAAACACCTTTGTACAACTACTTAAATATAAGTATTAAAAATCACATGGTCAATTACTAGAAGGGAGCTAGAAATGTATTTGTGAAAGGCATAGTATTACTTTGAAAACACTGATATTCTATAACTGGGAAAGAATTATAAATATGAGCTATGTAGGTAGTGTTCTCTGGAATACTGTCAGATTATTTCAGTTGATTTTACAAAAATATAATAAATTTGCCTTAAGATTTCAGTCAAGTGTTGATTGTGTAGCTAAACAAATAAATATACATGAAAATGCTCTACAAACGATAGGTAACATGAGGCTGGGAAGATAGCTCAGTGGTAGAATGCTTGTCTTGCATGCATGAGGCCCTGGGTTCGATTCCTCAACACCATAAACAGAAAAAACCGGAAGTGGAACTGTGGCTCAAGTGGTAGAGAGCTAGCCTTGAGCTGAAGAGCTGAGACACAGTACCCAAGCCCAGAGTTCAAGGCCCATGACCGGCAAAAACAAAAAGAAACAACAAACAAAATCTATAGGTAACTATGTGCATGTATACTGTAATTACCATCATGTTTAATGTGATTTTTAGAGCCAAGAGTAGACATAGTCTGTACTCCTTAAAGGGTTTGTGATCTTAGAAAATAATTATATTTATGCTGTACTAATGGGAACACAAAAAATAAACCATGACTAAATAAACAATAGCATGAAGAATAATCTTAGATTTGAAATACTAATCCTTTATTTTGAAACAACACTTGTAGAGATCAGTGCTCCAAAATGCCACTTAAGGAACAGAGCTTGTCCAGCCTTCAGAACAGATTGTTAATTATGTCAATCAAGACCTTTTCTGGCCTTTGCATAATTCTTAGAGGGCAAACATATTTTAATAAACATTTTGGCAGCACATTTCTGCCTTACTAGCAATAACTTACACTTAGTATTTAAATGTTTCTTATTTGGTTATTAATTTATTTTGTGAATTAGATTTTATATTTAAAGTAGGATTACATTTGAAAATACAAAACTATTAAAAATTTGATCAAAAAGTACTGAGAGGTCTCGCACACCATACCCTTTCTCTGGCCACCTTTACTTCTTTTATTAAATTCTTGTTAATTTACAGAGATTGGCCAAAAAACATTACTACACTATTATTAACTAAAATCCATTGTATATATTAGACTTCAGCCTTTATGGTGTCTATGTGTAAGTAGTGATAAATTTCTTCCTTAAAACCCAAAGATTACTTATGCTCACAAAAAGTATAATTTTATTTAAAGGATTAAAAACACTTAAATATACCCTGGCACCGGTGGCTCACACCTGTAATTTCAGGAAGCTGAGATCTGGGGATCACGGTTCAAAGCTAGCTGGGGCAGGAAAAGTCCGTGAGACTTTTTCTTTTTGGTCGATGTCAATAGTACTTATTGCTACAGAGTAGAATGGTAGTTTTTTTTTTTTTAATGTATTTTATATATTTTGCCCAGCATGTAGCCATTTTTAGTTTTTTTATTGTACTGCACAATGGGTTAGAGCTACATGAGTAAGGTAATGAGTACATTTCCTATCAAGCATTGTTACCTCCTCCTTTGTTTTTCTCCTACCATCCCTTTCCTACCTCCCCAACTCCTCCTTCCCCTCCCCCAAGTTGTAAATTTCTTTTGCTCTAATACACCACTAGAAAACTGCAAGTGGCAATTTGGCTTAAGTGGTACAGTGCTAGCCTTGAGCTGAAGAGTTTAGGGATAGTGCTCAGGCCCAGAGTTCAAGCCCGACGACCTACAAAATAATGAAATAAATGAATAAATAAAGAGATAAATAAATAAATAAAGTTGGAGCATAGATCACATGGTGTGGATTCATCAAGAAGCAGTTCTATTATGCCACATAAAATCTATCAAAGGAGGACTTAGGACAGTGATTATATTATAAGGCAAGGTCACTATAGCTCTGTCCCAAGGAACAGTTACAATGAGGGGAAGGTATAAGGGATGCATGTCTATATTTGAGCATAGAAGTGAATTGCTATTAAGACCCAGGTGCTTAAGACATAGGAAAAATCATTTTCATGTCAGACTACCAACAAATTTCACCCACAAACCTGTGTTGCAGTTAACCAATAGGCAAGTTGTAAAATGTGGGGTGACTGGTGGACAGTCATAGTAACGATATCATAGGGGTGGGGATTCGGTTCCCACAGTAGCCACAGGCACTTTGGTGCAGGACAGCATCACCTGGCCTACTTGTGAAGTCCAGAGGCCACTAGCTGCAACTAAGCCCAAAGGAAAGCAATAGCTCCTGTTTCTACCCCAGGGAATCAGAACATAGAAATCCAAAGATAGGGTTGGCTTTGTTGTTTGATGTTACCTGACTGGTTCCACATCTTGGAGGGCAAATGTCGGGAAGGCTTGTCTTCAGTACTAATCTTCATGATAAAGGATCACTAAGATATCTATGGACCAAACACTTCTTAGTTGCTCTATTCACTCATATGGGCAAATAAAGAACAGGATGGTTATAACACCCATGACCTTTCAGTCATGATTAAAATTAAGGGCAATAGCTCTTCCTCAGGTTTACTGGGGAGGTCTCAGCTACTCACTCTCTACCTCACCCTTGACTCTGAATCCCTCAGGAAATGATACACCACACCATGTTAGACATTACAATGGATTTTGAGAATTTCTTTATGTCATATATCTTCCCTTCAGAAGGAAAAATATGCAAGGAGATGAACCTGCAACACGTATATGTGTTGCGGTTTGATGTTCTACTGTTTCTATAATAGAATTCTTACTAATTTTATCTATGAATTTGTCTTTTGTAGTAAACATATTGCACGAGGGGGAAATACATATGTAGAATTTATCTATGGAGGTTTCTTTTTCTCCTCTATTGCATGTAGCATTTGTCATGTTACATTAGTACAGAATTCCAGTTGAACCATGCATTCAATAAGACTCGAGGTGAGCACTATATGAACAAACTACAGTAGGGGTTGAGTATAAATTTGTATTGATTTACTCAAAATAGTGCTATGACAGGACCAATAATAAAATATCTGTATAATCAACTTTCCCTGGTTAGGATTTGAGTAATTAAATCATCTCATAAATTGTGAGATATGGTACCCTGAATTGTTAAAATTCCTTCACAATTTGTTGCATGAGCTAGGCTGGGAAGAAATCCAAAAGGTCAATTGATAAAACAATCTCACTGAGGGCACAGGTAGAAATAAAGGAGCTTTGGAAAGTGGTAAATGGTTCAGTGATTTTGTCAACCTTATAATCTCATATGTCAGTGTAAGAAAGAATTTTCTAACTATTATAAGTTTATGAAACTCTGAAATTTTGCAAAGTAGCCAGTGAAGAACATAGTACATTTCTTAAAATAGTAGTTACATGAAAAGTCTCCAATGAGACTCTAATGTAGATGTTCACAAATATATGCTTAGTTCTTAAGAATGAACATAGTATCTTGCATGTAGAAATGATTTATACACCATACATATACTAGTATAGTCTTCAGGATATGTGTTCTCTCTAGGATTCCCATTAGCACACAATTGATTTCATGTTTTCACTATCAAAAATGTATCTCAAACAAATTGGATAGCTAAAAGTCCTTATCACTGATAATGATTACTGCTACATCTTACCTCATTAAAATCCATTTGTCATCACCATAACAAATTGTTATGGTGTGTATCACATCCTCCCAATTTAGGTGTTAAGCATCTAGATTCTAGCACCTTAGAATCCGATTCCATTTTTAAATAGGTCCTTGGAAGATGTAATTTAGGTAAAATTAAAACTCTAGGTAGGGATCTCATTCAGTACGTTTCCCTTATTTGCAAAAACTAGTATATGTCTAGGACAAGCAGAAAAGCTCAAAAGCTATGCATATATGACCATATAAGTGAAATTAACCCCAAGATAGAGACACAAGTATTTTATCTTTCTTGCTGTTGTTTTTAATGTACTTATAATGTACCATGCGATTTTTTTTGTATGCTCTTCCCCCATGGTATAATCCCTGCTTTCACTGTATTTGATTCTGGTGCCCTGAATCTTGTATATACAATTTTCTAATTTAGAGAGGGGAAAAGAAATAACAAAATGCTAAAATAAGATCACAGGATGACCCATGGTAACAATGAGATGTACGAGACACCATGTTGAAAATGAACTTTACAACGTCCGGGGGTGGGAAGGGAGAAGTTGGGGAGGTGGAGAAGGAAGGGATAGTAGGGGAAAAACAAAGGGGGGGGGAACAATGTTGGATAGGAAATGTACTCATTACTTCACTCATGTAACTGTAACCCCTCTGTACAGTAAATTACAATAAAAATTATATACAAAAATAAACACAAAATAAAAAAGAAGAGAACATATTACACAGACACATAAAGAAGGAAGATTATGCGTAAACAGACATTGGCCATCTGTAATGGAGATACTTCAAAAGGAAATAGTTCTGAAAACATCTTGTTCTTGGACATCCAGCATGTGAAAATGAGAGGGTATACATATACATATCTATTTTTATTATAACATTTACCCTCAATGCACATAGATTTGTCATGGACAGTCCCCTTAACTTATCTTCTATTTAACTTTGTAATCTTAAATACTTATGATAATATACGAAGTATGGAATAGAAGTGCTACCACATGAATCTAATCTATAGATCAATGCGCTAAGTTTGGCTTGCTGCATCCACTCGAGTATATTTTTTCTTGAGTTTACTAGGAAAAGCAGCTGCCATTTGTTGTATACTGGCTGAATTTATGCGATGCATATCACTTGTCTCATTTCATGCATTGCTCTATTCAATATGCACAACAGTCCTGTGAAATAAACATCATACTGTTCTCAGCATGCAGTATTCTCAGCATGCAGATAAGGAAACTAGAGTAGCAAAAGATTACATAATTCTCACAAAGCGACCCAAATAGTAAGTAAGTGACAAATCCAAGATTCAATCTCAAGTCTGCTGGGTAGCAACAGCAGGCTTTGTCCACTGTCTGAACGAAAAAGTTCTAAGTACTTTTTTTTCTTTTCACAAAATTCTGAGATGTTGTCAGTAACTATTCCTATTGGAATTCCACCAAATACTCTCTATCTATTTTCCAGGCCCACTTTTATGACTGAAATGATTGTTTTGTCTACAATAAAGTGTGAACTGTGCAACCAAGGAAATTTCCATCCAGATGTTGGTGTGTCACATTGAATTGTTATTTCAACAAAAAGTTCTGTTCATATTTGTCCCTATTTGCATACGTACAGAAGACACAGTTGTTCTGTTAAACCAAGCCATTTTGCAAAACTGCAGCTCAAGATTCACAGAGCAGTTCTGAAAATAGCCCATTTATGGCTTCTTACTGAGAAGAAACTGCATAAAATATGCAAGGCCCTAGGATTTATCACAGAGCAGCCCCATACCTTTTATCTGCAATCAGCTTTTCTTCCCTCTCTACTTTATTCTCCCTCCCTTCCTTCTTTCTTGAAGTACAGCCTGAGAAATGAATCTGTGCCAGGTGATTCACTGCAGAAATAGGATTGTTCTCAGACAGAAACTATAGAATACAGTTGACATTGCTGCTGGTGTTTTCTAGCCACTTGTGTTCTTTATGCTTTTTGCCACATAAGATAAAAATTTCCTTACTTTTCCTTCCATATTCTATTGAATAGATAAACTCTATAGCCACTTAATATATTCACAACATGATATGCCAATGAATCTATCAAATATCATGTATCCAAAATATTGTTTTATTTTCTTCAAACTTGCTACTGTCATACTTCAATTAATATCAACTCCAGAATGTTTTCTTGGTTTAAAATCCACAAAATTTAACCTTTATCTTTCTTTTAATATATCTCACATTTAATAAATGATAAAATATCTCATTTTTATCTTTAAAAACTTAGGTGGAATGATATCATTTCTTGCTATATATATTATATATAACATATATGTGCATATATATATATACTTCTTTCTGCCTCAAGTAATTATCTTTTCTCAAAATAACTGTAGTACTATCCTATTGGATGTTATTGGTTCCAACATTTATTCACCTTTAATCTGTCCAAGGTAGAAACCAATCCAGAGTGATCTTGCTAAGAAAAAGAACGAGCTCAAGCAATTCTTTTATTAGAAATATTTCAATGGCCCATCTTTTATTGGAGAGTACAAAAATCTAAGATCCTTAAATTATAAAATGAGACCTTATGCAATTATTTTCAATAGCCACTCTGTTACTTCCTTGGATTCATTGTTCCTTTTCTCTCCTTTTCTCACTCCATTCAAGAAGAATTGCTTGTCTCATTATTTTTCAAGACATTGTGTAAGCACAGAGCCTTCCTACTTGGGTGGTTGTTCTGTCTGAAATATTTCTCTTATCCCAGCTTCTTCAAGTATGTGTTTAAATGTTACCTTTTCCACGAAGTCCAGGATTTCATTGTTTGAAGTTGCATATTATTTCCTTGTATTGATGGCCTGTTTTTTCCTCAGAATTATTTAGATTATCCTAATAAACAATATGATTTCCTTATATGATATGTTTACTCTTCATTATCTTTTATCTACTAGAATTCCAACTCTACACAGACAGGGATTTTTGTGGTGTGTGCTGATCCTGATGCTTGAACTCAGTGCCTGGGCACTGTCTTTGAGCATTTTTGTTCAAGGTTAGTGTGCTATTATTTGAACCACAGCTCCACTTCCAGCTTTTTTTTGTAGTTAATTGGAGATAAGTCTCATGGATTTTCCTGCCTAACTTGTTTTCGAACTATGATAGCAGAATTTAGCCTTCTGAGTAGCCAGGATTGCAGGCAAGAGCTGTAGATTCCCCCAGCTTATGAGCAGAGATTTCTATGCTGTATTCAATGGCACATTCCATGAATCCAGAACAATTATTGGATTTACTTTGTATTCCATAGTTACTTCTTGAATAAAAAGATGAATGTAATGATCAACCTGGACTTTGAAAATGATAAATGTAAAAAAAAAGAAAATGATAAATGTGACTCAAAAGATCAAAATTCCTTTTTTCAGCATTAACTATGCTATATCTGAATTAAGTACAAATCATCTAGTCCAAGTTTACACATATTTGTGTCTATGTTCAGAACTATTTGTATAGATCCTAATGGTAACCTGTTTATTTTGGAAATTACTTATAACATCAAGTGCTAATCAGTACCCATGAATATGAAAACATTGACTCAATACATATATCAGTCCTGCATTTTGTTCTTCTATCTTAAAGCTGCAACTAGTTTTCCTCATAACCTAGAGACCATAATATTTACCTTATAAACCTTAGTTTTCGCTTCTTCTATATATTGGGAATTTATAACCAGATAATAGTCTGTAGGACCCTTATCTCTCTAGAACTTTTAGGTAATTCTACCATTGCACCATATTCACAATATATTTAGTAGAAAGAACACATACTTTAGTGTCAGAGTAATGTGAATTTGTTGCTGGAAGTCAACAAAACTGAACATATCAGTTTATATTAGTTTGCATCATATATCTGTAAAAAATGGATTATCAATTTTTCCATGTTATAACTTTAAGGAATATTTTGAGAATAAAATTGCAGAATGTGTATTCTAAATACTTGCACAATATGGAAAAATTATAATTATTCAGTACTATGGGGTCATGTTAATAAATCAGTATTCATGTCCAGGTGAACTTATAAATTAGTAACAAAGGAGAAGAGTGAAAGTTAGGGAATATACAGAGCATGGAGCTCATCACGCAACAAGGATATATAGTTACAATGGCACATGAGACAATTAGGGACAGACTTACCAAATTATAACTAACTTTTACATATTAAGTGAGATAAAATGTTACTTTATATATTGTGTATGTTTGGTAGCAAACAATTCATAGGCGTAATTCATAGGCATCTATAATGTAGTTTTTGTCTACAGTTTTCATATATTTATTTGTCATTCATTGACTGAATACTTCTCAAGAGATGTATAATGCTTTCACTGCATTATAGACCAGTACTATTAGCAAGCAGAAAGAAGATATGTTTAACTGTGGGCAACTGTATTTCTAGTTTATGTAACAATTCGGGTCTCATAACCTTTTAAGCCTATTTTATTTTTCCAGCAGCCGAATGAGGTTGGAGTTATGATAACTTTTCTGAGTAAATCAAAGATCTTAAAGATAAAATGAGAGAGTGACAGCTACAAAGGGTACAAATGTGATCTGGTTATTTTTCTTCTGCCTTTAAATTCATTGAAACAAGTTTGCAACCTCAATGCAGCACTCTAGTCACACTTTTGTCCATACCCTTCTGTTATTATTTGATAGCACCATAGAGTTAAGAGTTAAGAGTACTTTATAAACCCTCTATAATAGTTCTGCTATCAGCTGGATTACCTGAAGCTATCCACTGAGGGTCCCATTTAACCAGTGACTTCTCTGTATTCAAACTGTTTTTGGAAATCATTTACTTGGAGAGTCATGGAAATATACTAGTTGAGGGCAAAGTAGTTTCTATGTGTCTATTGGTAAATGACACCTGCATTGTCCTTCAATAGCTCAGTTTGTGATTACTATTCTATGGCTTCTAAGTAGCTCTCAAACAAGACACAGCAAGAAAAAGAAAATAAAGGGAAAACATAGACATCTAGTAATAAGTCTAAGCTGACATGTATTCATTTTGGGGCCTACAATGATGTACTCTGAGAGCTTGGTTAAATTACTTGATTTTCTCATTAAAAATGAAAATCATATAGGTTACAATGCTTACAAGAAGCAGAAATAGAGATAATGTACATGCAAATAAGAAATGAAGTAAGGAGGTCGGGTTTGGCTGGTGCCATATTGGCCACATGGTGGATTGTAGGGTCTGGCATCTTGTCTTCATGCTGGGGGAAGAAAACCCCCTGTCCATCACCTGACTCTCAGGTAATGGGTGTGACAGGATCCCTAGAGGCAGGGGGGACACTGGCTGATAGGTTACTGAATCTGTCAGTCCAGTGCCTGGGACTGGGAATTTACTGAGGTTCTGCCACCTGCGCTGACCTATTTAGGCCCGGACCAGTCTAAGTGGCCATTATGCCATGCCATGTGTGTCTCTGTGATCATGTCCTGTGTCCTGTCTCCTGGCTTGTCTCCAGTCATCATGGAGTCCCAATTTAGCTCTCCATTGGAGCTGAATTGGTTTGTTGGTATTGTTCTTGTTATTTCTTTCCACTTTAGCATGTTTCCTGGCTGTGTTATGTGTATTTGCATGCTATAGGCCTTTATAACAACTGGCGGCCTGCAGCCTGTTAACTGTGTAATAAAGACTCCAATATTCTATATTTTAAAATGTGGCTTCTGGGATGATTCATGTGACAACAGGGGGACATATGCAGACATATACATGCATATCTATAAATTTATTTACAAATTGAAATCATTGATAAATTTCAAATAAAAGAAATAATGAATTAATATTTAAATTAATAATATTTAGAATAGATTTATTAACTTAAACCCTTATGAGAGTTGATTGAAATACAAGAGTAGTCAGATAGACTAGAAATTTTGAGTAGGAGTTCACCTTGTAAGATTCATGTAGATTATTTTTCTCAGAAGACTGTTTTAATTCTTACTAGATGAACTCTACTTACATATTTGAAGTTATCACTATTAAAAGGTGATATTGATTAAAATATCTATTTTTAAAAATTAAGATAATTAGATTTTATATGCCTTTATATGAACCCAGGGCACTCTGCAATATAGTAAAAAATTATTAGTTTATTAAATGTACAATGTTAAGGAAGCACCTATTTATCTTACATTGTTTTCATTCCTGCTACTACCTAACTTCATCGGATACTGATACAGTCCTAATTATGTTTCCCCATATATCTAAAATAATCCTGTTTCGATCATTCCTTATTGGTGAAATGGATCCTTTCTGATGAAAGAATACTGTAGTTAAATTTACATTCACTGAGCAGAAAATATAAAGTAATAATAGACCAGGAATGAGAGTTCACACCTGTAATTCTAGTTACTTAAGAGAAACAGATCAAGTAGATCATGATTTATGACTAATTTGGACAAAACATTTGTAAGTCTTCCTTGTAAACTAAAAAAATAAAAATAAATGTAGTACCTACATTTTAGGTAGCTATATTACGGTTCAGAGAGCCTTCCATTAATGCCTCAGTAGAGATAATATTTCTCATTTTTTGCAATCTGATGCATACTAATACTAACATGTTGTATAAATTCCACTATTCTACTACAGTTTTTACCTATAGGCTTATAGACTACAGAAGTTTATTGTCATTATGATGTGATTTTTAGGTTTACGTTTTTGAAATTTTTAAGCTCTACATTGTTTTCCTTACAGTTTTAGCAAATTAGTATTTTAATGCATCACATAAATGAAGAGGACATTTTTTATTGTTATGTTCTTCCAAATATATGTCCAAGTAGTCTGTTGTAATACTACAAAAATAATTTTGGTATTGATATTTAGAAAATTGAGCTTTTATCCTGGATCTGCTACATATTAGCTACGTAACTTTGGAGAATTCTACTAATCTGTAAATATCAATTTCCTTGTCCATAATTTTATAAAAACTTCCATGCCTATTCTTCAAGTTTAAAGGTTTTGAAAATCAGTAATACATAAAAACTATCTTATATGATGCCTACCTCACTGAACATGCCTACTAAATATTGATTGAATCTGAATATAACCACAAAATAGTATGATACCAGAAATACATATAGCTAACACAAATGTAAAGAAATGAATTTAGTTCTGCAAAATGCCAAATATAACATTTTAAATTTAGAAAGTCAGGTTTTTCATTATTTGTGCTATGATTTTTGATATATCTTGGGAATAGATCTCTTGTACAGATGATAACACTTTCTGAATTATTTTGCTTTTGACAGATGAAGACATTTGTGTACTTTCAGCTCAGGCAGTATGATAAGTTTTAATCAAAACCTAGATATAGTACAGAGTATAGAACACTGGATGATCACTATCAAGCAAAGAAGTAGCAAATATTCAAGGTCAATTTGCCATTTAGGAACTAGACCTTCCTTACCAATGGAAAGCAGGATTAGCAATATAGTAGGTTAGGTTTCAATTGCTAGGGAAAAATCCATTACTTTTCAAATGACTAGGAATTCATTGCAAAAGCACGATGAAAAACAGAAGAAAATAAAGCCTGAACTGCCACTTATAACAGGAAAGTATCCAAGATGAGAAAAACAACCAGTATAGCTATACCTGCTTCCTATTCATTGTAATCTCAGCATTCCTAAATGTTCACGTTTCTTTATGCGAAATGATAAATATCTTGGTTCTGAATGTGAATAAAGAGAATTTAAATTTTAATAAGTTGTTCATTTCTACTGGTAAGAAGAACATTCATAAAATTTAATAAGCATTAATTAGGAGATAAATGAAATGAGTTTATATTAGAGTTTATGCACATTAAGGAAAATGAAAATGACATATTTTTAAGACTTTTAAAATATCTGCATTACATATTGTTTATTTATGCTAAAGGAGAAAACTGATACTTTCTCAGAGTTTTTGCAAATGTTTTTGCATTTCATTACATTATTTGTCTATTACTATTTAATTGATAATTGTTTCAGTCACTAACTTTTTAATATGGAATTTTCTGAATACTTCTATTGAAAACCAAACTTGATAGAATTAAATATATGAGAAAAACATATAGTCAGAAGAGACAAGTAGCAATGAGGTGACATAAAATAATCCTGTTTCCATCATTCCTTATTGGTCACATGGATCCTTTCTGATAAGAGAATACTGTAGTTTAATCCACATACACTGAGCAGAAAAGATAAAGTAATAATAATGTAGACAAGGAATGAGAGTTCACACCTGTAATCCTAGTTACTTAAGAGAAACAGATCAAGTAGATCATGATTTATGAGTAATTTGAACAAAACATTTGCTCCATGTAAACTAAAAAAATTAAAAGCTGGGTGTGGTGGTACATGCCAATCATCCTACTTTCATGGAAGACATAAATAGAACTACATTCCAAAGCATAAACCCATAAGACACTTTTTGAAAAGTTATGAAAGGGAAAAGGGCTAGGCATTTAGCTTATGTGGTAGAGTATCTACATGACAAGAACATAAATTCAAACCACAGTACTACTAACATAGTAATAATAATCAACCTGTGATCCAATACTTAATAAAGTATAGACTACAAAAAAGTATGTATTTTCTTAGAGGTAATTTTCCCATGACAGTTCATGGACATCTTTAAATATCTGTTGGTGATGTCAAATCTCTAATCCATCATTCAGGACAAATAAGAATAATCAGATATTAAACATTGCACAAAAACATTATAATCTAATAATTGAAATTTAATTAATCTGCATAGGCATTCCTCATGGCCATTTTTTGTGACTAAGATCATATCATCTACACATATTCACAAATACAGGTACATACAGAGATACACATATACTTAATCCACAAAATCTAACATCCCCATGATAACTCTTTTAATTTCAGGATATGTTCTAAAGCAGTTGATTTTTTGGTTATCATTTTAAATCTTTTTTTCCTATTTAGGTCAATCATTTATTATTTTGCTTCTCATAATTCACACCAATAAAATAGTAGAAGTCTCAATTTTCTACTTAAGTTCAATTTAAAAATGCAGGGAACAATATCTATAAATGACAAGGTTATATACAGATTATTTTGATATATTAAAAATATTCATTTTTCTGACCTCTAAGTTCAGTTTCTTAATTCCAAACAAATTATGTAGGTAAAGCTGCTCACTGATGGCTCACGGCTATAAACAAACTACTAAGGAGGCTAAGATCTGAGGATCATAGTTTGAAGCCAGACTAAGCAGGAAAGTCTATGAGAACCTTTTATCCAAATATCCATTGGAAAGTAAGAATTAGAGGTGTGGCTTAGTGGTAAAGCACCAGTCTTGATTTAAAAATTAGTCATATCTCAAGAACACAAACAGCTATGTATATCCACAACATAGATATAAATTATTCTATCATTGCCAAATGTTCTATTGGGCAGTGCCAATTTAGAGAGCATTAATTGGCACAAATTTTAAAAAGGTAGGAGACAACTATCTAACCCTGAATTCAAGCCACAGCACTCACACAAAATATATGGGTAAAGATAAAAATGCAGGACCAGAGGAAGATGGCGGAGAAGATGCTGGAGGCTAAACAAACTCTAATATAGAAAGCAGTTTTAGTGTTCCAGTGAACAGTACTAGACTAGAGAATCACACCAAGTGTGCCATCACAGAACAGAGAATTTGGCCAGAGAGGGAAAATCCAGGCAAGGAGACAGATCTTAGCACTTGTTGGCCGCCAAGGCTGCAGCAGCTGTGGCAGAGGCTGCGGCTGCCATACCAACAAAGTCCGGGACAAAGGCACCAGACGCAGAGTGCGAGCAGATTCTGCTCACAACCAGCAAGAACTGACAAGGAGCAGAAATCTTCATCCTGCTGATCACAGACCAAGGATGGCCCAGGAACCAAGACTCTGGGGTAAGGAGAACCCTGACATCCTCACTCCTTCTCACAGAGAAGCTGTGGGAAGGCAGCTCCTTCCCCACTGCCAGAGAAGATCTCTATCTTTGATACTGACAAAGGCCTGCCAGCAGCTAGCTTCCACCCAGGCCTTGGAAGGAAATAATTGGAGCCATTAACAAATCACAGGAACCTGACCTGACCTGACCTGAAAGTCATCCCTCCCAGACATAGGAAAACTCTGTCCCTGGAGGAGTGATTTTCTTCACTAGGTAAACAGAGCCAGAAACTGCCCCTCCTCACAACAGCCTAGATAAACAATTGAAACTCAGTAAACATAAACCCTGAGAATGGCTCCAGGCTGGGCTCTGGGAGTGTCTCAGGAGGTAGTCCCACAGGGAAAAGCTACTGATTGCTGAAAGGCCTCAACCTACCCAGAACCCAGCCTCACCACAGCATCTCCAAACTAGAGGAAATGGTCATCTCTCTCTTTTGTGATACTCAAAGCAGATCTCCCTCCCACTGAACTAGCCTGGGAGGAGGGTTACAAAGTTCTGGTAAGGCAGAGCTGTTTGCCTGCTCAAATAAACTGATTTAAGAAACCAATCAAGCCACAGGAAAACCAAACACCACAAGGCAACCAGAGATTCCACCAAAAGGCTGATTAGGGACACAGGGGAGATGCAAGATCTTCCCTCCCGCCAAAATCAAAGAACTGTTTTTTTCTACCTATTTTTATTATTATTTTAAAATTGTTTTCTATTATTTTTTCTTTTTTTCTTTCATAATGTTTATTTTAGGAGTGTATGTGTGTGTGTGCTTTTAAAAAAAATCTCTTTTGAATTTTTGGTATTTTTTCTTTTTTTTTCTTTCTATATCTTTCTTTTTTGTGTGACTTAATTGCTGTTCAGCTCAGCCCCAGATATATACCCATCGTTGATTATTAGACCTTATCCCTGATTGTGTACATAGTTAATCCAGAAACTTATTACTCATTTCACAACCCCTTAGGCTTAACTTCTTTAATACAAGTATTATTTCTTTATACCTATATAACTTTCAAGTATTCCAATTCTAAGAATTTTTATTTTTTACTTTCTAATTTTTCCTTTTTATCTTTCCCCTCCTCTCATCCTATCCTTTTCTTCTCTCAATATGATTTCTTTATACTTACACAATTTTTAAGTGTTGCATTTTTCAAAATTTAAATTTTTATTTTCCCATTTTTTCTAATTTTTTATCTCTCTGCTATCATTCTGTCCTATCTCTCTGAGATTAGGACTTGGTTAAATTCACTCTCCTTTTATGTCTCCACATCCCTCTAATCCTATTTTTCCCTACAATTCTCCTTAAACCTAATAATTTCTGGTTTGCTGAATACCTCTTGGATGTTCTTGGCCAATTAAATCATAGTTGTTTGATGTTGAATAGATTATATCTCTTGAGCTAGCTTGTATCTGCAGCCATTTTGACTGTGCAACTACAGGACTCTGGTTGATGCTTGCATAAATATAGTGTTCTAGCATGAAATTGGTGTTACTTTCATACCAAATGGACAGAACAAGCCATAGAAACAACAACAAAAAAAGACAAGTCTGGGTATCTCAGCTCTCACTCAGGATAATCAGGTGATAGAACAGTTAATGAATAATCCAGAAGAGAGTTCCTCAAAAGCTCTACAAACACTACTGGTAAACACGGTGAATGAAAAGATTGAAAACCTGTGAAGGACTCAGTGCAAGCATGATAGGGAGTGAGACAAGGCTAACCAAAGATTAATACAGGAACTTCATGAGCATGTTGAGGGTAACCAAAAATTACTACAGGAATCTCATGAGCATGAGGAAGGTACTCAAAGATTAATACAGGAATTGCATGAACAGGCTGAGAACAGTCAAAGAGAAAGACATGAATTGCAAGAGCATGAGGAAGCTAATCAAAGAGTAATGCAGGAATTGCGAGAGTGGGTTGAGAATAGACAAAGATCAATAGAGGTATTCATGGAATCCATAAACAGAAAGCTGAAGGAATCCAGGGAGACCACAAAGGGAATGATGAATGGAACCTGTCAGAAGAAAAGGGAGTCCAAGGAAACCATAACCAATCAACTAACTGATTTGAGAATAAACACTGAACACCAAATTAAGGAAGTAAAGAAGTTCATACAAGATCTAAAACAAAGCTCCAACAAAGAATTTGAAGCCATCAAAGCCAACCAACTAGAAGGAAAAGAAATAAAAAAACAATATAGAAAGTCTTGATAGTAGGTTAGACCATGCAGACGATCGAATTTCAGGGATTGAAGACTAGATATTATAGAGAAAGAACATACAACCATCCAAGACAAATCCAAGGAATATGATAGATCTATTCAACACTTGGAAAACAGCATCAGAAGGCCTAATCTGAGGATAATGGATGTAGAGGAGCACCTAGAGACAGAAGTTAATGGTCTAGGAAATTTGTTTAACAGGATCCTAGCAGAGAACTTCCCAAACATGCAAAAAGATAGGCCTATTCAGATACAAGAAGCTTTTAGAACCCCAAATAGACCAGACCAGAATCGTACATCACACCTTCACATTATGATCCGCAGAGGATCAATTCAGATCAAGGAAAAGATCCTTTAAGCTGTCAAGGAGAAAAGATCAATCACCTATAAGTAGAAACCAATTAGAATCACCTCAGATTTCTCAGCAGAGACCATGAAAGCAAGAAGAGCCTGGAATGATGTATGCCACTCCCTAAAGACAACTATCAAGCAAGAATACTGTACCCAGCTAAACTCTTCTTTATAACAGAAGGTCAAATAAAAAACTTCCATAGGAAAGAAAAACGGAAACAATATCTCTCCACAAAACCTGCCCTAAAAAAGATATTTAAAGATGTCCAATACATAGAAAAGCAACAAGACCACAATAAAGGCCAAGAAACCGCACCCAAACTGAGAATCCAAGACCCAAGGTGTTGCAGGCCCCAAGAAAGTGGATAACATGGTAGGAACTACCAAACACCTCTCAGTCTTAACTCTCAACTTTAATGGACTAATCTCTCCAATTAAGCAATATACACTGTCTAGATGGATTAAAAAGCAAGATCCCTCTATCTGCTGCCATCAAGAGTCACATCTTGCCCATAAAAACAAACATATTCTGAAAGTGAAAGGCTGGAATAAAATCTGTCAAGCAAACGGCCCCCATAAACAGGCAGGAGTTGCAATCCTACTATCACATAAAATTAACTTCAAATTAACATTAGTGAGAAGAGATAAATAAGGTCGCTACATACTAATTAGGTTATCTTTCCTTCAGGAAGATATTAAAATTCTAAATATCTATTCACCAAACAATGGAGCACCAAAATTCATCCAAGAAACACTGCTTTCCCTCAAATCTCACATAGATCCAAAGACATTAATTGCTGGGAATTTAACACAACGCTATCTTCCCTAGATAGATCAATTCAGCAAAAACTCAACAGATTTAACAGACAGCTACAGAATATTTCACCTAGCAGCGTCAGAATACACATTTCTAAGCAACACACAGAACATTTTCTAAAATAGACCATATTTTAGGACACAAGGCAAATATATCCAAATTCAGAAACATTGAAGTTATGCCCTGCATTTTCTCAGACCACAAGGGAATAAAATTAGAACTCAACACTAAAAGCCAACAAAGAAAGTCTTGTAACACATGGAGGCTGAACAACACACTGGTGAATCACCAGTGGGTCATGGAACAGATTAGAAACAAAATTCAAATGTTCATGGTGTTCAACAAAAATGAACACACAAATTACCAGCTTCTCTGGGACACAGCAAACGTAGTACTCATATGCAAGTTTATAGCTCTGAGTTCCTACATCAACAAATTGGAGAGATCTGAAACCAACATTTTAATGAGACATCTGAACCTCCTTGAAAAAGAGCAGCAAGTTAAACCCCAAACCAGTAGAGGGAAAGAAATAAGAGAAAGAATCAACAAAACAAAGAATTAGTTCTTCAAAAGAAGTAACAAAATTGACAGACCCTTAGCAAATCTTATCAGAAAAAGAGGACAACACACCCAAATAAACAAACTCAGAGATGAGAATGTATACATCACCACAGAAACAGCCAAGATTCAGAACATTCTAAGGGAATACTTCTCAAATCTTTATGCTACTAAGTTTGAGAAACTGGAAGAAATGGACGATTTCTTACCAAATATCGACATGCTGAAACTAAACTAACATGAGTTAAAGCAACAGAACAGGCCCATATCAAGCATTGAAATAGAAACAGAAATAAGAGACCTCCCATCTGAGAAAAGCTCAAGACCAGATGGACTTACAGCGGAATTCTACAAGGCCTTCAAAGCAGAACTCAAATCAATACTCCTTCAACTCTTCAATAAAATTGAAAGAGAAATTTCACTACCGAACTCTTTCTATGAAGCCATCATCACCCTCATCCCCAAACCATGCACGGACTCATCAAAGAAAGAGAACTATAGACCAATTTCTTTGATGAATATCGATGTAAAACTTCTCAAAAATTTTGGCCAATCGACCACAACAATCCATCCAAAAAAATCATACACCACAATCAAACAGGATTCATTTCAGGGATGCAAAGTTGGTTCAATATATGCAAATCAACTAATATAATTATCACATGAACAAGAGCAAGGATAAGAAACACAAGGTTATCTCAATAGATGCAGATAAGGCAGTTGACAAGATCCAACACCCCTTTATGATGAAGGCTCTGGAAAAATTAGGAATCCATGGAACATTCCTCAATACAATAAAGGCTGTATATGATAAACCTACAGCTAGCATTCTACTTAATAGTAAAAAATTAAAGCCATTTCCTCTATACCCCAAGAAGGAGACAAGGATGCCCACTCTCTCCACTTCTCTTCAATTTAATATTAGAATGCCTAGCTACAGCAATAAGACAAGATGCAAACATAAAAGTGATTCAAACAGGGAAAGATGAAGTAAAACTCTCACTCTTTGCAGATGACATGGTCTTGTATTTAAAGAACCCCACAGACTCCACTCCCAAATTAGTTGAGGTTATTCAAAACTTTGGCAAAGTAGCAGGGTATGAAAATAACCCTAAAAACTTAATGGCTTTTCTGTATGCCAATGATGAGATGAGCACGGCTGAAATCAGGAAAGCAACTCCTTTTGTAATAGCCCCACAAAAAATAAAATAGCTAGGAATTAACTTAACCAAAAAAGTGAAGGACTTCTATGATGAAAACTGTAAAAACCTAAAAATCGAAATCAAAGCAGAACTTAGGAACTGGAAAAACCTCCCATGCTCCTGGATTAGAAGGATCAACATCATGAAAATGGTAATAGTTCCCAAGGCTATCTACAAATTCAATGTGATACCTATCAATATTCCAACCTCATTCTTCAAGGAAATAGAAGAGGCAATCCAAAAATTCATATGGAATGATAAAAGACCCTGAATAGCAAAAACGACCTTTAACAGAAAGAACAGTGCTGGAGGAATATCAATACCAAATTTCAAACTCTACTACAAAGCCATAGTACTCAAAACAGCTTCGTAATGGCACAAGAAGAGACAACTAGACTAATGAAATAGAATTGAAATTCCAGAAATGAATCCACAGACTTATAGCCACCTAATCTTCGATAAGGGAGCTAAAAAAATAGAATGGAAGAAAGACAGCCTCTTCAGTAAATGGTGCTGGCAAAGTGGGTTAAACACCTGTAGAAAACTTAAGCTAGATCCTTATATATCACCCTACCCCAGAATCAACTCTAAAGGGATCAAAGATCTCAGCTTCAAAGCAGACACTCTGAAAACACTACAGGATAGAATAGGGAAAACCCTAGGTCTCCTTGGCACAGGACGAAATTTTCTCAATAGAGACTAAGAAACACAACAAATCAAAGAAAGGTTGGACAAATGGGATTGCATGAAAATGCTGAGCTTCTGCATGACAAAGGACCTAGCTAGCAAGATCAATAGAAAGCCCAAGGATTTGGAGAAGATCCTCACTAGCCATACAATCGACAATGGTCTCATATCTAAAATATACTTAGAACTCAAAAAATTAAATCCCCCAACAAGAAATCCTCAAAGAAACAGCTGCCCAATAAATAAGTGGGCTAAAGACTTAAAGAGAAGC
The DNA here is from genome assembly GCF_019054845.1 of Dipodomys spectabilis. Lineage (NCBI taxonomy): Eukaryota > Metazoa > Chordata > Mammalia > Rodentia > Heteromyidae > Dipodomys > Dipodomys spectabilis. The sequence continues at coordinate 1,087,054 of NW_024871091.1, read as the reverse complement.
TTCTCTGAAGAGGAAAGAAGGATGGCTAACAGACACATGAAGAAATGTTCAACCTCTCTAGCCATAAAAGAAATGCAAATCTAAACAACACGGAGATACCACCTGACCCCAGTTAGAATGGCTATAATCAAGAACTCTAGTAACAATAGATGCTGGAGGGGATGTGGACAGAAGAGAACCCTACTGCATTGTTGGTAGGAGTATAAATCTGTTCAGTCACTTTGCAAAGTAGTATGGAGGTTCCTCAAAAGACGCCACATAGAGCTCTCCTAAGATCCAGCAATCCCACTTTTGGGCATTTACCAAAATGATCACAAACAAGACCATACTAAAGCTACAAGCACAGCTTTGTTTCTTGCAGCATTATTTACCATAGCTAAGATATGGAACCAACCCAGATGTCCCTCAGTAAATGAATGGATGAAAAAAATGTGGTATATATACACAATGGAATTCTATGCTTCCATCAGAAAGAATGACATTTCCCCATTTGCTAGGACATGGAAAGACATGGAAAAATTATATTGAGTGAAGTAAGCCAGCCCCAAAGAAGCAGAGGTCCCATGGTTTCCCTTATTTGCAATAACTAATATATATCTAAGATAAGCAGAAAAGGTCAGAGAAGATGATGTTATGAAAAATGAACCCAAGATAAGGACACAAGTGGTTTTTTTTCTTTCTTGCTATTATTTCTAACGTATTTATAAGGTACCATGTGAATTTTTTGTTGCTTTGTATGTCCTTCCCCCACAGTGTAACCCCTGTTTTCACAGTATTTGATGTTGGTATAATTTGAGGAGGGAATGGGAAATAACAAATTGTTTAAATAGGGATACAGGTGGGCCCATTGCAACAATTAGATATACAAGATGCTATGTCGAAAAACGAACTTTACAATTTAGGCAGGCGGGGTGGGGGTGGGGCAGAATGTAGTTGTGCAGATGAGAGGGAAGGGATGGTAGGGGAAAAACAGGAGGAGGCAACAGTGTTTGATAAGAAATGCACTCATTACCTTGCTCATGTGATTGTAACCCCTCTGTACATTATTTTCACAATAAAAACTTATTTTAAAAAAGATAAAAATCCATTGCAATCATATTTCTATACATTTTATCCATTCCTGTTTTATAAATGTAATAATATCTAAATACAATGAAACATATACATCAAGACATAAATTGCTTCTTCAAATAACCTACATTTGAAGCTTGGATTTAAATGGACATTTTTGTGCCCATTATTATGATATTTTCAATTTTTTTGCAAATGAGACTTCAGTTAATTATTACCTAATTATATAATTATTACCTTCTTATATATGAACACAATTAACTATTTTTTATGAAAAAATTGGAGGCTATGAGATTTAGACAAGAGTACAATATTGTTCTTCCTTAGTTGGTATTCTGTTTATATTTGGAGAAATTGACTACAGAGACAAAATTCTAAGGAAAGTGCTTTTTATGCTCTGTCATATGAATCAAGACTCAGGCAAGAGCCCAGTCTTATTTGGCTGGGAGATTAAAAAATATTGGATTGGCAATATGAATGAAATTGTGGAAATACTTCTGGCAAGAAAGATTTTATGATTAATGGCCTTCAATGTTAAGTGAAAGAAATTTATCTTAGTTCAATGGGAACTGGGAATTGTTAAATGAGGTAATGCTTTGATTAAACCAATAATTTACGAAGATGAGTCCAACTATTTTTCAAAAATTTGAATACATTGAAAACAGTAGACTCAAGTTTTGAGATTTGATATTATATTGCAAATACTTAAAATTGTTGAAATAAATTCTTTAAAATAAATCTTAACTCCTAGTGTCTTGTAAGGCACTAGGACTTTTATGTAGTTGAGAAACTTATCATTACCTTATATAAAAAAAGTATGCTTTAATAAATTGAACCAGTCAAATGCCAACAAATTTGAGGTGAGATATATATGAGAATTTTACATTTTCTATAGAGGGCTTTTTCCTTGTTTTATATGTCACTGCTCTTTTTTAGGTTTTAAGTACTCTTTCTTTTCGATGTACCCAGAATGTCTAATAAAAAATCAACCATAAGAATAGTAAAACAATATTATATCACCAAAGAAGAAAGTCACAATTTTCTTTCATAGATATATCAAATAAATTAGGATTAGGGAAAATATATATTAGAGAAGTAAATAAACCATTTATGGCCCTCTTGGTTGCTTGTGATTTTATGGTGAGAGGGAGTCACACTTCAGAGGATACTTCATATCCAAAATGTTACAGATTCTTGAAAATAGTAGAAATCCAATTGGTGTAATAACATTAACATTGAGAAATGTGTAAATTATGCTTCTGGACTTGAAAATACAAAACTAAATTTAAAGAAAAGCTAAATTTTCTCATTTGGGGAGACTTATTCCTATTTTACGACCCAGTTTGCAGTTTCATGTTTATATTGTTAATTCTGTTTCGAATGTTTAGATGCTAGAAACATGTATTGCATTCAGTAACAACTGTTGTATACATAATTTAGAAAACCAAGAATAATAAAATAGCAGAATAATTTTTTTTTTTGGGTCCGGTCGTGGGGCCTGAACTCTGGGCCTGGGCGCTGTCCCTCAGCTCTTCAGCTCAAGGCTAGCACTGTACCACTTGAGCCACAGTAACACTTCCGGCTTTTTTCTTTTTGCTTTTGTGTTGCTGAAGAATCGAACCCAGGGCCTCATGCATGCAAGGCAAGCGCTCTACTACTTAGCCACTTTCCCAGCCCCTAGCAGAATAAATTTTATAGAATACATTTTAAGCAGAGGTCTCAAAGTGAAGCAATGAAGATGGTTACTAAATGTTCCACGGAAACTATAAAAAGTACACATACACACAGGCATGTTGGTTACAATGAAAACATTTATCTTGAAAGATGCAAAAGATGTCTCTGAATGGATTAAAATTAGTGCTTTTAATTGAAACTAAGATGGCCATATAAGTGGAGAACATGTCAAAGAGAAACATCAATAAGTCATCATTACTTTATCCATCAGTGTGTGTGTATAGATGTGTACATGCCTGGTATTGGGTGACTGATAAAGGGAAAGTAAGGTGGTAAGCAGAAGAAAAATTAAAATGAACTGTAATAAAAAAATCTGTATATAAAAGATCAGCTGTGTTTATTTGTTAATGCTGTGTGTATATATGTGTATGTGAATATGTATGAAAAGGGGAAGGAAATGGTGTAGTATTTATGTAAATGACCATTATAGATTTAAGATTTTTTTCATCATTTTACCATATTTCAAAAATAGGTAGGCCTTTGATATAATTTTATTTAGAGTCTATATGTTGATATTTCATGTTTCCAAATGGTTAGGTTTCACAAATTTCTACTATTCTTATTTTTCATTATCCTTCTGTCTTTCTGTAAATTATATATAAAATAGCTTTAAATATAAGAAGCTAAAATCATCCATTATATACTGACAGGAAATTTTAGGACAAAATTTTTGGTTTTTACTGGACTCAAATGTAAACTGTACTAAGTTCACAATATCTGTTTTGTTTATTCTTGAATTCATAAAACTTGATTAATACTTTTAAATACCTATTATATACTGGCACATATTTTATATTCATTTAGTCACCTAATATTGAAAATCACCCACTGGGTATTTCCTATAATTTCTCCATCTTATGGAAGTATAAACTTAACTCTAGTGAGGACAATCCACTTTCTCAATGTCATACACTGTGTAGAAAGGTAGACTTTTGATCCAGGTAATCAGAGTTGAAAACTCTCAGCCTTTTCCAACACACTGCCTTTCTGACACAGTGCCTGAATTGTAGTACATGTCCAACAAATATTTGTTTAAAGAAAATGAGCCTTACGCACTAGCCAGAGCAATATTCAGTAGCTCTGACATGAGAGGAGCATTATTGAAAAATAAATGAAAGTCAAAATTAATTTAGCCCAGACACTCATGGATACAGTTAAACTTTGGTAGTTCCATAGAGATTATATTTTCTGAATAGCATTGAAGAGTTTTGTTCACTGATGTCATGGGCTGTTATATTTAAATATTTTTTTGGACACACAATTATTTTGTTTCTATCATTCTTCCTCTAAACAACATTGATATGTATATTCTATGCTGAATATTATCTTAAATATCAAATATATAGTAGTGGGAGAAGAATATTTAGAGGACTTACAGGTCCTGAGGACTTTCTTTATAAAGGAGTATATTTAAATTAGGCACTGTATTTCCATATTAAATATTAATTTAATACCTTCTTTTAAAATTCATAGCTTAATTGGCAAAATCTATTATTCTTTGTAGTTGAAAATAACAAAGTTTATTTGTGTCAGAATTCAGAAATAGGACTTACTGGCTAAAATTCCCTTCCTTGTCCTTTCTGGCTTTTAGGGACTAGCAACCTTCTTTGGCTCACTCATGTCCCTTCTGTCTTCAATACCAGGTATACTACCTTCCAGTGTCTCTGACTCTGACTCCTTCTTCTGTTGACATTACTTCTTCCATTTCCCTCTTACAAGGACTCCTAGCACCACATTGCACCCACCTGGATTACTCAGAAACATCTTCCTATCTCAAGATCCTTAATATAATTATATTTGGAAAATCCCCTTTGCCATGGCAAGTAATAGATTCACAGGTCTAGAGGTTAGGGCATAAGTATCTTACATCATTATTCTGTCTACTATGGTTACCAAGAAAACCCTTTGTAAACCTGAAATGCTTTCATAGGGTTTAAGACTGTTGCCCGGTGGTAGAGGGCTTGCTTAGCTTCCCTGAGGCCCTGGGCTCAGTCTTTAACATCACAAAACAAACAAAAAAATGTACATTTATATCAAACTTTATCCTCACTGCTAGATTACTTGAACTTTGCCAGAAAACCACGCAGACATCCAGATACAGAGAACAAAGAAAGGTTTATTGCCAGGAAAGGAGCCGGAAAGATCCCTTCTTACAAGGGAGAAGGGAGAAGAAGCAATGGCTATTGTCTGAGGTGACCTATATAACCTAGAAGGTTTAGGAAGGGCTAGAAGGGGCTAGGAGGCAGAGACCCTGGTGTGGATGTGAGGGTCAGGGGTTTCATCATTGTGGACTGGGAGCAAAATCTATTATTGAAAAATGCAGAAAATTTCTTCTGTTGTATTTATCATATTTTAAAATCTGAGAATTTTGTTGTGCAATATGTAGTAACCACATTTGATTATTTTAATTTTTGTTTAAATTATGTCAAATTAAATAGTATTAAAATTCACTCTTGTCATCACACTAGTCATATTTCAAGAATGCAATTAGCCATATGTATCCAACCACATAGATGTAATTTATCCTAGCATTGCCAAATCTTCTATTGGACAGTGTCAGTTTAGAGAATATTAATTGGCATCAACTTTGAATACTATTTCAAATGCTTTTAAATATTTATTCTTCTGTTTAGATGACAGAAACCAAAGTTTGCTTCTATTTTTAGAAAGAAATCAAAATCCATAATTCCAGTAAGAGTTCTTGAGTAAAGGAGATTTTAATAAATAATATGAACTTTCAAAACTAAACACCTGACCAGTGTCAAGAGTTTAGTAAACTACTAAATCATAGAGAGATAGTGAGTCTGGTGAGTCAAGGAGTATTGTAGGTATATAAGAATGTATCAAAATAAAATCTTGTACAAATAATTATTACTAGTGTCAGAGAAGAAAAACAAAAGAAAATAAAAATTACCTACTGAATTAATACACTACTTGCACATTGAAAGTTGTTCTTTATTCACGATCGACAATTTTAATTTTCTCAGGAGTTTCCTTCATCACAACAAATACACAATGATTCATGTTTCAGTAGATGTGATATTAGAGTAACTTCCTACTGCTTATAACTTTGCTCATTTGGATCTGTTTGCACATTTCTAATATCTTTGCAATTGCATGACAACATTCTACAATTAATTGGCAGTACTGATTGGAGATTTAGAGTTAGTCACTCACAAACATCTTATCACTGATAAATCCAAACAATGTGAATGATAGTGCTTTTATAATGCTTTTGATATTTTTTCATTATAATTTGCTATGATTAATTCAGATATATTTCCAGCTCAGGTTAATTCTGGCATCATGGATCCGACTAAACATTTTATTTAAATCATACTCATTCTCAAGGACTGTGTTTATATAAACTTTGGATAAATAGACCCTACTTGTCTCTTCAACACTGATGAAACTCAAGACATTGTTCTTTAATAAAGATAGCCTTTGACATTTGTTTTGGCTGTTCCGAACTGTCAGCTGTTTCTTTTGTGAATATTGCTTTTCTCATCACATATTTCCACATAGGCTATAGAAACATTGATTTCATTCAAAATTCTCTACAACATGACAGCCTTTATTATTCCAATGATTGAACTTTGAATTTGTACACTTCTCCAGGAATCAAGTTCTGAGCTCCCAAGAGAATTTCTTTGTCTCATTTTAAACACTGCTTCAATTTCTAAAACTGTCAAATACTTCTTTTATATAGAGATGAAATAAAAATATTAAGACCAAATACAGATATCAATGTATAAACATAATACATTTCAATCATAGGAAAAAAACTCAAAACACTGCACATACCATAGCATTGCTACTGCTTTACTGTTAAGATATCCCTTGACTGTCCCTGTATTAAAATTTCCAAAATGTAGATTAGAGATCTGCCAGACAGTAGTTCTGTAATCATGATTAAATAATTAACTTTCCTGAACATTAATTTCTTCATCTCAAAGTGTTTATAATCACAGTACTTAGTTACTACAGTTGAGATGATTACCAAAAGGTTAAGGCATGAGTTTATATGTCTTCATTATATTTTCATTTCTCAGCATTTGAAATTTCTGTGTTTGACATATCAGCCACCATATGAGGGCTTAGAAGACCAGTTATTATTTTTCATTCCATATACAAAACATAATAAAAGCATAACCAAAGTATCTTAAAGTCTGTTACTTCCCATTTTGAGTAAATGAGGTCGAAATAAGAATATGATGTCAAAAGTAAGAACAATATGGAATTTCGTGTTGCAATAGTTGTGGGTCTGATAATGGCATTTGGTATACTGCTTACTATTTTAATCAAGGAAATTATAAAACCACGTCCTTTTCACTTAAATTCACTACATTTTAAGTGCATAGTATAGGAAACAAATTTATTTTTTCCAAGTTACTCTATGATACATAGTGTCTTATACTGTTTTACCAACTTTTATACGCATTTTTCAAGATTTATGGAAAATCACGCAATCATCAACACACTTTTATCTGCTTTACTTGCTGCTGGACAAGTTACATTTATGCTGTATAGATTTCCATTTGTTAAGAGGTCCCCTATGACCCAGCAATCCCACTTCTGGGCATTTACCCAAATGATCACAAGCAAGGCCATACTAAAGCTACCAGCACAACTATGCTCATTGCAGCATTATTCACCATAGCTAAGATAGGGAACTGACCCAGATGCCCCTCAGTAGATAAATGGATCAAGAAAATGTGATATATATATATATATATATATATATATATATATGTAGAGAGAGATACACAGACACACACACAGACACACACACACACACACACACACACACACACACACACACACACACACACACATATATATATATATATATGAATTCTATGCTTCCATCAGAAAGAATGATACTGCCCCATTTATTAGGAAATGGAAAGATTTGGAAAAAATCATATTAAGTGAAGTACTTCAGACTCAAAGAAATATAAGACTAATTGGTATATGTCTAGGATAATCTTATTGGATAAGCAGAACAGATTAAAAACTGTGTGAATACGACCATATAAGATGATGCTAAGGGAAATGAACCCCAAGATATGGACACAAGAGGCTTTTCTTTGTTGTTGTTGTCTTTAATGCACTATGTGCATTATTATTTTGTTTCTTTTGTATGTTCTTCTTTCTATGGTATATCCCCTGTATTTGATTTTGGTACCCTGCATCTTGTAATATGCATTAATCTAATTTGGGAAGGGGAAGGGGAAGAACAAAATGCTGAAACAAAGACACAGGAAGACCCATTACAACACAAATGATACTCACAAGACACTATGTTGGAAATGAACTTTACAACTTGGAGGTGAAGGGAGGAGAGGAAGATGTGGGGAAGGGAAGGGATAGGGGGATAACAACAAGGGAAGGGGTAACAGTCATCAACAAGTAATGTAGTCATTGCCTTACTCATGTAACTGTAACCCCTCTGTACAGCATCTTTACAATAAAATAAAATAAAAATAGTTCAACTGCATCAGTTTCACAGGCAGGCAAGGCCTATGGAGCTCATTTCCTTTCTTTGAGGTTTCTATGAGGAATAGGCTATTAGCAAACAGCTTCTACCACAGGATTTATGCCATTTTTTCTGCTTTTCTCTCCTCCTAGCTATCTCCTGGCATCTGTAGTTTTCACTAGTTATCCTTTCTATGTGGACATTCTTCATATTTTCCCGCTTGTGGTTGGATATTCCGGAATAGGAACTTGATCCCTTTCTGAGATACTTTATTTTGAGTATAGATGTTTATGGGTATTTTTATTTTTTGGAAGGTAAAGGCTAGTGTTGCTTACTTTGTCTTCCTGCTGAAATTACGTATGTGCTATTCATTAATATAATTTGTAAATGTGACATTTTATATTTCTTTACTTTAAAATAATATCCCCCTATCTACCCATAGCAGGTGTTTAGTCACTAGAACATCAAACACAAATACCAAAAACAGAAAAAAATTTAGAAGTAAATAATGTGACAAGGTTTTTGGAAACTGATTTCTCTACTTTAGAAACTATTCACACTGAGTGATAAGCATAAAAAAACATGTAAAATGATCCTGAGATGGAACAATTGTTTTTCATTTCATTGTATAATTCTCTTTGGTTTTATTCATCAAATGAAAAGGAAGAGGTTTTTCTATCAGGTTTTCCTATGCTATCAGAACAACAGTACTGATAGCATTTCTCAGAAATATAAGGTTGGCTGGTGGGAATAGTCAGGATTTGCAGCTTAGGTCAAATACCTCCCAAAAATATAATGACATGATGCTTTAATGTTTGGCAGGTATTTTAAGTTTTTTTTCACACATTCAACATTAAAAATATAAAGAACGCTATTTCTACCACATCATAAATCATCCTCTAGAGACAGTATAATGTTCATTTTTTCACAGTGAGAATGTACATATACATAGTAAGCAGTGAAATTGGGGACTTCTAACATGAGCTACTTCCTTTTGAAATAGTCTTCTTGGTTATTTTCAAGTATATGTACATTGACCCTACCTAAAATATTTCTACAGCATACAATGTATCATATTTTAATTGTTGAGTTAGTCTTAAAGAAAAATGTAAATTTACCATGAAATCATTTATAAACAGAAAGTTAACACATAATTAAATTTATACCTATTTTTTGTCTATGAATCTATGACTATGAATCTACTCATTTTATCAAAGAGAATAAAAATTGTAACAAACATTCTTAAAGACCTCCCCAAAAAGATTTTATAAAGTCATAAAATATATACATCTATTTCTGCCAGAATTGACATCCACTCATATAATTTTACAGATATTTTGAAAGCTGATCTCATAATCAATAGTTTATATTGAATTTCTATGGATAATCACTGCCTTTGTTACCTTTAGATATAAGAAATCATTCCTTACCTCATTAGCTATTATAGTTATTTGTTAAAATCTTGATAAATTATCCAAAACTTGATTATAGCCTACTTTATATATCTGTGCTAACTCATTAATCTTTGCAGCTAGGAGATGTTAAGGATGGATGTGTTTCTAATATTTAGATTCACTCAAGTGTCTTTGTAACTGACAATAATTTCAAATATAGTCAATAAAATAATATTCATAACTATGCTAATATTTTGTAGATTCTCTTTTCAATGAAAACCATAAACTATACTAGCAGTACACATGTTATCTATACATAGTGAATATGGGTATCCCGTATGCAGATATTGAATGAAATAATGCCAAGTACCTGGTTGTTGTCAATCATGAAAGAATTCCATATATTGTAGATACAGATATGTTTCCCATTGGGTTTCACGTGTTTTTTAAGTAAATCAAATGTAAACCATAGTGATTTTCACTAACTCATTTCAAAGTAATGAAAGTTGAAAGGAATTTCTTTCTGACTTCTGATTTGATTCAATTCATTTTACAACAATTTTCAAATTCTAAGATTAGTTTTCAGTATAGTGATTATTCACTGAAATATAGGTTTTTTTCCCTCATTCTTTGGTAGATATTTTTCCATAGTCATGCAGGTGATTTAAGTAGTTTAAGAAATAAGACCGTGTTTGCAAATGAATTAGCTCAAGTACAACAGGCTCTTTGGAGAGCTCAAATAGCATAGGATATATATATATATATACATATATATATATATATATCCTATATATATATCCTAATATATATATATATTAGAACGACTAGGTCAAAGCAGAACAAAATAAGCATCAGGAATTGGATACATGCAAAAGGGAGGTGGGGCCAAGGGGAGAATGGTAGACCATTGAAGTGGTGCTAAGTGGTGTGGGTGGGTGGATGCAGTAAAGAATTCATTGTACATTCAAGAAAAAAATTACACAAAGTACGAGAAAGTGTGGGTCGAAGGAAGGATTAGAATGTTGAAGGGCTCACACTGATCAAGATACATTGTATTCTTCAACTGCTTTGTTAAATGGCCATTCCTTTGTACAATTACTTAAAGAGAATAAAAATTTTAAATAAGAAATAAGACAAAAATGATTTTTTGCTTTGGAACCCCAAAATTCAATATTCATTGAAAAGTCAATCAACACCCTGAACTTAGTGAGGAAGGCTCTTTGACCCTATATATCTCCTTTGTATCTTCATCTTGTCTGGAGAAAGACCAGGAATATTGTTGTGGCATGAATTCATTTTTAACTTCAAATTCCAACACTAAAGTAGTTTGACCTTTTATGTGCATAGCATCATTTAAATAAATTTCTTAATGAGGAAAAGAAAATATATTTATGAACTATCTGAACATAATATTACAAGAAGTTTTCACACAATACATGACAGATAGTTATACAAGTATTCAAAATCCTAAGCTAAAAGCAAAATAAATGAGCAAATAAAACATGCCATACATAAATTATCTGGTAACACTCAAGACTGGATACCAACTCTTCCTGTATCAGAAACCTACTCTTTGATTTCACATTATTTGAGGTTCAACAATAACAAATAATTTGGTAAGGCTTTAGATGTTGGCTCTTCCCCTTTTCCATTTGTTAGCCATTAATGGGCTTCAAATAAATAACAAGTGAAATGGTCTTTGACTTAACCAATAAGAAGTATGAGAGAAATTGAAAGCGAAGATGCCATACACCATTACTTTGAGTCTCTAGAATAGATTTAGGTCCAGAATGAATAAAAAAGAATAATACAAACCACTCATCTATCTCTGAATGCAGTTGTGAGGTTTAATGCAGTCCTCGTGCAGTTTTCAAGATCCTTTCAAATAGCAATTCTGTACAGTACTCACAGGAATATGACTCTAGTGTTTTAGAGAAAGGTTACACATTTACATGTAAGAGTTAATATGAAGCTACATAATTAGAATGAAAACCTGCACCGATTATAATCAAGTCCCAACTGAGTTCATTATAATTATATTTAATTCAGCAAATGACAAGAAATTTAATAAAGACTAGTTCCTGACACAGTCCTTGAATAGGAAGAGATTCTGATCAGGCTAGGTGCTGCATTTTTCTTTTCTCATTTTAATTTTCAGATAGAAGGAAAATTGCAAATTAATAGATCTGACCCAAGATCTATTGTGAAGAGAGAGGTTCTAGGACTTTTTTGTGTGTCCTACTTTAAGCAATTCACAGTTTATTTAAAGTAATATCGCTCAAAATCTATTCACATTCATTTTCCAATGTTGCAGTGCTGGTTATTGCTGGGGAAATGAAGCTCATATACCTAACAAAGAGGTTTTATTACAATCAACCAAAAGGGTTAACATGTTATAATCTGAGAAAATGCTGATTCTATATTCATGAATTCTAATTCATTATCCATATGGAATCTGCCTCAACATCTTAGCTTAGGCAATTTCCAGAATATATCTTCTTACTGCCTTTTGTCTAGTCAAATCACATCCCACAAAATCCAGATCAACTGCCTTTTCACTATCTTTCTTAAGCTTTTCCTAGTCACAATCAGTGTATATAGTTTTAGGTTTGCAAAAATGATGTATACCAGCCATGATTTTCCTCTCTTTTTTTTTCTTTTCAGTGATGTTCTTTCACATTTTCTTTTTTTGGTTTTTTCATCTTTTTTCATTCTTTTCTATCTTCTTCCCTTTCCTTCCTTTTCCTTTCCTTCTTTTCTTTGCCCTTCCTTGCATTTTTCTTCTTTTTTGTCTAGATCTTGATTATTGAACACTGTAATTGCTTTATGCTAGGCATGCTCTCTCCAACTAACCTATAACCCTAGGTCCTTCTTTCTTAGTTTCAGATAGCAACAGTATTGAAATCTGAGCTGTATTCCAACTGCTACCACATTAAAAATTCTCTTTTATCTCCTATGTTCCATGAGCTACAAGTGTTTTTTAAAAAAACCTGTTGCTTGTTTTTCAGAGCTTAGTCTATTTTGTTATGTAGATTCCAATTAAAAATATAGAAGAATAGAAAAAAATGTGTTTGTCACTGACATACACTATTCCAGTGAAACTTTCAAATCAAATGAAAATCCTTCCTGCTGAAGAAGCAAATTACATATTCATTCTGCATAGAAAGGCTGTTTATTTCTGTAAGTAAAAATGGAGTCGGCTGTATCTTTTATTTAGTGGAAATTTAAAAAGAAGAAATGTATCATTTTGAAAGCCAATGAAATGCATTTTTTATAATTGCTGTTTTTTATATTTTAAAATTTTAAATTATTTAATCTAAGTACTTTCATATTGATCAGTCAGGTATAAAGCCTATACTTTTGTCAGTGTGATAAAGTCAGAACAGAGATATGCATTAGTGATTCTGTATACAGAAATTCAACGAAATGAGTGTCAGCCCAGTGTCTCAGACTAGATTTTTAACGAATGGTTAATTACACATGGTACACATTTCTTGAGTTAGTTCAAACAAATTCTCTGATGTCCAGACCTATTTTTTGTCATTTAATATCCCAATGGCATAGTCACTTTAATAATGGAAAAAAAAGGTTTCTTTTCTTGTTTGACGTGGTTAAGGTGTTGATAGAAAGTAAATGTTGAAAGAGAGAAGATATGAATGACTTTAAGTCTACTTATTAAGGTCTGACATCACGCAAAGGGTTCAAAATAACATGCTTTTGCAGCTGTATATTGCAAGCAGCTCCTCCTGTGGTAGACACACTCCTCACATAAATCTCTCCAGTTTGGTACAGACAGACCATATTGCTTGCTAATAAACAGCATAATTTGACAAAGTTATGAAATGGTACTCCTATTATAGCAGAATTGAACAAGGAAGTCTCCTACATTTCTTAAAGAAGTAGGCATCCATGATTTAAACTGCTGATGGAAAAGGGCATGTAGCAGGGCACTGTGGAATCTAGAATGTTTAAATAGCCACTGGCCTCTACCATCAAATAAATTCATATGTCATTCTTGTCCTTTCAAATACATGAACTCCACCAACAGGATGAATGAGCTTAGAAAAAGACGGTATCCCTAGAAAGGGACACTACCTAAGAAGCACCCTGATTCAGCCATTTTAACTTTGAAGAAGGGTAAGCTAAACTGCATTCAAACTTCACCCACATAAACTACAAGATAATAAATGCTTATGGTTTTAAGATTCTTATGGTTTGCTAACTTGTTGGACGACAGTTAAAAAAAAAACAAACCAACACAGTAAAGCATGGACTTATTGATTTGATTAGTGCACTAATACAATGGTTCATTGTGTACTAGACCATGAATTAAATGCTCAAAAAGACTGAAGACTTTTTGGGGATTTCTGTCTTATAATCATGGATCTCTGGCTTCTCTTGGAGTTTATTTTTTGTTCCACTCACTAATAAATTGCTTTTTTTAATTGTGAAAATACTGTACAGAGGGGTTACAATCACATGGGCAAGGTAATGAGTACATTTCTTATCAAGCATTGTAGCCTCCTCCTTTGTTTTCCCTTACCATCCCTTCCCTTTCCCTTCCCCCTCCCTGCCTTGCCAAAGTTGTAAAGTTCGTTTTTTGACATGTCTTGTACATCTCATTGTTGCAATGGGTCCACCTGTATCCTAGTTAAACAATTTGTTTTTTTTTCCCTTCCCCTCCACAAATTATACAAACATCAAATACAGTGAAAACAGGGGTTATACCGTGGGGGAGGGACATACAAAGCAACCAAGAAATCACCTTATAAATATGTTAGAAACAATAACATGAAAGAAAAAGCATTTGAGTCCTTATCTTGGGGTTCATTTCACCTAACGTCAACTTATTTGACCGTTTCTGCGTGTTTCCCTTATTTGCAATAACTAAAAAATTGCTTTAATAACAACTTTGGTGTGCAACAAATCCATTTGAGCTCAGCTCTGCATGGGTATAGACTCACAGCTTTCACCCACAAATATATATAACACATTTTTTAACTTTTAAAAGTGGCTAAATGTGCTCAGAATATAGTTTACTGTAGCATAAATAAAACATTGGGTTTGATCACAAAAAGATAAAAAATATGTACGAATGATCTGTCTCTGGTCCAATTGACTTTAGCCAGGAAATGAGATAACGAGGAAAAAACACATACATCAAAGAACTTTCTTCAAGGTCTATACATTCTTGATTTCTTTTAGAAGAAACTGTAAGTAGACTAATAGGAAACTCGACGGCTCTAGAATATACATTCAAAGAATACTAATGGAAGATGAAATTATTTTTGAATGGACTAAATGAGCTCAAATGTGTAATTTATATTTTATGTTTTGAACTATCAGAGAAATAGTACAAAATTGTCCCATGAAATAGTAGTGGAAGAACGTCATTGAGATTACAGATACATGAAATGTTTTTTTTTAATTTTTTGATTTTTCAAATTTAAGTATATGCACTAAGGTAAAAAGGACTCAGGAATGACTCCAGCGATAGAACATTTACCTTGCAAGCAATAGCCTCTTCCTTAAAATTCCAGAACTGTCAAAAAAGAAAATAACCAGAGATAAGCACGTAGATATTAAAATCTGGTGCAAACTACAGCTGGCAATATTTCCAGGACAGACTATTCTTAAGATGTTTAGGAACATCATTTTCAAGTCAAGGATCACACAGGAAGTTGTGTTATATTTTTTTTTGGGGGGGGGTCCAGTCGTGAGGCCTGAACTCTGGGCCTGGGCGCTGTCCCTCAGCTCTTCAGCACAAGGCTAGCGCTCTACCACTTGAGCCACAGCGGTACTTCTGGCTTTTTTCTTTTCGCTTATGTGGTGCTGAGGAATCAAACCCAGGGCCTCAGGCATGCAAGGAAAGCACTCTACCACTGAGCCACCTTCCCAGCCCCGAAGTTATCTTATATTTTGAAGTGTCATTTTTATATGAAACTGAACCTTCCTCATATTACTTATTTTTTTATTTTATTGTGAAAATACCATACAGAGGAGTTCCAATTACATGAGCAAGATGATGAGTACATTTCTTATCAAGCATTGTTGCCTCCTCCTATGTTTCCCCTTCCTATCGCCCTCCCCAATGTTGTAAAGTTCGTTTTATGACATAAGGACTTGTACATCTATTGTTACAATGGGTCCACCCCTATCCCTATTTATTTTACTTATAAACATAAGTCAAAATCAATTATGTTTGACATTTCAAACCTCAAACCTCAAAAACATCCTTGATATTGCCTTTGCCAATGTTTTAGCTTTGTTTGTTTTAAGAAACTAAAAACAAACCAAAAATTCCATTTGAGACTGCATCAAAGTAAAACTAAATTCTCTACAAAAAGCAATAAATTGTAAGAAAAACTGAAGCATGGGAGATCATATTTACAAATCATATATAAGGTCTAAGACCTCAAACAGATGAAAAATGAATAATATTTACAAAAATAAAGAAAACGTTTAAAACTGGACAAGTACATGGAAAAACAGTTTTCCAAAATGTTATCCAGCAGTTATATGAAAATATATGTGATATCATTAGCCATGAGGAGAAATAAAACAGGTTAAGGAGAAAAATGAATCTTTGGGAACAAATATCACAGTGCTTGTAGTATAATAAGAGTGTATTATTATAATGTTTTGACATATATACTTACAATCTCTGCTACACAGGAGACTGAGAGATGGAGGACGTCAGCTCAAAGCTAGTTTAGGCAAGGTTAGAAAGACTATCTCTAAGACAAAACATGACAGTTATATAGTCCTGTCAAATCAAGCATTCAAGTCTATATTAAAGAGACAAGTACCTACTTCTGAAACAAAATGTTATATTTAATTTCTTAAGGTCTGTTGTGTCTACTTAATCTATCTTATTCTATAAAATAATTATTAAAGTATTGTTATTTCATTGTTTAATTACCAAATGACAACATTTTTTCATGGCAGTTAAGCACATACAAGCAATTGTTACATTGAAAACTTGCAGCTAAACTGTTTTAACAAGAGCAATTATATGGTAGTTCAAATAAAGGACTGATGACTAAAACATTAAAGAGATGAGGACTATTTTCCAGCAATTTTTCCAATTACTGGAAAAAAGAAAATTACTGAGATTTCTCCTCATACCTATTAGAATGGCTGAAAGAGCGGGGGAAGCAGTGTTTTTTAAATAATGAAATAATTTAACGTTACAGAAGTAAGGTTACTTATAACTTGACTTTGTAATGTGGAATTATGAAATGCTGTATTTTTGATGTTTCATAATTGATTTCATTTAAAATTTAA
Organism: Dipodomys spectabilis; assembly: GCF_019054845.1. Lineage (NCBI taxonomy): Eukaryota > Metazoa > Chordata > Mammalia > Rodentia > Heteromyidae > Dipodomys > Dipodomys spectabilis. Next base: position 1,070,089 of record NW_024871091.1, on the reverse strand, counting down.
TTCTTCATATTATTATAGTTTTTAATAAGACTCTAAATTAAGTGTTTAACACTTATTTCCTAAATGAGAGCAATACTGTCAACTCATTTAGAATATCAATCAATGGTTTTAATGAAATCAATCTTATTCTATAAATTAATTATTAAAGTATTGTTTTTTCATTGCTTAATTACCAAATGACAGCATTTTTCAAGGCAGTTAAGTACATAAAAAGTCACCTTCAGGTTGTCCCTCTTAAGTGATGTTTTCATTGCTCTGAATAGCTTGTATTAATATTTTCAATGCAGATCTTCTCACTCATATTGTTCCTTTAGAAAGAAATATAGAGGAATTTTTAAGGAAAATTAAAAGATGAAATCAGCATTTATATTTAATGTATTTTCTGAGCAATCTAACAATTTTTTGGGGGGGCTTCCAGTCATGGGGCCTGACCTCTGGGCCTGGGCACTGTCCCTCAGCTCTTCAGCTCAAGGCTAGAGCTCTACCACTTGAACCACAACGCCACTTCTGTCTTTTTTTTCTGCTTATGTGGTGCTGAGGAATCGAACCCACGGCCTCATGCATGCAAGGCAAGCGCTTTACCACTGAGCCACCTTGTCAGCCCCAATTTTTAAGTGTAATTAGAACCTATATATGCTCCTTAATGTAGTTCTGACTCTCAAGGTATGTTAATTATGAAAATAATTGTGAAACTTTGATAACTTATTAATTTATATTAATTGTGAGTTATGACATCTCATTGGCAACATGAGGGGTCTCATTATATTTCCATACATGTATATATGATACTTGAAAACAACTCACGCCCTTCACCATATTCTCTCTCCTTTTGGGGTCACAGTCAAGTATTCACTAATATATCGGATAAAACTTACTTTTATATCCAGAGAAGTTGAGCATTTCTTCATGGGGCTATTGACTATTCTTATTTCCTCTCTAGAGAAGTCCCTTTTTAATATGGGGTGTTTGTTTCTTCGAAGATTTGATTGGGGGGGGGTGTAATATTTTGACCTCTAGGTATGTTTTAAATATGAGAGCCTTGTCCGTTGTATAGCTAGTGAAGCTCTTCTCCCAATCTGAAGGCTTTCTCTTTCTCTCTTTTTCTTTCTTTTTTTTTGGGGGGGGGGGGGAGGATTGATTATGAGGCTTGAACTCTGGGCCTGGTTGCTGTCCCTCAGCTCTTCAACTCAAGGCTAGCACTCTAGCATTTGATTCACAATATCACTCCTGCTTTTTTGAGTGGTTTATTGGAGATAAGAGTCTCACGGAATTTCCTGCCCAGGCTGGCTTTGAACCGAGATCTTCAGATCCCAGCCTCCTGAGTAGCTAGGATTACAGGTGTGAGCCACCAGTGCCAGCCTTTCTCTTTACCTTGCTAGCTATGTTTTTTGCCATGCAGAAGCTCTGCAGTTTAATGCCATCCCATTCATCCACACTTTCTTTGATTTAGTGTGTTTCTGGATCTTTATTTAAGAAGTTTTGACCTGTGCCAAAGAACTCTCGTGTATCTCCTATCTTATAATATTTTCAGGGTCTCTGCTCTTACATGGAGGTCTTTGATCCATTTGGAGTTAATTCTGGTGCAGTGTGATATATAAATGTCTAACTCCATGTATAGCCAATTCTTCCAGCACCATTTGTTGAAGATGCTGTCTTTCTTCCATCTGATAATTTTTGCTCTCTTATCAAAGATTAGGTGGACATAGGTGGGTGGGATCATTTCTGTGTCCTCAGGTCTGTTCATGTGCAAGTACCTGAAGAAATGTTCAACATCCCTGGTCATAAAAGAAATGCAAATCAAAACTACATTGAGATTCCACCTCACCCCAGTTAGCATGGCCATTATCAACAAATTTAATAACAGATTCTGACAGAGATGTGGCCAAATGGGAACACTACTACACTTTTGGTTCAATTATAAATTGGTTCAATCACTCTGGAAAGCAGTATGATGATTCTTCAAAAACTAAACATAGAGCTCTCCTATGACCCAGCAATCCCACTCTTGGGCATTTACCCAAACAATCTCAAACAAGGCCACACTAAACTTACCAGTAGAATTATGTTCATTTCAACATTATTTACTGTAGTTAAGATATGGAACCATCCTAGTTGCTCCTCAGTAGATGAATGAATCAAGAATATGTGATATATATACACAATGAGATTATATGCTTCTGTCAGAAAGAATGGCATTGCCTCATTTGTAAGGAAATGGTAAGATTTGAAAAAAGTCATATAAAATGAAGTTAACCAGACCCAAAGAAACACAAGTTTTCCAGTTTCTCTCATTTGTAATAATTGGTACATATCTAGGATAGCCCTAGTAGAGGATCACAATTGCTCTATAACTATGACCATATAAAATGATGCTAATTGAAATCAAACTCCAAGATATGGAAACAAAAGGGTTTTTGGGTTTTTTTTTTAAATGTGCTGTGTTAGTTCTTTTTTCTTTCATTGCCCCCCAGCTTGGTATATCCCCTGTTATCACTGTTTTTGATTTTGTACCTGGTGTCTTGTATATACATTTATCTTATTTGGGGATGGGAAGAGGAATAACAAAATGGTGAGATAAAGGAGAAACTGTGAACCAATGCAACAGTGATATTCAAATGACATTATGTTGGAAATGAACTTTACAGCTGGGGGCAAGGGGAGTTGAGGAAGGAAAGTGGGAGAAAATGAGGGATGGGGTTTCAATGTTCAAAAAGAAATGTACTCATTACCTTACTTGTGTAACTGTAATCCCTCTGTACATCACCCTTACAATAAACTAATATAAAATTAAGAAAATAAACTTACTGAGTTGCTTTCACTATCAGAAAAATAAGTTTAGCATAGCAACTAATTAAGAAATCACATATGACATCTTTAACATATGTCCCTGTTAAGCATCCTAGACAATAATTTCATTAGCATTCCTTTATTAGTTAGGACTATTTAAAATACTGCATATGAAATACTGGTCTGAGATAGTGATGAAAACTTCACTTTGAAGACTAATCACATGTTGAAAAACAATGGCAGTTTCATTGTCATCCAGCCTAAAATGCTGGATTGAAAGAATATGCATGTGCTTTTAATAGTTGGTAAAATTTGCTAAATACATTTGTAGTGAGGTGAAACAAATAGTATATTATCACATGTTTCTAAGGCCAGAACATTTTGTTCCATATTGGTAATTATTGTTTTTTTTTCTTCCAGTGAGCTTGGGTGGTTTGATTGTGATTTTGCTTTTTACTTACTGTGAATAGGTCCTTCCAAATACTTCATCCAATTGCTTTTATCTTGCTTTGTTTGCTTCATGTCTGTCTCTAAATCCAACACATTGTTGATCTTCATTCACATCACATCGACTCAGCATCAATCATTTCCGTTCTTTCCTCCTTATCATCAAGTCTGTCAACCATAATGATCTCTAAATTTGTCTTCTGCTTACACTGTATTCTGCAATTCCCCATCTTTATAAAATTTTACTTCTTTTTTAATACGTTTTTATTGTAAAAATACTGTATAGAGGGGTTACAGTTACATGGGCAAGATAACGATTACATTTCTTATCAAGCATTGCCTCCTCCTTTATTTTTCCCCTACCATCCCTTCCAACCCACCTCCACAACTACACTCCCAGTCTCCCACTGACTAAATTGTAAAGTTTGTTTTTCAACATAGTGTCTTGTACATCTCATTGTTATAATGGGTCAACCTGTGTCCCTTTTTAAGCATTTTGTTTTTTTCCCTTCCCCTCCCCAAATTAGAAAAGTGTATATACAAGATGCAAGGCACCGATATCAAATACAGTGAGAACAAGGATTATATGGTGGGGGAGGAACATACTAAGAAACAAAAAAAATCACATGGTACATTATAAATACATTAGAAACAATAGCAAGAAGAAAAAACCACTTGTGTACATATCTTGGGGTTCATTTCGCTTAACATCATCTTACCTGGTCTTATGCACATAGCTTTTGACCTTTTCTGCTTGTCACGGATGTATACTAGTTATTGCAAATAAGGGAAATCATGGGACCTATGTTTCTTTGGACTTTTACTAGTCTTGAGTTTTAAAGAATTATTGGCTTAAACAACAGGCGTTCCTCTTCTTTCCCTCATTAGATATCAGTCTTAAAAATGTTATTTAAGTTGTCTAATTAAATGGTAATATCAGTGCCTCTTTCAAGTTTACAGTAAAGATTACAGATGCCACATGTGCTGTGCTATTCTTTTCTACCATGTTAGTCATAGTTTATTTTTTCAAGACCATTGGTGGCTATATCATATAAGTATATATGAATATATATAGGAATGAAATGTTTGATAATAATACTGTCATTTTCTTGCTCATTTTCACTTCAATAAATAAAGAATCCCATTCTATTCCAAAGACCATAAATAATCCCCTATTTTCCCTCAGTTTTAATATTGGACACATTTTTTTCATTTCCAAATGTCAATTTAAGTTTTTTTTTTTTAATTTTAAAGATGCTGTACAGAGGGGTTACAGTTACATGAGTAAGGCAATGAGTACATTACTAGTGGATCATTGTTACCCTTTCCCTTCCTTGGTGTTGTCCCGCTATCCCTTCCCTCCTCCTTCCTCACCTCTCACACTCCTCCCATGTCCCCTCCCATCATCCCCCCCCACATTCCCCCCCCCCCAACCACCCGAGGTTGTAAAGTTCGTTTTCAATGTACTGTCCTGTGGGTATCCTTGTTGCAATTGGTCATCCTGTGTCCTTGTTTCAGAGTTTTGTTATTCCCCTTCCCCTCCTCAGATTAGGAATATGCATATACAAGATGCAAGGCACCAAAATCAAGTACAGTGACAACAGGGGATACGCCATAGGGGAAAGAACAGACAAAGGAAACAACAACAAAATAAAATAAAATCACATGGTACATATGAAAAATAAAATCCAGGTTATCAGTATTGGTGCCACTCTCCCTTGTGCCCATAATGAACTTGAATAAGTGGTCATAGGATTCTTCTCAACTGAGTGGGATTGTGATATTACCTCTTTCCAACTTTGCCCTTCTCTCTATGGCTCTATTCTTTGATTTTATGTCAAATTGGTTCCCTTAAGGCTCCCTCACCTAAAGCTGTGTGTAGTTCTTCTCTCTCCTTTAGTTCTAATTTCTGCTTACAGACATCAGAAAAGTCTTCATTTTTACCTTATATAAAACACCAATTCTGTATGTTTCACTCTAGTACATTCTCATGCTCTTGTGCTACTAGATTTTTTTTTTCTGTAGCACAGTACTACTTGACATAAGCTATTTGTTTTTTGTTTATCTCTCTTCACTGGAAGTAGAGTTCATGAGAGCAGGGACATTGCCTGACATCTTCATTGAGATATTGTCAGTGCCTACTACACAACCTGACACATGTAATAAAGTGGGTATGCTTCAATAAAGACACCCTGTCAGTAAGAAAAAAACAGTAAAGACTGTCAAATATTTGATATATGAAATAACAAATAAACTCCTTTCAGTAGCCTGAAAATCATACTGCCAACTTGATTTCTACACAGAATTTTGTGGTAATTTTTAAGTTACTTTTACAATTGTTACGACTTTCCCTTCTTCAGACACCCTGAAAGCGCTTAATTTCTTTTAGTGCGGTTGTTGGTGTTGTTACTGCTGTTGTTTTGTCTTGTTTCATAGTTTGCTCAAATTCTTCATCACTTTAATGGCACTGGTAAGTTTCAAATAGTACTGAGGTATTTCATTCATGTCTAATTAAATTAACAAGGTTAGGATATACTTTCTTGATTGCTTGTTTGATTTCTCTAAATTTACCTTACTCTTTCTCAGAAAGAATGCTTCTGGAAACAGTGGAGTTTGTATTGATGCGAGAGAATAATCAAGATTTGTGGTATTCATATACCACATTGTTGGATGGAAACTTCTCTGTTCAATTAAAAATAGAATTAAAAAATAAAATAAAATTTAATTTTAAAAAGAATGATTCTGAATAGTATTCCATGGCTTCATTAAATGTCCTCATTTATATACTAAGAAGTTCTGAAATTTTCTGACACATGAAATCCTTGCTTATTATTGCATTGTCAAAGAATCAAGTCAACCTTTTGTATCTCCCAGAACTCATTTAAGAAGAGAGTTAGAGAGAATTAGAGGAGAGAAGGTGACAATGTAAAACTATGGCTAATTCTTGAAAGTTATCACATTATGTTTTCATTTAGATATCTTCGTGTTGCCTCAAACTTAATATTAATGACTCCTTTAAGTAAGTAATTTTTTTCCTTATCTTCCTTTTCCACATTTTATTAGCATCAATTAGTTGTCCAAGACAATTTCATTTAGACATGTCCATTTGCATATACAATGCACCTAGATCAAATTTACCTCCTCCATCTTTCTCCTTCATCTCTCTACCCCCTTCCAAACCTTTCATCATTCAGAATCCAACAATTCATGTTGGCCATTTTTGCTTTTATTTCATATTTTCTTTCCACATTAAATTGTTTGGCCCCGTGTATACTTCCCATGTCATCCTTTTCTATTTCTGTTACCAAAAAATGCCCACTTTAACTGCTTGCCATTTCAATCAAAATACAATCATTTGATTATAATATTCTATTTTCTTTTCTATGTCTATACAGAGCTCTGTCATTTTAACTCTCTACTGCCACTATCAAACCTTTGATTATTATGAATGTGCATTAATATCCAGTTTCCCTTCCATTACAGCATGAAATTGATGTTGCTTTTGTTATCACCTGCTAGATCGCTTATAGTTTCTTCAGAATTCTAATTATACTGTCAACACATGACTTGATGGCAGGAATGAGAGAGAGCAAAAAGAAGTTGGGAAACAAAGATCGTCAGCATAAAAGAAAGATACTTTAGTTCAAGTACTGCTTTACAGATTGTGAAATTCCTTGCTTGTTATTTAAATACTTAACACCTCAGATTACTTGTCAAAGGAAATATAGTGCATGTTTTCCTATGTCTCACCAATTATATAAGCATGGAAGTATCAACAAATGCATTCGCAGTATGTCATGTCACTTATAACACCTTGAGCATTTAGAGTCCTATAAATTCTTGGTTTTTGTTCTTGGAAGCTTACTGGTATAACAGTTAGTGTGCCAAGAACTCTTTTCCTCCACACACATTTTATATTACTGACTGGGAGTATGCCAGAATATCCCGATTTACCTGTAGTGCATTCCAAGGTAGTTCTGCACAAAAGATAAAAATGATATCACTCTTTCAAAAGAAAGCCAATGCTGACTTGGATTGCTGTTGCTGTATTTTGGAAGCAAACAGCAGTGTTTGAAACACTGTGTTTTTGAATGTTGTTCTTTATTTTGCCTTAATTGTTTCAAACCTGCTCTGAGTTAACCAGCAGTGATGCACAGGGAATCGATGGTAATCCTCTCTTACCATCGGCAGAGGATTCCAGCAGCTTCTCATCAGTTAAAGACTTACACAGAACTGAATGTCCATTAGCTGGGACACTAACCAAAAGAGCATGGGGGAAATGGCAGAAAAATATCCTCTGGACAATTACCAATCACTGATGAAACTGTGAAACTGTGCCAAGAACTCAATCTTTGAGCCCTCCAAGAAAAGACAAGAGGTAGGTTTTATTCATTCAAATATTTTAGGTCTGCATTTGGACTGAAATAAAAATTAAGATTTGACTACATTTTAGAACACTTGCTACCCTTCAATTTCCTCAGACCTGCTTAACTTCTTGGCACTGAATTTTATAATGAATTGTGTGAATCTTATGCCATTATTAGGCAAATTACACAGGGACCTCAGCATAATGGGGTATAACACTCAAGATATGGATCTGCTTTAAAATTAATTTTATTTGAAATAGCATCCAGCATGTTCACTAAATTAAGGCATTTTCTCTTTAGGCATTGTGCTTAGTGACATGGCATGAATATTACCCATGCTTATTTCTAATCCTGTCTACCTATTACAGACTTCAATAATCACTTATGGGATTTTTCTTTATTTGACCCCAATGCAGTTTTATAATCATTTGTAATCATTTGCAAATCAGTGCTAGGGCATCTCCTAGTATCAGTTGAAACTGACATCTTAAGACAAAACATGCTTGCCGTTCCTGGGCAAAACGCCCATTCTTTCTAATCGAAACAGGGGCTTTACTTTTCTACACTAGATAGATCATGTTGAATCAGTAACATATACCAGAATGTGAATTGTACACTCTGTGCTGTGATACATACACCAACATTCATCTACTTAAATAGCAACATTTGCTTGAAATCTAGCTCACAATGCCTATTTGAACATTGATTGTTGGACTGAGGGCAGTTCGCCCTACTCCAGCCATCGAGCCTTAGAGATTGATTCACTTTTGTACTTCTGCATCACATATCTTGGCTTTGATCATATTTACTGGTCCATGTTGCTAAGGTCTCCAGATGCTAAGATACAAAATTCAATTTTTATCATACTTAGAGTATTTAGAAATATCTCCTCAGCATACAGTAATTGGGCATACTTTAGCACTGAAGACAGAGGAAATTAATCTGATATTATATCTGAATTCAAGGAATCTACTTTTCCAGAGGGAGGTTGAAATTTGTATACTAATAACAGTACAGATATCGAAGAGGTGAAAAAGTACAATTAAAACCATATGTTATCACTGCAACAGTCCACAGTAAAGTAGTATCAATTGCTTTGAAAAATCATAAGATATGCTAATATTTTCACAAATTTCATAGCGTGCTCTTCGTAGCTATCAGATGTCTTTCCCCACAATTTTCTTTGCATTAGTTAGTTGTAAAAGGGGTGTTATTTTTACATGTCTACATGTGCATATATGTACCTTGATACATTTCCTAACTACTTTCTTCCTCATAATCAACATAATTCAAACCTTTCAAACTAGTTGGTATAACTCTGAAATCACTAAGTAAAAAATTTGTCAATAACACTTGTCCAATTGAAGCAAAAATTTTCCTTGAGGTATCAAGCAAAGTGTACTTGAGGGAACACAAACTTCAGAAGGGACCAAATCAGTGTCTGTGAGAAACAGGCTTATGTTTACATATGCAAAGTGGAAAGCATTGTTATTGTACAAAGTAATTTCCTCTCAGCTTTTCTGAACCCCAGACTTTTTCAATTCCCTATCTTCTCTCATGAATATATTGTGAAGTATTAGGCATCCAAAGCTGTTTTCAGATCCCATAGAAGTATTCCTGACGTAGTCTACTATCATTTTCTTCTTTTATTTCTTGTTCTCATACCTTTTAGGGGGAGATTAACAATGCTCCGAGGCCTTTGGCATTGCTAAAGAGAAAGTTTTAAGCTAACAAACATTGTTTATGTTATTTTACAATGCTTCCCTTCTTGAGCTTATTGTGTAGAACAAATAACACATTTCAGGAAATAATGCGTCTGTTACTTAACAGTTATTTACTGATAATAATTGATATAAAATGCTTCTGATATGTAAAAAAGAGAACATATGAACGTCTCTGTGAAGCTGGCATTTACATTTAATGACACCCAACATAAGTTATACACAGTATAGTGTGTCAGGAGTGTAGTGAATAGAGGTAGAATTGGCTACAGGATGAGAAAAGAGCATGGATATGCTGTATTAAAATGTTTTGGTATTTACTCTGCATTTAATGACAAATGACAAAAAATTTTCAACAGTACAGTGGTTTATTTCATTTTAAAATATTACTTTGACTTTTGTGGCTGTTTGACTTTTGCTGTGAGAATGTTTTTTTGAAGGAGAGTTAGACTAGAGATGGAAGCTCACACACCTTTCTATCTGGGGCTGACTTTGACCCATGATATTCTGGGTGTCAGTATTTCTGAGTAGGTAGAATTACAGATGTGAAACACCAGTTCCTGGTAAGAATGATACATGACAGCATAATTAAGTATCCGTTGCAATTCTAGTAAGAGACATTGGTTCTCTAGGATCAGGCAGCACAACTCAAGATATTGTTAAAATGTACAGAAGAGATTTGGTGGTATGTTGACAATGAGGACACTCCCACAGAATGCATTCAAGGTTGAGTGCCAGACAATAGCTTCAACAACTAGGTACATTTTAGTAACAACAAAATTTGTTCCTGGTTTGACCATACTGAGCTTGAACTCATTAAGAAATATGAATGGGAGATACTAAATAGGCAGATCAACATATAGACCTATACCTCACAGAAGTACCATGTTAGAGGAAAAAGTCTAGAAATCATACACACACACACACACACACACACACATACACACACACAATACATATATATATATATATATATATATATATATATGTATGTTAGTAAATTCTTCAACACTGAATAATGTCACCTTTAGAGAAATTGTATCATTCAAAATTAGACTTTTTTGAGAGTTTCAAGTGTCTTAAAAACCATTAGGCCAGGATGCAGGTATAAACCAGAGCTAACCTTTGTAAACTGTGACTGCCATTGGAAAATACATAAACATGGAAGATGTAAGCCAGAAACATGGTGAAAAAGCAGTCAGTGAGGAAGGAAGAAATAGCAAGAAATCTGATGTCACAGGGGCCAAATGCTTTTGACAAGTCAATTGCTTCTCTAGTATTTATTCTATCCATTGATACATTTTGACAGCACCATGAATATTTTCCTCATCACAATTATCATTGTAGAAATCAGGTCATTTGTGATCATTTTTCCCAAACATGAAAACAGTGTCCAGCATTTGGCTGGCAATATGCCAACCTTGGTTGAATAAAGATATGATGATAGAAGTGAAACAGTATCCACTGAAGTTAGTGGATCTGAGATCATCAGTGTACTTACCAGGAATAATTTTGGTAGGAATAATTTTGGTGGAACAGCAGGAAATTGAGTCAATTTGTATTTAGAAGAGATGTGAAGTAAAGAAAGGGAAGACAAAAATCTGATAGCTCTTTTAAAGTTGGCTGTGAGCCATTAGTGTAATGGGCACCTGTTTTCGATTGTTCCTTTGGGTCCTTGGGAAGTGTCAGCATCTGATAGCTCTTTCTGAATAATTTTTCTAAAGACGAGCAGGTATGCTTCATGGAAGAGATTTAAATGGTAGTAAGGTGGTTTCACGTATATTGTATATTTCATCTAGAATTTGTAGAATAGTTTAAGAATGTTACATTTAATTTAGTAACACAATCAGATTTTATCCTATGTCAAATTGTAATATTTCAGCAAAGTATTTTATGTGTTCCACTTTGTGCTTAAAGCCTTATAAGTGAAAAAATGAAATTAACAAAGTTGTGTGATTTGTTCAGTCCTTTGTCAGACTAGTAAGCATCTATTTTTACTGTGCTTGGATTAATAACTATGACTTTCAAGATGCTTCATTCCATTTATCATTGTTGTTGATGACAATTTATTTATATTACTCAGGGCCTTTATATCAAGCACTGTATGGACCATTTTATTTTAGAAATCAGTGTTGGGATATGTTATAATTCTTTTTAAATTTTTATTGTAAATGTGATGTACAAAGGGGCTACAGTTACATATGTCAGGTAATGAGTAAATTTCTTTTTGAACAGTGTCACCTCTTCCATCATTTTCTCCCAGTTTTTCTGTCATGACCCCACAAGTTGTATACCTTATTTACAGCATAGTGTCTAGTGTGTAACATTGAATAATTAGATTACCTTTGTCTTGCCATTTCTGTGCTTCCCCTTCCCCTCCTGAAATCACATAAACTTACACACAAGACAAAACTTGCAGAAAACAAAAACAGCAACAAGGGAGAAATATTAAAAATGAAGATCAAGGTAGCAAAAAACCCACTTGTTTCTATTTCTTGGAATTCATTTTAGTAAACATCATTTTATATGATGATATGCACATAGCTATTGAGCCTTTGTAATACATTATAATTCGAGTGGAATGTTTCCTTTTCTTCTCATAGTATCACTGGATCTATGTCTCTTATCATCCATGGATGTTCAGAAATCAGAACTGAATCTATGGTAGTATTCATTTATTTTCCATTAAAATTATCTCTAATTATCTATGCATTTTGACTTTTTGTGAAAATTTTCCAAATCTTCTCTGATAACACAGAGGATTTATTTCCATTTCAATCATAATCACTTATAGGGACATTATTGGGCATTCCAGTATTGCCATTTTAAGTAGGTTAAATTTCTTCCAGTCCAGGAGCATGGATTTCCATTTCCTTAAATCTTCAAAAATTTTTTTGTCTTTCTTTTTTTATTTTATTTTATTTTTTTAATTTTTTTTAAAATTTTTATTTATTTTTTATTGTGAAAATACTGTACAGAGGGGTTACAATTACATGGGCAAGATAATGAGTACATTTCTTATCAAGCATTGTTGCCTCCTCCTTTGTTTCCCCTTCCCATCCCTTCCCATCCTCCCCCCACACCCCCCACCCAGTCCCCCCCCCACCCCCCCCCACCAAAGTTGTAAAGTTCGTTTTCAACATAACAACTTGTACTTCTCATTTGGGTAATAGCCTCAAAAAAAGGGAGCTCTTAAAGGATTCATTTCATTGGAATTAATGTGAAGACTCCCTCATTGATGGATATCCTTCAAAACAGATTGCTTTGTTTACTGCATTCAAGAGTATACAAGAGAATTATTTATTCAAGAATATGATTTAGAAGCTGAAAACATGCTTGTTTAATGTAAACCACACAAAGAAAACAACCTGAAATAAACCACTGGTGTTGAACTGAGTTTACAAAAACTGGGAGTCATCTTTGCTTAGCTTCTATAGAGATTTCAATTTGGAATGCTAGTTTCACAATGAAAACTATTGTAAGGTATACAGTATTTTGTTTCTTTAATTAATATTATTTTTATCTTAAAGTAGTTGTAAAAAGGAGTTTCAATTCAGCATTCGTCATTTTATCTGCTTTATTTTAAAATATCATTGTATGCGTGACAACAAATGGTTACTATGTCAATTGTTGAAACAAATGTGGATGAGATCACATAGAATATATAGGGAACAGTATATTGTCCTCAGAGAAAGAATGTAGCTTAGGAAGCTTTATTAATAGAGTGAAATTTCCAGAATAAACAAGTTGAGTTAGGCAAACCATCAAAACAAAGCCTGAACCTAATATTTATTACATTCCAGAACTAGTTTTTGCTTCCAAGGAATTACAGTTAATTTATGTATATGACTTAAACCAGATCATTTTTTGCAAACAAGAGAAAAACAGTCCTAATGAAAGAGGCTAAGAAGGACTCTAATTTTTTTTCACTGAAATAAGATTAAATTGATGTGGAAATTGTGACAAGGGGCAATCTTTGACTGAGAAAATAGACATTCAACAAGAGAATATCTGCCTTGATCTAGAACTTCTCAGCCTTAGAACTAAGGAAAGTAAATCTCTCATGTATTTAAGATTATGGTGTTTTGTTGAAGCATCCTGAGCAAACAGATACTTTTTTAAAATTTTATTTATTTATTTTTTATTCTTTTTTTATTGTGAAAATACTGTACAGAGGGGTTACAATTACATGGGCAAGATAATGAGTACATTTCTTATCAAGCATTATAGCCTCCTCCTTTGTTTCCCCTTCCCTTCCTCCCCTCCCCCCCTCCGTTTCCCACCCAACCCTCCCCCTCTACCAAAGTTGTAAAGTTCGTTTTCAACATAACGACTTGTACATCTCATTGTTGCAATGGGTCCACCTGTATCCCTGTTTAAATGATTTGTTTTTTCCCTTCCCCTCCACAAATTATACCGACATCAAATACAGTGAAAGCAGGGGTTATTTTTGAAAGCACATTCTGTATCACAATTCTTAGTCAAGGTTGTGTCCAGAGGGCAGCATCACTGCCCTCTTCCAACAGAATCCCATAGAAAGTCAAGAAAGCCTTTCTACATGAAAACTAAGCTTTTGCCCCAGTACAATCTATGCCTCTCAATACGATGGCAATTCTGCCATAAATTTCATATATAATTATTCACTATCGATTAGATGGGCCAGATACATTTTGTCCAGGAAGCTCTTTTGTGTTGTTTGTAAACATATGGAAACTGAGATAAATGAGTGGATACTCTGCATTATCCTGACAGTGAATTTTACTTGAATTGCACCCCAAAAAATAGCAAAATTTAATGTTATGAGATGTGACATGCAGATTATACTATATCAAATGCAAACTGTATGGGATTCATTTACAATACATGAAGTGGTTCAAATGCTGCTGTCATTTTGAGTTATTTTCAAATATAAATTTTAGCTCCAGATATTACCTTGGAGGAAAAAAGAAATTCTCATTTCAAATTGGTACACATTATCCTTGAACCTAATTTTTCTGCCAAGTAGTGATCCCTATGCTTTCTTTAACATCATATTATTTATCAAGTTGTTTCTGAGCAAGGTAAAATGATAAAACGTTTGGTGTATAAGAGTTACATGGATTGCAAAATATTGGTCCCACATAAAATGGCATGCTATTTTTATCTTCTTCATTCGGGGAGATGATTTATGAATTTCCTTTCTGAAACCCTCTATACTTTCTTATTTTTAATAGAACTTAGTGAATTTATAGTAAGCTATGGGAGAAACCATCTTAAAAATTCAGCTGTTGAATCAAGTTTTTCACTGTGGATGATGCATTATCATCCTGCAGGGATCAGAAACGGGAAAAGGATTCCATAACAAAAAATTCAAATCCTAGCTATATGTCATAAATTAGAGATTAAAATTATGGATACTGATTGTTCTCAACCAGGTTAAATGATAAATATCAGTAGAGTAGATGTGAAATTTAATCAGCATTCTTATCTCTCCTCCCCAGCAGTTCCTATAAAAGGATTTGTCTCTGTATTGTCCTTTACATTTATATTAGGAAATGCCAAATTCTGAAGTGAGGGTTTCCAGGACAATCTGATGTTCCCTACTTATCTCTTGATATATAGTCTCTAGAAGATAACAGTAAACCCAGAAAAGTTAAAAAAATTTGAGCATAGAAATACCTATTAAGCTGTGGATGATAATAAGGGTGAAGGGGGTATGTGGGCTGAAGAGTATGGATGAGCTCAAGTGTGAAAAGACAAAGTATGAAACATTTTTTCCTTTTGTATATGTACTTTGTTAGTTCCTTGACAAAACTTATAGTTTATTCATGAGAGTACTTATCTGGAAATTGAGTCTATGACAGATAACTGTCAACTTCATTATTGTACCCTCTTTGCATCTTTACAGATTATACATCTATTGTGGGAATAGAGGCGATGCTAGGACATTTATCTTGTTCTATCCAGTCAGCAAACAGAATCTCAGAATACAAAGTGTTCGCTTGTAGGTTAAAATAAAAGCCCTTTAATATAGTTTTTCTTCATCATCTCGTAGTAGTGTAGACTATTTTACATGAGAGCAATATAACATCATTGCTATTATAAAAATCAGTGATAGCATGACATGAAATTTAAAATAAATCATAGCAATCTATTCTACTTTTTCATTTTATGTTGACTTCCTTTGATTAGAGAACACATAGATATTTGCTTTTGGATGAACATTGTGTGGTGTGCACTGCACCTGGGAGAATGAGAGAAATCATTAGTGGTTGCCTTCAAATAACTTGCAGTCCAATGAAAGACTTAAGAAATGACTCTAAGGACTGGGATGTACCTCAGTGGCAAAACCTTTGCCTAGCAAGTGCAATATCCTACGTTTGAAAAACCAGTACAAAAAATAAAATTAAAACACATACAAATATTTAAAAATAAAGAAATGATTTTAGTAATATAAAATAAAAACTAAAATAATACCTTAAGAAAAGTATAGAGTCTGTTCCAGAACAATTTAGAATAAAATATTGCATCTAATTGAGATAATTAAGGATGAGGCTCAAGTAAGAAGAATGCCTTGAATATATCTATTCTTCTTAAGTCAATTTTCCCATGCCTAGTTTGAATACAGGATTTTTCAGATGATGTTACTCTCAAGAGGTATGTTTGAGAAGAGAGAAGGTCATTTAACACAGGAACACAATTATACAAGCTGTTCAAGGCTAAGCAAAGGAAAATTATGTGTTACAAAATTTTAATATGTATAATATAATGAGCATAATTTAGATCTCATAAGTACAGACCAAGCTAGTCTCTCCCCTACAGCTAGAGAAATAAAAATTTTCATAAATAGAATTCTGAATGTGTCATTATGTGCTTTATTTTTCCTTTTGTATTCTGGCAAAAATTCCCCAAATCTTAACATGCTTCTAATAGCCTTTTGATCAGATCATTTTTTTCCCTTTCTAACTTCTCACTAAATATTGCTGACTTAAAATTACTCAAGCACAGCTAAATCACCACCTTTCTATTGGTCCTTACTAGGTTTTCTATAAATCCAGTTATCAATTCTGTGAGCAAATTTCTTATGGAATGCTCAGTATAGTTTGTAAAAATTAAATTATCCAACCAATAATAACTATCATTTACCCAGTAATTTTTATTGACCAGGTGCTTTAATAATTTTAAGGCATGTTTACTGAGTAGATGGTGTGAACAAATGAGTATATCAATTAATGAAATTAACAAACACATTATCAATTAGCAAGACAGATGTCATCAAGTTTTAACTTCACAATTCTTTTGAAATTATTATTAGTATTAGTATTAATTGCTATTTTAATTCTCAAGTTAAAATAACATCAACTGCTGGAATTTCTGGCTTGTCTCTCAAATAGATGACAACATTCAGAAAATTCAATGGTCCATTAATCATCATTGGGTATTACTACGGAAAATAGAGTAGCTGACACATATTTTGTGTATTAAAAGACCATCACGTCCCTATTTACTTAGGCATATATTTGTTTATGGTATGTATACAAATGTATGATATACATATATATATATATAATTTGTATCATTTTACATATGAGAGAAATATATTATCACTCCATATATATATATATATACATATATATATATATATCCATATGGCACATATAAACATTAGAAGGATTTACTGTTACATTTAGGTTATGGGAGTAGAAACAAAGACACAGGTGACTTAAATAATACCTCATAAGTATTCTAGGTGTTGAAATTTGAAAAAAGAGAGGGCTTCCCTCCATCACCCTAGTCCTACTAAACACTTTTCACGAAGTACTTGACTACTATCATACATTTAGGGACATTTTATTTATTTTTCCCTTAGTACTCATACTTTTATTCATGTGATTAGCCAGTCCTAAGTTTTATGGGCTCTGATTCCATTTGTGTTTACCCTTCGTCATAGTAAAGCAAAAACTACTACATCCCAGTTCTACAATTCAGTTTGCTACTCTAAAGCAGAAGACGTGTCCAGGGGGAGGAAGTTTGTGCGCTTTTCCCCTCTAATACAAACAAATGTGCTCAGAATGTGCTTCAAGGGAGGCATTAAAGTCTTAGAAGAAGGAAACTGGGAAAGGAAGGTGGAAATCACTGCAAGACCAATTGTTTTCTTGCGAACTTCCTGCCTCTCCATTCTACCAGAAGAGATGACCCAGGAGAGTAAACCTCCACATTAGCTCTCCCAATGGTCCTAAGACACCAAGTACTGCACATAAACCAACACCCAGCACCCGACAGAAACAAACATTGCAGGACTATTTCCCTCCTCCCTCAGGATGATCCACGCCTCTCTCCCTGTCCTGCTGATATGCTCTGGCTTTTAGTTCACTTTGACAGAAGTCAGAGACAACGAACAGACTGGGGAATTGGGAGAGATTTCTGTCTCTTGCTCATGCTCTGTACGAACAGAACAACCTGTTCTCAAAATGAGCCAGCTTGGGGTCTGGCAGGCACATTTCAATTGATGGCTCCCAGAGTATGAACTCCTTTCCATTTTTACATTGTAAGACATGAGATTCAAAAATCTCTTGATGGTGTTTCAGAGAGAGGGGGGGGGGGCAAAATAGCCAGAGAGAAAAGGGAAGCTTGTCCTGTATGTGGGGTTCTAGAATCCCTTTGAGAGGAAGAGGCTAGTCACTACCTAGAGAATGGTTACCAGGGCAACTTCTTCTTCCTAAGCCAGAGCGTTGTAAATCAGCTGACATTTGAACGAATGCCGGCTGTCTGGGTCAGGTTCTAAGGGAACTGCCTCTTCCAGGTGTTTTGCAGATGCTGAGTCCTCAGTCAGGGGACGAAACACAGCCCAGAGCCGATCGTGCAATCCCAGCCGGGTCCTAACTGACCTGGATTGGTCCTGGGTCCATAGTGACGACCAGCATGATGGTGAAGCCTGTGAGCAGGCCCAGGTACTGGATGGTAAAGGGGATCAGGATGATGCCCTTCGTTTCATCCTCCTGCCAGTAGAGAAGTGGCTGCCCGCCGGGATGCCAAAGCCAGACCCATGTAGCAGCAGCAGGCAAAGAGGAAATTGAAGAAGAGATGCTCATGTCAGCCCTGAGCAGGATGACAAAGTCTCCCAGCTTGTGTAGAGTGGCCACTGAGGGGCTGAAGTCTTGAAACACGGACACGGTGAAGGAGGTGATGATGGCCAGACTAGCAATAAAACTGTAGCCTCCATCGCTGAGGGTGATCACCCAGGCTAGAGTACCAATATCATAATAGAGAACACCGTTCAGCCAGTAGCAGGCTCTTAGTGATGCCTTGCAGGTCCTGTACGCAGAGGGAGCCTAGGATGACCTTCTCATCCAGGCCAGGGCCCTTGCCATCCAGCCCGCCATCGCAGGGCTGAGGGATCACATGGGCCACATACTCATTCTGCAGCTTTTCGGTCACATCCTCTTCCCGGTGTTTCTTGGAAGGAAGCATTTCAGAGGTATGTCCGTGATGATATTCATTTTTTGGCATAAGGAATTCTTCAAAATTTTCTCTGTGGAAAAGAAGAGGTAGAAGTCCCCAAATACCATCGTAGAACTGGAGCCATAATAATCTTCCAGTGAGTTGAAACCAAAAGCCTCTGGGATGAGCTGGAAGAGCGCGTTAGAGAACAGCATTCCAATGGACATGACGATGAAATGACTGAGTATGCACACGGCTGAAAATCGCTTTCTCCATGCCCGGCAGAACGAGAACTCCTAGAAGAGAGGCCAGGTTAATCCGTGAAACACTGAGGAAACCAAAGCCCCATACTTCAATGGCACTCTGTTTACCCTCTTCGGTCTGCTCATTCTCATTCTCTTGGTTCTCAGAGGCACAGGCTCGGGGAATCCAGTTGGTGGAGAATGGTGGCACAGAACTCCTAGAACTCACTCTGCCCGATCTGGGACAGTTGGTTGAAATTACAACCAGCAAAGAGATCTCTAAAACTAGTGCATGACGACAAGTTCTTATGTCCCTACCCAGGCTTGGTGACATTCTCCTGGCCTACTCCCACATCCAGGTGGTTGAGCAGGGCCTTCAACTGTGGCAAGGTGACACTGTCACTTTCACCATAACACTACATGAGGTCTTCGAGGAAAGATGCAGCCCTGACTAAGGGAACTCTCTCAGAAGAGTCCTGAGCATGGGGAGCAGGTTGCTGTAGGCTCAGCAAGGCCAGCACAAAATAGCGAGGAAGGGCTGGGCAAAAATGCTTCATGGTGAGGAGATGCACCATGGCTGTTACCATTACATAGACACTGCTTGAATTTCCACACTGCTGCTTACAAAACGAAGAAATAGCACTGGGCAAGTTGCTCAGTCTCTTCCACTTCACTTTGTTTCATCCATTACAAAGGTGCAGCAATGGCACTGGTTTCTCATGAAGATTGAGTGGCTTAAGCCATGGCCAAGCTTTCACTGAGTACCTGAACTAATGCCCTCAGAATCTATTCTTAACAGCCAGGCATGGGGGTGCACATCAGTCATCTCAACACCTGGAGGTTGATGCAGGAGGATCTCAAATTTAAGACTAGCCTGGGCTACACAGTAAAACCTCGGGTGTATATGCATGCTTGCATACATGGGAATGTGTGTATGTATACACTGAGATAAACAAACAAATGAATAAATAAATAAATTCTGCTGTCATTATGTAACAAAGGTTCCCCAGCTCTGGCTCTCAGCCCAAACATAAAACTGTTGATGAACTTGCTAGAAAAAACTCTGGCTAATTTTACTTTTTTTTTTTTGATGCCAGTGTTGGGTCTTAAACTCTGGGTCTGGGCACTATCCTGAGCTTCTTTTTGCTACCACTTCAGCCACAGCTCTTCTTCCACCTTTTTTGGTGTTTAATTGGAGATAAGAGTCTCATGGGCTTTACTACCCTGGCTGGCTTCAAAACATGATCCTCAGGTCTCAGCCTCCTGAGTAGCTTGGGTTACAGGTATAAGACACCAGCATCTGGGTAACTTTATTTTACCTTAAGCTATTACAGTACTGTAGCACACATATCACATAGGTATTCTAACATAATATAACCATGGACAGTGGGTACTGGTAGCTCATGCCTGTATTCCTAGGTACTGAAGAGGCTGAGATCTAAAGATGAGCATTTCTTATCCCTAATTGCCAAAAAAACTAGAAGTAAAGCTGTGGCTCAAGTGGTAAATTACCAGTCTGGGTCAAAGTGTTAAAGGATTGTGATCAGTCCCTGAGTAAGAAAAAATCATGGTCATGAAAGTTGCACACAGGTGGCATACACAGAATCTGGGATCATAAAATGTCACTTCTCAGTGGAATACACTTTAATAACACTTGGATGTCCTGGGTAACTTCAAAAATGATAGTTTGCAAAAGTCATAATCAGAGACTCAAAAGTCTGAAATTTAATCAGAAGCTAAAAATGAGGGTAAGTTGTGAGTATCTTAGGCAAAAAAAGACTAAAAACCGAGTGCTAGTAGCTTATACCTCTGATCTTAGCTACTTACAAGGCAGAGATCTGAGGATTGTGGGTGGGTGTAAAGTCTGTGAGACTCAATGTCCTATTAACCAACAAAAAATGCTGACTGGAAGCTGAGCTCGTCCTAGTACTGGAACAACTAGAAAGAGAGAGAGAGAGAGAGAGAGAGAGAGAGAGAGAGAGAGAGAGAGAGAGAGAGAGAGAGAGAGAGAGAGAGAGAAGAGAGAGAGAAAGAAAAGAAAATAGAAAAAGAAAAAGAAAAGTAAGAGAGAGCAGACTAAAAGTCACTATTCAAAGAAAGCAGTTCTCCACCCAGCTAGCTTAGCTGGCAAACTAAGGGCAGGACACAGGTTCAGGAAAGCAGAGCTAAAGAGATGATGGACAATGCCTAGTATCTGCCAAGGACAGATTGTGCCAAACAGTTGGCATTCATTGTTCACCCTTAACAGAAATTCGGGACCTGATTGCTACTCCAAGAATAGGGAGCCAGACACCAGTGGCTCACTCCTGTAATCCTAGCTACTCAGGAGACTGAGATCTGAGGATCATGGGTCAAAACCAGCCTGAGCGGGAAAGTCGGTGAGACTCTGATCTCCAAATAACCACCAGAAAGCCCGAAGTGGTGCTGTGGCTCAAGTGGTAGAGTGCTAGCCTTGAGCTGAAGAGCGCAGGGACAGCGCCCAGGCCCAGAGTTCAGGCCCCACGACCAACAAAAAAGGAATAGGGAAACTTGGTTTCAGAGATTAGGAAATGCCGTCCACAGCCAGCAAAGCCAGAAATGGAATTCTTCAGGAACTGAAGCCAGGTTTGAATGATACTGGAGTTAATGTGTCTTTAACCAGTTGGGCACAGGGCACCAAGGCATAAATACATTTCCTGAGCACCACGGAGAACCACAAAGCACAGCATGCCTCTGAGCAGCTCTTTGCCAGTCTCAGGTGGCACCCTAGATCCAGGCTTGGCTGCCCTGTAGAGCTAGAAAGGGGAACACACAGAGATGCCTCAGACAGCAGGTTGTATTATAGGGTTCCTGCTGCAGAATCAAGAACAGAGTATTATTCCCACTTCAAAGACAGGTCTCAATTTATCAGTGGCACCTCAGGACACGATGAGAGAGCAAACAAAACTGCTTCAAGTGGAGCCGCCCCACGGTGACTGTAGCAGTTCACAGCTGGACGGGCATGCAGGGAGGAGGTTGGCATTTATAAAGTGTTTATTCGCAGTGAGCCCCCATCTCCTATCTGACCTGCTAAGGCGGCCTGGATGGAGTGCTAGAGAAGCTTCTCGTAGATAACCTTTCCTCCCTCTCTCACTGTGCTAGCATGGCTGCTCATTCCTCCAGGAACAGACTGCTATGGGCTGTGCTCACACTCGCAGGATCGAACCAGGGCTCCATTATCCACGCTAGCACCCACAGGGTACACAGAGTCAGCAGGCAGAGCCCCGCCACATGGACCTCACTGGAGAGTTAAACTCCCACACTGCAAAGGCTCAGGGACAGCAAGGAGCCTAGGGCAGTGCTGGAGCTGCTGAGGACACACTGCAAACCCAAGCAGACCTGATCTTTTGGCAGAAATGAGAGGGGTGTTGTGTGCTCCCATGGAGATATTTTCCATCCTTTAACTGTGAGGTGTTCTTAACAAATTGGACGTTTATGAAAGGTTCTTTGGAGAGAAGAAAGCAAGAAAGAAACCACACACAGCTCTTGCCACAGCTGGAAGGGTAGGTCTGGCCAGTGGGCTTTGCCTACAGCAGCAGAAAGCCTGCCTGCTGCTGCAGGTGTGGCCACTCCAAGGATCCCAGGGATTGAGCTAAATGCCCTCAAGGGTAGAGCACACTCGCCAGGAGGGCCAACAAAGGGCCTAGCATGGCATTGGCTCAGCCCTAGGTTGCTGGAGAGAAGGTGAGGTCTATGCTGTGCTCCTTTGGGCCATTTTATTTATTTATTTTTTTATCAAAAGTAGTACCCCTCTAGATGGTCTTTCCTGCAAACAGGCTTTCCGGAAGAACCTGAGGTTCACATTTCAACTTTCATTTTAGATGAACAATAGCTTTGAATGTAAGTATCTTCCAAATCTTGTAGAAAGCATACAATAAAATGTACCTTACACAATCTTTGAATTTAATGGACTGACCATCCTATGCTTTAATATGCTCTGCAGAGCACATGAGCAGCAAAGATGGCGCTGATAGGGAGTTGAGTGGGCAGAGCCCAATTTGCCTTACGTTCAGTGGGTAAACAGCCCGTGGAAGCTTAGGTGCATGATAAGGTGTGACCTTGACAGTGATTGGTTCCTCTTCCTCCCCTGCCAGGACACCAGCTCTTTTTTGCTTTAAAACGGGCTTGCTCTCTGTTAATAAACGAGTTTCTTCCTCCTTGACTTGACTCCCTGCTGTGTCTGATTGTCTCCCGGTCTGAGGTGCACTATGCCTAAGAGCCAACAATGCTTGAGCTGGAAAGCTTACTAAACAAAACCACTCTCTGGACTTTCTATAGTCCCCAGTGAAGATAGACATTCCCCTTGCATATGTCATCATCTGTCTCTTGGCATGTTGTTTCCTATCTTACTCTGATCTATGTACCGATTTTTCTCCTGTTTCTATTCTGCTACCCCATGTAAGTGAGTCTATTACTTTCTTTTTTAAGTTTTTTTTTAAATTATAAAAATAGTGTACAGAAGGTGACAGTTACATGAGTAAGGTAATGAGTACATTTCCTCTCGAGCATTGTTAACCTCCTACCATCCCTACCTTCCCCCCCTTCCCATCTCTCCCCTCCTCCCCCCCAAGTTGTAACTTTTTCTACATACTGTCTTGTCCGTCTCATTGTTACAATGGGTCATCCTGTATCCTTGTTTCAGCATTCTGTTATTTCCCTTCCCCTCCTCAAATTAGAAAAATGAATATGCAAGATTTTACACAGTATAGAAGGTGTTTTCTTTTCATTTGAGTTCACTCTAATATCACAAATGCGAATGACTGCTCATTCTCCTATTCCTATATCCCCCCTCTCTCTTTCACCTCTCTAGTTCACTTTACCCCTTCATCTTTTAACAATCAATACAAGTATTGAATTTCTCACTTTAATTACATTCCTATCTAGAAAACACGCTTCTCAATTTCCTTTTCTTTTCTACTTCAGCTCTAAGTCTTCTGGTACTTAGGTAGCTGGTGCTCAGTGAAGATTAACTTGCCAAATTTTATATGTATGCTCGCAATGTTCTTTGTAGAATTGTTTAGGCAATGCATTTCTCTTATAGAAGAAGGCATCCAGCTGACCATGCAGGGTAGGAATTATTTAGAACTTCTGTTGAAAAATAGAAGAGTTGTAAATATTAACTTCTAGGGCCTGATTAATCCTGAGGCCAAGAGTATATACTGTGTATGGACTTAGAGTTACAAGGGTAATCAGAGATGCCCTCAAGCCATCCTTTCTCAGATTCACATAAAACAACACTATTGAGACTCATAAAGTAAAAGTAACTTACATGAAGAATGAGAAGACCCTGGATAATATACAGTCACACAACAGTGTCATTGGGAACAACACTCTGGTGAAATTACTGAATCAGAACTCCAGTACTTAATAGCTGCTTGATACTTGAGAAGTCATTCATCCTTCTGGCATTTTAACTTATTTGTCTTTGAAATGGAGATAATAACATTGAGCCATCTACTGCACAGAATTGTTCTAAAGAGCAAATAAAATTATGTAGGTGACAGCACTCTACAAACTGTCAAGCGTTGTGAACACAAGGAAGTATATATAATTTATAGTCACTCCTACTGCAACCCAGATTGTAGCTGGTAATTTTGGGGGTGGCTGTTTGCCACTGTGTTAATGCAGAGCCACTGACCCAGCTCTTTGTTGCAGCCCTGTCTTCCAGATGTGGGTTATTGTAAACAAATGATTTAACCCAGCTGCTCTGATCATCTGTAGTCATTAAAAAGATAACAGGTTTTCTTTTCCTTCCTAATAATAATGTATTAGCGTTAGCCTGCTGACCAAATTCCAGTCTCAATAATTGTCTTCCTCCATACTATACCTTAATGAGGTTCAAAAGGTTAATTAGTTGTGTGCAAAATAATAAAGTATTTAATGGAGCTAATCTAGAAAGACAATATCTAAATCTAGACCTCTGGTGAATGACTAGACAGCTTATATAAAGATCAAAAAAGTGACAATTTGAC
The DNA here is from genome assembly GCF_019054845.1 of Dipodomys spectabilis. Classification (NCBI taxonomy): domain Eukaryota; kingdom Metazoa; phylum Chordata; class Mammalia; order Rodentia; family Heteromyidae; genus Dipodomys; species Dipodomys spectabilis. The sequence continues at coordinate 1,045,115 of NW_024871091.1, read as the reverse complement.
AATTTCTATTAATATTCTTGTAAATTAACAAAAGGCAATTCAGAATAAACCAAGCCTTCTTTAACTAGAGATGCTTTCATTGTGGGCAACGATGTATAGAAAATTATCATTGCTCCTAGTTTCTTCACAAGAATGAGGTATGTATTGCTCGGTGTTCATAAAATGGAAAAACGAGAGCAGGTATGTTTTCAGAAATGATTAGCTGTTATGTACCTCCAATCTTATGAGAACATTTAGCAAATTGAAGCTTGTAATACTCAATATCACTAATCGATCATTTAGTCACACTTAGGTGATTGCTAATTAGTCACAGCAGATAAGCAGGTGCAAGCACAAAGAGTAGACCCTTTTGATTAGTTACAAAGGGGAAACCCAAACAGAAGGAAGTCTGTGAATACATGGTCCAAACTCAGAGTGATTAATCAGGCAACAGGAACAAATACTTTAACATAAAATTATTAGTCTTTAAGTCAAACTCACCATAGACCCAATGTTTAAATAGAATTTTACCTTTCTCTGTGCACAAATAAAATATCCTAAGTGTAGTTAGTCCGGCTCGGCAAGTCAAAGACAAATGTTTTCTTTCATATATGGTAGTTAGATCTAAATTATAAATCTATATGTAAACACATACAGATTCATATGCATATACATACAAGCATGCTAACTATAGTATTTGCATGGGAGGTTCGTTCCAATGGTATATGAATTTGTGTTAATAAAGTGGAAAAATAAGAGTAGGTATCTTTTAACTCCCGGTTTAACAAAATGAATAGAGGAAGCTGGAACTTAAGGTGTTGGTGTAAGGTGAGGAAGACCCTGGGGGTAGATGTGGATGAATGGAGAGAGGAAGGGTGGTAAACTAACACTAGTTTGATTTATTTAGCCAAAGCACATTATACATATTGTAAACATCAAAATGAATCTTATTTGTGAAGCGAACTGATGAAAATTAGAAAAAAATTATTTTCACCAAGTTTTTTAGAATTAGAAATATAGGTTATGGAAAACAAAGAGAAAGTGAGCTACTTTGCTTTCTCATTATTTAGTGGGAACAAGTAGACAACAAAGATTGCATAATTGTCTCTGTTAGGAAGGAGGAAATGGGCAGAGTCATTATTAAGAAGAATTGGAATATAGGGATGAACAGTACAAATGGCACCATAGAGAAAATGTGGTAGCAATTTTGATAATGAGTTCATAAGGGTAGATTTCAAGACTGAAGCAGGAAGACTGGTATTCAAATTACTGAATTCTTAAATAGTTCCTCTAGTGACAGTTCTGACCTTTCACACTCAAGATTGGGTGTAGGCACCATTGTTCCAGGAGCAGTTTCATTGTCATTATTAATGATGTCCTGATATTTGTTGTCATTCATTCAAGCCCCATTAGATTAGCTCTCTAACTTCCAATGCTTTTTTGGTTTGGGTAGTGCTTCTGGTAGCTAATGCAGCAAGATTGAAAGTTATAGTCATAGTCTGAACAGAAAATGCCAGTCTGTATTTACCTTAGTTACTGTGCTTATGCTATTCGCTCCATGGGAATGCACTCTTTTTGTCCTCATTCTTACAAAACTTCTCATCTTTCAAAACCAAATCAAATATTGTCTCTGGGCTCACTACTGGAGTGGGTATATTACATTTGAGAGGTGTATTGCTATTTAGCTTATTTTATCTCCTTTCTGCCCTAGCCTGAACTCTTTGAGGAAAGAGACTGATGCTTGCTCAAATTATTTTTTCCATGCAAATGATGTGAATTTTGAGTCTCTTCCTCTCTAACTCCTATAACCTGAACCATATTTAGAAAGTACCTAAAGCATCACAAGGGTCATATCTTCTTGGTTGAATGTTGTATTCTGAAGTCTTAACATTTGCAATGCAAATACTAGCAGGGCAATAAATATTTGTCAAAAATGTTTGTGGTATGAATTAAGCAACAAAAGCACTTTAAAGATAAGGGGCAATGCAGTTGGGTTAGCAATGTATAAAGGTAGAACGATATATCCAAAGAGGGATTTTTTAAGTCCCATAGTGTTTCCTGTCAGACTGCAACATAATGGGAGATAGAGTTTTATGGATACAAATCAGAATGCAAGAACCAGAATGAAGCTAATTTGCAAAGTTAAATGTTTCTGTCCAGCACTGACTATGGAAATGCAGACAAGGACTAGTTAGAGAGTGATTTCAAACAGTAAACCTGTATCCCTGAAAAGCAGTATCTGAAAAGTATTAGACTGTGTTCCTAGAACTTATCTTTAAATGAATAAAATATAACTTGTATTTCCACATTTATTCTGCAAAACTGGTTTAAAGATAATCATTGCACAGATGTTGGCACTTACTAGAGAGAAGACAAAGGAGTATCTCTCATGCAATGTCTCCAGAATAAGATGTCAACAACATTTATTGGAAAACTACTATGTGAGAATCCTTTGCTACCAGTCTTATTTACTTTAGGTCACTGGTTTTCCCTGACTCAAAACTTAAGCTGTCCCAATGATTAAGCTGGATTTGAGCAGGACATACATTGTAGTTTGAATTTATGTTGAGGAATAAGAATGAGAAGTGAGAGGCAGATTGCAGTCAATAATTTACTTGATTAATTTGAGAGTCTTGGTTTTCAGTCAGCATTTTTCATGAGGACTATAATCATGTATGCCAGTTTGTTCAAACTTCTTTTATATTTAACCAGCCCCCAACATCAACACCCTGAGAGAGGTTCAGATAATCCCTGTTGGATACAGGGGAGGGAGGTGACAGTTTTTAGGTAAGATTTTAATATTTGCTTAGGTCACCTTAGCACATGTTGTTCTCTTTGCCTTGAGAAAATTTACCATTGCCTGAGTATTCTTACAGAGCTCCTGTAATTACTTCTGTGTTATTTGCATCCATGCTATTGTTCTCATACATATTGAATAGTAATGAAGAATATGATAATAGAAGCTTTAAAGAAATCAGCCAATGGGAGGTGATAAGGTCATGTGGAAATCTCTGTCATAGATCAATGCAGTTTTCAAGAGGTTGGGTTGTGTTACAATTGGTTGAGTGTTTATTGACTGCATTAGGTACTGTAATCATGGGTTGTCAAAATCAATTTAGACCTCTACTGTGTCTCACATTTTCCTTCATGTGGTGATGTAGAAGAAGTCCCTCTTAAGACATTGAGTAGACTTAGTGCCATGCTCCTGGACCTTCAGAATTGTATGCCACGTAATTTTCTTCTTTATAAAGTACCAGCCTTAAGTATTTTGTTACAACATTTAAAATGGTCTAAGATACAGGCCCTGGAAATTATTGCTTGACTGACCATGGATGAGTTATTTAAGCATTCTTAATTCTTTTTCAATTCTTTCACTTCTCAAATGGAAGTAACTCCTTATGCAATATTATAGGCTTAAATGGAAATGGGGGAAAGGGGGAAAGTGTACAAACTTTAATCAGATGCCCAGTATAAGTTTTATATCAGCACTAATTTTCTCAGAAAAAATTAAAGCACTCAATGGCTATTATGTGGAAGGGGTTCAATGCCAGGACTTTGATGCTCAAAAAAGTTTGGGCAATTTTTGACATGATGATTGTTGAGGAACCTTGTTAGCTTTGAGAATATTAGGAGGTAGAGGACATGTGGATATCAGTCCCTGGTCATTTCAGTTGTCTGATTCTGCAAAGTCAGTAATTACATGAACTTTCATGAATCACATTTTAAATTTCAGATTTTCTATTTCCTTTTGTATCTCTGTTTGTAACAGAAGAAAAGAATGTCTTCTTTTTCTTACCAATTTCTATACCTTACACAGAGTCTTATCATTAATAGACATCCGGCCCCAAAAGACTAGGAAAGAACATAGAAAGGAAAGAGATAATGTTACAATGATTAGGGTAAGATCACTATATCCCTCCACAATTGGTCAGTGAGTTGGCATTTGTACTTATTGGCCCCCAGCTCTCAACTGGCACTCAACTTACCCCTGGAACTTAGTGGTGTACTCTGGGTTCCAGCATTGTTTGGCTAAGGTATAATGGCTTCTCTCCAGCTTTGAACAACACAAAGAACACAAGTAACAGAAGGCAGGTAACGAGGTGGCTATCTTATTTCAGTACATTATAGCTGGTACTAGCAAAGAAGACTCAGTTTCTGCAGATCTTTATTGTTCACATTTCTGCAGGATTCTCCCTGAAGAGAATCCAGCTCTAGACCAGCTCTGACTTGCTATTACTCCCTTTGTAAACTTTCTCAAATGAATCCCACAACAATTTTTTACTTAATATTTTCTATATTTGGCTTATTTTAATGATACTATTTGGAGAATCAGAGAGAATACTATCACAGAAATAAAGTCCTAAATGTCCTATAAAAAGGTTGTACAACTCTTATACTTTGAGTTAATCACAGTGGACTTTAAATTCATTGTCCATAAAATGGCAACATTTGCTGGAATTACACTCTTTCTCTATTGAGTCAATTGATGGGATAATTTAGCTGGTATGAACTGCTAAAGGCTCAGGATTTACAGGAAGATTTTTTTTAAAATACAAAACTGTTCAAGAGTTAAAAACAGAGGCCAGGCAAGTTGAAAGGTCAAAGAATATAGGCCAAGGTTAACATATCAGAGAATTAGATTCTTCAAATAATCAATGTTATACTGTAGAACAAAAATGTTTTAAGAACTGTATAAATGCTGGCAAAAATATCTAAAGGTTGTGTGGGAGAATAGAGTCAGACCTGGTGCCTGTGTGTGGTATATGATCAAACTTATCTAGAACATACAAATCCACCTATTGGATTTGAATAGAGCAGGACTTATTTTACCATATTATTATGAGTATTAAAAATGGATGATATGAATTTAAAAATCATGAGTTATTCTCAAAGGGATGTGCTTTTATTAATCTATTTATTTTTGTTCTTCAGGTTCAGTCTTGTAGTCGCCATGCCAACTTATGCCAGTATTTACTAAATTATTTGTGAGTTAACTCATACTTGAATGTTTTTAAATCAAGTTGGGTAACAGTGGCTCATTCCTATATTCCTAGCTCCTCAGGAGACTGACATTTGAAGGGCTGTAGTTCAGTATCACCATGGATAGAAATGTCTATGATACTTCATCTCCAATTAGCCAGCAAAAAGCTAGCCTGGAGGCAAAGATGCAGTAGAAGACATCCAGATGTGAGAAAGAAAGCTAAGTTGTGTGGGAAACTCAGTGTTCAAGCCCCAACACCATAAAAAGCAGCACACACATGTTCTATAAATTCGTGGTGTATTCTTGAATTATACAATTATAAGTGCTATTTCATTTGCATTACTTTCCTTCATACAGCTCAGATCTCTCTTTACAATGTTTTAAAACCTTTTTATCATTTATGATAAATTAGGGCACCTCACATTAGTTCCAATACCTGACCCATCATGTGTAAAGAGTAACGTTCACCACCATCTCAGGTCATTTACTCCATGCCTATACTTACCTTATGGGTCCACATTTACTTTTGACCATTATAGAAATACTATTTTTCCCTATACTCCACCTGTTTTCTAAGATAGTTAATCCTCATTTCACCTGGCTTTAACATATCAAACAGTTTCTCTCAAAAATGTTTACTGTGACAACAGTGGCACTCCTCTTGCATTTTTGCCACAAAGCTCTTCTGATACTTTATGTCAGTGAACTGATCTCAGTTCCTGCACTTTTTCCCTATATAAGCCTTTCCTTCATTTGATGAATGGATTCTATTCCTACACCTTCTTTAATTTAGGTTAGTCTGTGACAGCTGTGGTCAATAGAATCTGAGAGAACTCTTACTGCATCTGTGTAACTTCTGAAACCAGCACAGAAATAACCATATACCTTCTGCCTGGCTTCTTGTCTTCTTTCATACCAGTCAGTTTTTCCATTATCATGTTCACAAAGCTCTCTGTTCTAGAACCCAAACATTTCATCTCTTTGTGATGTTACTAAGCTTTTAGCTCAGGGATTTTGTTTTTTCAGCAGACACTCTCCTATATGAGTCATACCATTTTTTCAGTAGAGTCTTGTGTTTTTGCCCTGGGGCTGGGCACAGACCACAACATGTCTACTTTTTTAAAAAAATGTAACTAGGATCACAAGTAGGTATAACCATACCCAGTCATTTGTCAAGGTGTCTCAGTAACTTTTTGGCCTAGTTGACTTTAGGGATTGCAATATTGCTGTTTTCCAATTGTAGATGGAATTATAGATGAGTACTACTACAAACACTCAGGATTTAGCATCACAATACTCTCAGAATCTCTATGATTATGTTGACATAGTTGTGACATTTGATATTCATGAAAGTCTACCTATACCTAGAGATGGTATATGTTTAATGGTCACACTGTGAAGATCTCCTTGTTATGAAGATAAAATATGTTGTCTTGGAACCAAAAAAGTGCTAATTCAAATATCATGTGCATAAATTATGTTTAGTTAAGGGTGCTATGAACATATAATTATGTACTTATCCATATTCAGAAATTTTTTGTGCTGCAGCCATACATACAGAACATGTTACATTGGGACAATTAGAGGAATTCAACTTGGTGAGTTAAACACGTAAACACAACCATAAAAAAACAGGTAGGGAAAGGATGCAGAATGCTTACATTTTTTGTAGTTAAAACAAAGAGCTAATCATGTTAGAATTTTATTGAATGCAATAGAGAATCCATAAAATAACCATCTTAGATTAATATCATCCCTCCTAAATTACCCTGGTTTGTGTTTTGTTTCATAACAATAATATTGTAAATATATTCACACATGCCAAGTAGTAATTTGAGGAAGAAATATGTGTAAAAGGATTGTGAAGAAGAAAGAATTTAAAACATGAAAATCTTGGCCATTCTTATTACCTCTACAGAAAAGTCTCCCTTTAAGTCTTTAGCACACTTATTAATCAGGCGGTTGTTTCTTTGAGGATTTGGTGTTGGGGGATTTAATTTTTTTGAGATCTAAGTATATTTTAGATATGAGACCCTTGTCTATTGTATGGCTAGTAAAGATCTTCTCCCAGTTGGTAGGCTTTCTATTGATCTTGCTAGCTATGTCCTTTGTCATGCAGAAGCTCTGCAGTTTCATGCAATCCCATTTGTCCAACCTTTCTTTGATTTGTTGTGTTTCTGGGTCTCTATTAAGAAAATTTTGGCCTGTGCCAAGGAGTCTTAGAGTTTCTCCCATTCCTTCCTGTAATGTTTTCAGGGTGTCTGCTTTGACTCCGAAGTCTTTGATCCATTTGGAGTTGATTCTGGTGCAGGGTGATATATGGGGCTCTAGCTTTAGTTTTCTACAAGTAGTTAACCAATTTTGCCAGCACCATTTACTGAAGAGGCTGTCTTTCCTCCATTCTATTGTTTTAGCTCCCTTATAGAAGAACAGGTGGCTGTAGGTGTGTGGTTTCATGTCTGGGCCTTCAGTTCTATTCCATTGGTCCTGAGGTCTGTTCCTCTGCCAGTACCAAGCTGTTTTGATTACTATGGCTTTGTAGTAGAGTTTGAAGTTTGGTGTTGGTATTCCTCCAGCACTGTTCTTTCTGCTAAGGATTGTTTTTGCTATTTGGGGTCTTTTATTGTTCCATATGAGTTTTGTGATTGCTTCTTCTAGTTCTTTGAAGAATAAGGTTGGGATATTGATGGGTATCACATTGAATTTGTAGATAGCCTTTGGCAGTATTGCCATTTTTATGATGTTAATCCTCCAAATCCAGGAACATTGCGAGTATTTACACATTCTTAGTTCTGCTTAAATTTCCTTTTTCAGGTTTTTAAATTTTTCGTCATAGTGGTCCTTCACTTCTTTAGTTAACTCCTAGGTATTTTATTTTTTGTGGGGCTACTACAAAAGGAGTTGGTTTCCTGATTTCAGCCGTGCTCATCTCGTTATTGGCACACAGAAAAGCCATTGATTTTTGAGGGTTAATTTTGTATTCTGCTACTTTGCCAAAGTTTTGAATCAGCTTGAGTAACTTGGGAGAGGTGTCCATGGGGTTCTTTAAATACAAGATCATGTCATCTGCAAAGAGGGAGAGTTTTACTTCATCTTTTCCTATTTGGATCCCCTTTATGTTTGCATCTTGTCTTAATGCTCTTGCTAGGCATTCTAATACTAGATTGAAGAGAAGTGGAGAGAGTGGACATCCTTGTCTTGTTCCTGAATTTAGAGGAAATGGCTTTAGTGTTTCGTTATTTAGTATAATGCTGACTGTAGGTTTGTCATGCACAGCCTTTATTATATTGAGGAATGTTCCATGGATTACTAGTTTTCCAGAGCTTTCATCATAAAGGGATGTTGGATCTTGTCAAATGCTTTTTCTGAATCTATTGAGATAATCACGTGGTTCTTATCTTTGCTCTTGTTGATGTGATGAATTATATTAATTGATTTGCACATATTGAACCAACTTTGCTTCCATGAAGGAATGTCCAACTATTCTAGCCATAAAAGAAATGCAACTCAAAACAACACTGAGATTCCACCTCACCCCAGTTAGAATGGCTATAATCAAGAACTCTAATAACAACAGATGCTGGAGAGGATATGGCCAAAAGAGAATCCTACTACATTGTTGGTGGGAATGTAAACTTGTTCGACCACTTTGGAAAGCAATATGGAGGCTCCTCAAAATATTCCACATAGAACTCGCCTATGACCCAGCAATCCACTTTTAGGCATTTACCTAAATGATCACAAACAAGACCATACTAAAGCTACCAGCACAAGTATGTTTATCGCAACATTATTCACCATAGTTAGGATATGGAACCAACCCAGAAGCCCTCAGGATCAAGAAAAAGTGATATATATAGTGGAATTCTGTGCCTCCATCAGAAAGAATGACACTGACCCATTTGTTAGGAAATGGAGACTTGGAAAAAGATATTAAGTGAAGTAAGCCAGACCCAAAGAAACATCGGTCCTATGGTTTCCCTTATCTGCAGTAACTAGTATATGTCTAGGACAAGGAGAAGTGGTCAACAGCTACATAAATATAACCATATAACCTGATGCTAAGCAAAATGAACCCCAAGTTAGGTACACAGAGATTTTATCTTTCTGGTTCTTTTTAATTTACTTATATTGTACTATGTGATTTTTTTTCTTTGTATGTTCTTCCCCTGTGGTATAACCCTTGTTGTCACTGTATTTGATTCCAGTGTCCTGCATCTTGCATATACATTTTTCTAATTTGGGGGGTGGGGTAAGGGAAATAACATAAGGCTGAAATAAGGATGCAGAATGACTAATTGTAACAACGAGATGTACAAGACACTATGTTGAAAACAAACTTTACAACTTTTTGGAGTGGGGAGGGAAGAGTTGGGGAATTGGGGAGGGAAGGGATGGTAGGGTAAACAAAGGAGAGGGTAACATGCTCGATAGGGAATGGACTTATTACCTTGCTCATGTAACTGTAACCCCTCTGTACAATATCGCTACAGTAATATATATATATATATTATTGTATATTATATTATTGTATATTGTATATATATAAAACCTTGGGTAGTATATACCCCAAATGAGGGTGTTCTATATCCTTGTCATCCAAAGAATGGGTCCAGAAACAGTACAATCAGCACGACCTCCAAGTTGATTAGACATGCAGAATCCTTTCAGCCATGGTGCCTCCCAACTGCAGTCTTAGCTACATGAGAGGTGCAGATCAATGTGATGGAGACTTGGAAGCCAGCCTAGACAATATGATAAGATTCATCTCAATCAGTAAGGTGAATGTGGTGGTGAAGGAGGAAAAAGTTATGATCCAAGTTAGCCTGGGAAATATATGAGGCCCTTATCTCTAAAGTAACTACCATACAAAAGTTTATAGTTATAATTTAGTCTGTAAAGAACTTGCATAATAACGGTGAGACCCTGAGTTCAAAGCCCAGTCACACTAAAATATTATTTGAAAAGAAAACCTTTATCTCCTTCATCAATCTACTGCTTCAGAATGTGCATGTAAATATGATTTCTAGGGCATCCATCTGATTTTCTGGTTTCTGAAAATATGTAGAGCATTTGGGGCAGAGTATCCCCCTGCTTTTTTGTTATTGTCATGATCAAAGCAAGTACAGATGTCCAAGTATCATTTAATTAGCTACTCAATCAGTTTACTATTACTATAATTAAATGCCAGGGATAATTAACTTGCAATCAGCCTGAACAAAATGAGACGTCCTATCACAAAATAAAACCAAACAAAAAACAATAAAAAATGAAAAACGTTTCTTTTCTAAGTGGATTTGGAGTTTGTAGACCTATTGTTTATTGCTTCAGAAAGGCATGCTGAATGTCAGTGAGGAGAAGTTAGTGACAGAGCAGACTGATCACATCATAAGCTAGGAAATAAAAGGGAAAAAGAAAGAGTTTGGGTCTCATGACAACATTTAAAGAGACCTGTGACACTATCTTCATATAGCACCACCACAGACACTAAACCTTAAAGCTTAAAGACATGAACACTTCTTCAAATCCTAGCAGCCAAGTATATGTAAATTCAAATTGATTATGATTTATTATATTTCCACTAGTCAAATCTCTCTTAATGCTTCTCTTTAGAACTAGGTATCACTTTGCCCTCCTTAAATATTTTCCTATATACTAAACAAAAAAGATTATAAAGACTTATTTAGCCAATGATGAAAACGTCTAATTTGTTACACTATTTAGATATGGCCAATGTATAGGTGAAAAAATGCCAACATCAAATACAGTGAAAGCAGGGGTTATACCGTGAGGGAGGGACATATAAAGCAGTAAAGAAATCATCTTATAAGTATGTTAGAAACAATCACATGAAAGCAAAAACATTTGAATACTTATTTTGGGGTTCGTTTCACCTAACATCAACTTATCTGAACTTTTCTGCTTGTCTCAGACATATACCAGTTACTGCAAATAAGGGAAATCATGGGACCTATGTTTCTTTGGGCCTGGTATAATTTGTGGAGGGGAATGGAAAAAGCAAATCATTTAAATAGGGATACAGGTGGACCCATTTCAACAATGAGATGTACAAATCGTTATGTTGAAAAACGAACTTTACAACTTTGGCGGGGGGGAGGGGTGGAGGGGAGGAGGTGGGGGGGGGGGGAGATGGGAAGGGATGGGAAGGGGAAACAAAGGAGGAGGCAACAATGCTTGGTAAGAAATTTAGTCATTATCTTGCCCATGTAATTGTAACCCCTCTGTATGGTATTTTCACAATAAAATAAAATTAAAAAGCTTGATATTTCTAATCTTCAGGAAATTGAAAATTAAAACCATAATAAGATGTCATTATTAATAGCAAAAGACATATGATAAAAAGAATTGATAACAGTTTGTAGAGTATATAGCCCTTTAAAGAGGGGAACATTTTGCAAACAATGTATTGACAAGAATGGAATTCAGAAACCCATTTGTAAAGTAGTATGGAGATTATTTAAAACTAATAAAAATTAAATGATCATATATCAAGATATCCTACTTCTAAGTATGCAATCAAATAAACTGAAATCAGTATATTGAAGATATACCTTAAGTAACATATTTGTTTCCATATAATTTACAACAGCTAACATAAGGAAGAGAAATATACCCATCGGTGTGTAAATAAAAAATAAACAGACTTGTGTGTGTGTGTATATATATATATACACACACACACACACACACACACACACACACACACACAAGATAAAATTATATTTCCTTTAAAGAGGGAAAAGCATTTTTTTGCTCAGGGCTCAACTGGATCACAGTCTTTCTATTATACCTCTTGCACATGAATTTGGTACGATATGCACATAATACCATACCTAGCTTTTACCTATTTGCCTAGGGTGACCTTGAAGTGTTATCTCCCTAAGCTTTGCCTCTTGAGTAGTGGGGATTAAAAGCTTGGCCATTATGCCTGGTTTGTTAATTTTCATATTTAAAAAAATTATGTAGTTCAATTCTCACATCTGCATTTATTACTTCTGATAATTGCTCTGTCTGCATTCTTTCTCTCTCTCTCTCTCTCTCTCTCTCTCTCCTCTTTTGGTATACATTACAGCTTTTGGTGGAATATCAGAAATTACATATTTAACAATAAAAGCTAAAGTAAATAGACCTTTAGTATCAGGATTTGTGCTTAACTGTGTAGACATCAAGTTGTACTTAATATTTTCTAGAGATACTTGTTCCAGAGTTTTCAGATTTTTTTCTAGTATACTTCTTTTTACATCCCCTCTTGACTTTTCTTTCCTACAAAATGTATGCTTCTTGAACACGTTTCAGCTGTACTTCACTGTTATGATAATGAAGTCTTGGTGTTGAGGTGTCAAGTGTCAGGAGAAGGGATTATATAATCTTCTAATTTCATCTCAGTGTTTTCATAGACCAGTAGCTCTGGGCTGTGACCTTTGCAAGTATGCCTCCAGTCCTAGAGTTTATTTTTCTCTTCTTTCTTTCTTCTTCAATTCGTGGCTGCAACGTTTCTAATCTATTTCCTGAAGGTCTGATCTTTCTTGATTATGTTTATTTCCCCTGCAAGTAAGAAAGGAAAATTGAAAGAAGTTGGAGTAGAAACCAATCCCTTTGTATATAGAAATAAAGTTATGGAAAGATTATATTCTTCCTAGAGAATGATTGTTATTATTTTTTGCCTGTCATGGGCTTGAACTCAGGACCTGGCCTCCAAGACTGGCAAAAAAAAGAGAGAAAGAGAATTATTTTGATATCGAAAAAATCATGGATGTATTTCACAGTGTTTACATTTTCTTCAAAAAAGACTACTTCTCAGATATTTATTATAAGAACCTAGTGGTTGGGGCTGGAGGTGTGGCTCAGTTGGTAGAGTGCTAACTAATAAATTAAGGTGTCTTATACTGAGTTCGAGTCCCAGTCTTGGACCTAAAATCAAAACACAAACCCGATGGTTAGTCTGTAGCAAATGCTTGTGTAAATGGTTTCTATGCCAGGAACTACACAGAAACCGTTCACTATTATAGATTAGTAGCTTTCTTTCTAGGTAAGAAAATCTTGGATCCATAGCTCTCCGAATGTTCCTGTCTTAATAGATTGTATAGCTTGACAGTGATGAAATGTCTTGACATGTCAGGTCTCTAAATTTTCTCCAAAAGCTATTGATTTGAAATTTGTTCAGCACTTTTTCTCTTTGTAAAACCTGAAGAGAGGATTTCTGCTTATTTTTCATGTCAGAATTGTAACTAAAATACCTGTTACATTCATTTCTGTTGCCCTTAATATTTCCCAAAGCATTGTCTGGTTTTGTTAAAGGACTAATTATTTTTCTATTTGTTTCATGATAATCCTTATGTATGGTTTATTTTAAACACTGAATAGATAATTCGTTTTCTTCTGCTGCTCCTGGTTAGTATAAATTGAGCTAATTTGTTAGGAACATTTTCTAGATTAGTTAATCCATATTTAAATATGTATACATATACATGTATTCTATATAATACGGTATAGGAAGATTATCAATTTCTTCTAATAGTTTCATTGGGGAATCATCAATGGGACAGACTATTCATAACTCAGACTATACTCACATCTTATGAGTACAAACCAAGATTTCATTCCTCAAAAAATTTATTTCTTCTCTATTTTACAGCAAAGTTTCTTTAAGAAACTGAATTTGGTAAGCAGTGACATTATCCTAGTATTTTATTACTGTGCTAAATCAATTGAAATATTATTTACTATAATTACTGAATACATTTGAAATAGCAAATGAAGCTCGATTGAGATTTTACATTTTTATAGTGAATGTTTTGCTCAATAAACTCTTTTTTTTAATATTTTATTGTAAAAATATTGTACAGAGGGGTTTCAATAAACTCTTACATTAGAGATTCTTACAACCTTACAGATTTCACCTGCTATAAAATGCTATCATACAATTACCTATGATTACATTGTGACATATCAGAAACTAAATGTTACAAAGTCATAGTATGGTAATTTATGACATGTACTTTTTGGTCAGCTAGTCCAGAGTTGCAACAGTGTGATTCATGTAGTAAACATAGATACTTGTAACTATATACCATTGTCCTCATGTATTTTCTTCCTACATACCTTTAGAATTTTTATAAAATAATGTATGGAAATATTGCCAAAAACAATATATGTATATGTATATATGAAAGTAAGATTTCCAAGATGGTCTTCCAAACTTGTTCCCCCACAGGCTACTGGATATCGCTTATGAATAAAATGGAGTATCTGTTATGTATTGCAGGTAATTTTAAAGATTGTGATATTATGTCAGTGGCCTGATCTAATCATACAGGCACTTCAGAGCAGACATATTTCTCTGATTGGTCATAAAAGACTAAGCCAGAATCATTGGAATCACAAAGAGGACCCAACACACTATCAGAATGAAGATGGAAGACAATATTATAAAGGCAGTAAATGGAACTAAATCATACTCTTCAAAGTTATTAAAATGGTGACTTCAGTGTTGCACATATTTAAGCACACAAAAAGAAAAAGAAAAAAATTAGTGACTATACATGTACAAAAATGTATTGCAAGTGATCTAAGAGAGTAAATGTGTTCAATTGAAATATTTCCAAAAGTAATCTTAAAGAAAGAATTCGAGGGAATAGACGTTAGTTCATCTATTATAAATATCTTCAGCTACTTAAAAGGAAAAAAAATGGGCATCATGTGAAAATACAAGGACACATCTCATCAAATAACTGAGAAGTTACAAATGACTGTAAATACAAGAGCTATAAAATAGAGTTTGCATAATTTAGACAATAACTACAGTTTTAACAGCTTGATGAAAAATTCAGAAGAGTCATTGAAAAGGAAGAGAGATCAATAAAAATCAACAGAGAAAAAACATAGAAAAATATAGTGAGAATCAGTGATTTATAAGATAGTCAAGAAACTTAAGCACACAAAAGCACATACTTACAAATACATGTGTCTAAATATAGTAAAGAGCAATAGGCTTTGAAAAATATGTAATAATAATAAGGCTAATTTTTCTTTAAATATGTAAAAGTGAATATCTACGAAATTCAATGAATACAAGATAAATCAATACAGGTAAAACTAAACTTAAGCAAATTATTATTAAATTTTATAATACAAACAACAAATAGAAAAATTTCAAGGCATTCAGAGGAAGAGGAAAACTTAACATAATTGAATAATGTGATTATATTATCATTAATAATAAAGGCCTAAGATCAGGACACATGTTTAAAATACCAGAAGGAAAATAAAATTCTAAAATTCTATACTCAGAAAACAGTACTGCACTGTGATGGCCAAAATATATTTATAAGAAAATTGAAACTTGGAAGAAGTTATCACCAGAAATCCTGCACTATAAAAACTATGCAAGAATCTATTTGAGGCAGTGTTTTACAGATCAGAATAGCACCGGATCTAGCTGGACATATAGACATGCATAAACAACAGGCCTTATTTGTTCTTAACATTTTGAAAGTCTTGTTAAAAATAAAGCATATAACTGTGGGTTTTACCACATGCATAAAATATACAATAAAAGGCTGGGGAATAGAATTGTATTATTTTATGTTTATTTGTGTGTGTGTGTGTGTGTGTGTTTGCACTGATACTAGAGTTTGAACTTCAGGTCTTGTACATTTTTACTCAAGGATGGTGATCGATCACTTGATCTACAGATGCACTTCTGGCTTTTTGTTTAATTTGGATATAAGTGCCTTATAGAGTTTTCTGCCTGGGCTGGCTTCAAATCACCATCCCCAGATCTCAGCTAAAATTACATATGTGAGCCACCAGCATCAGGCTGATCCTAACATTTTCCATCGAGTAATATAATATTTAGTCTAAATAGACTGTAATGAATTGACGCTGGATATTGAAATGTCCACAGAAACAATGAAAAAATAATAATTCATATATAATCATTAACATGAAATAATTTATTCAGTTAATCTAAAAGGTAAGGATGATTAGGAGAGCACATAAATAGAGGTAAATTAAGGGGTCAGAGTACAGGTCAGTGGTAGAACTATTGCCACACACATACTGGATCTGGGTTTAGTCCTCAGCATTACAATTAAAAAAATTATTGTGAAGATGATATACAGAAGAGTTACAGTTCGATAAGTCATGTGATGAGTACATTTCCTTTTGAATGGGGTCACCTTTCCCTCATTCTCTCTCAGTTTTTCCCCTCACATTTCCCCTCTTACCCCTAAGTTGTATAGTTCATTTCCAACATACTATCTATGAATATCACTCCTGAATGTTTCACCCTTTGTCCCACAATTCTATGCTTCTCCTTCCTGTCCCCAAATCAGATGGACTTATATTCAAGTAGGATTAAAAACAAATAGCAAGCCAGGAGCTGGTGGCTCATGCCTGTAATCCTAGCTACTAAAGAGGCTGAGATCTGAGGATCGCGGTTCAAAGCCAGCCCTGGCAGGAAACTCCGTGAGACTCTTCTTTCGAATAACCACTAGAAAACCGGAAGTGGAGCTGTGGCTCAAGCAGCAGAGTACTCCCTGAGCTTCAGCGCAGGGACAGCGCCAAGTCCAGAGTTCAAGCTGCACAACCGACCAAAAAAAACCCCAAAAAACAAAAACAAAAACAAAATCCAATAGCAATACACAGGGTACCAAAATCAAATACAGTGACAAGAGGGAATAAATCATAGGGGAAAAAACAAAGAAGAAAGAGATCACATAGTACACAACTATGAGTTCATTTCACTTAGCATCATCTTATATGGTCAAATGTGCATAGCTACTGAGCTATTCTGCCCATCTGGTAGGACTGTCCTAGACATGCACTAATTATTATAGATGAGGGAAACCATGAATCTATGTTTCTTTTTGTCTGGTTTACTTCACTGAATATGATTTTTCCAAGCCTTCCCACTTCCTTATGAATGGGGTGATGTCATTCTTTCTGATGGAAGCATAGAATTCCATTGTGTATATATATCACATTTTCTTGATACATTCATCTACAGAGGGGCACCTGGGTTAGTTCCATATCTTAGTTATGGTACATAATGCTGCAATAAAAAACAGCAACTTGGTAAATTGTTTTTCAATAATATGGATCAGATGACCATCCCAGGATAGCTACCTTCTAATATGTATGGTCTAACTTAATCCCCATCCCTTGGCTTCAGATGGGACTTTATCTTGTTTTCTGTCAATGCAGTGTGTTAAAGGTGATAAGATTCAATTTCTATATTTAGAATATGTTGAAAGAAACTTCATGTTACTAGATTAGAGCAAGAAAGTCTCCTTATTGCTGGTGCTCTGCACCTTGTATATATATTTTTGTAATTTGAGGAAGGGAAGGGATATTGCAAATGCTTAAATGAGGATGCGGGCTGACCCATTGTGACGATGAGATGTACAGGACACTACACTGAAAAGAAACTTTACAATGTCGGGGAAGTGGGGAGCAGGAGGAGTTGGGGAGGTGGGGAGGGAAGTGATAGTAGGGGTAAAATAAAGGAGGAGGTAGCAATGATCGCTAGGAAACGTACTTATTATCTTACTCATGTAACTGTAACCCCTCTGTACAACATTTTCTTTTAATTTTATTTTATTTTATTTGAGAACATACTGTACAGAGGGGTTACAATTACATGAGCAGGATAATGCATACATTTCTTACCAAGCATTGCAGCCTCCTCCTTTGTTTACCCTTCACCTCCCTTCCCAGCCTCCCCCCTCCCCCCCACCCAATTCTGTACAACATTTTTACAACAGAAAATTAACAAAGAAGTCTACTTATTAACTGGAAATGGTATGCCTAGAGCTATCACAACAAAAATATTTCTAGTTATTCCAAAATGTTTTCTCCATGGAAAATAAATCTCCTCAATGGAAAATTATAGCACTGAATATTATGCTAATATTCAAAAAGGAAAACTTTTAATATCATTGATTTAAATGTTCCAGAACTTTTGAAAGTAAAGCAAATTAAGTCCAAAAGTCAAAGTACAAAGTAAATTCATAAACATGCCATTGAAATATCAAATAAAAATGTGGATAAAATTAGCAAATTAATGAGTATTATTTAAAATATTACAACAAACTCTATCAATAGTAATCCATAAGAGTAGAACAAATAAAAATTATAGATATGGAAAAAGAGAGCATTTGACTAAAAATTCTACCCTCATTACCACAGTGATGAGCAAAACCAAAGAAACAAACTTGCCAGAACTGACTCCAAATGAATTAGAAAATAAAACAATGTTTTAATGGAGAATGTTATCAAATGTAATTAAGAAATAATATCAGCCTTACAGAAAGTATTTCTGAAGATAAAATAGTTAATAGATATCAACTGTATATGCTGTATGTGTATAAGGAAACTAAAACATCCTTAAAGCAAGGAGCTGGTGGCTTGCCCCTGTAATTCTAACTATTCAGGAGGCTAGATCTGAGGATCTCAGTTAGAAACCAACTTGGGCAGGAAAGTCCATGAAACTTATGTCAACAATTAGCAGCAAAAAGTCAGACATGGAAACATGGCTCAAACTCAAATACCAGTACTGGCACAGTAAAAATAATAGTTTTAATTAGTTGTGGACTAATTATAAAAGCTAAAAGACAAATTTGGAAGAATATGTGAGAAAGCACATTCACACATTAAGGAAAGATCTCTTAGGATAAAAAGTACTTATCATAAAAGAAAAAGTAATGTTAAAATCAGCTCCATTAAATAATTTCTTATAAAATGCATAATTAAGAAAGCAAAATATAAGCATTAAAGCAGAATATTTTTCCAATATATGCAACTAATATAGTAGGTGCAACTACATTATGTAAAGTATTCCTAAATTTAATAAGAAAAGACAACCTGAACTAAAACAGAATACTTTGAGCAAATTGTTCATGGCAGAAGATGTACCAATTGGCAATAAGCTCATAGAAAGTTACTCAACATCATTAGTCATCAGGCAATGCAAATTCAAAACATAATGAGATAACACTTCCCACCCACTGAAATGACTAAAATTAAAGAGACTGACAACTTTGAATATTGGTATTCATGTAAAGCATTCATAACTTTCTTAAATTGCAGATAGGATTGAAGAATTTGGTAGTCATTTGGGAAAATTACTTGGCATTTCTTTTAAAGTGACACAGGACATTTTCATAGGAGTGCAGAAATCCTCATCATAGTAACTCTTCAAAAGGAAGAACAACAATATTACGCCTATTGTTACATTATATTTTTAAGCCTAAAATTAAAACAAATGGCCATCAATAGAAAAATAAACACATAAGTGTTTTCTATATTTATATAATTAATGTTCAAAATATGGCTATATTTTCATTCCAGTGAATAAAACTGTTAGAATCTTGACAACATACCATTAAATATAGAAACTAACCATCGAGTATGTAATATGAAAATGTTTGTAGACTTCAAGAATAGGAAAAACTAAGTTATGCTGCAAGAAATCAAAGCAGGGCTCTGAGCTTTAACCTGAGCTACTTGGGAAGCTGGAATTAGAAGGACTGAAGTTGAAAGGTTGGCAGGACAGAGAAGTTCATGAGATTCCTTCTCAACTGTAGCTGAGCATAATGGAATGCACCTGTCATCTCACCTACATTAGAGAGTAAAGAATACTACAACCAGCACAACTATGTTTATTGCACCCTCATTTACCATAGCTAAGATATGGAACCAACCCAGATGCCCCTCAGTAGATGAATGGATCAAGAAAATGTGGTGTATATACACAATGGAACTCTATGCCTCCATCAGAAAAAAATGACATTGCCCCATTTGTTAGGAAATGGAAAGGCTTGGAAAAAATTATATTAAGTGAAGTAAGCCAGGCCCAAAGCAACATAGGTCCCATGGTTTCCCTTATTTGCAATAACTACTATATATCTGAGTCAAGCAGAAAAGGTCAGATAAGATGATGTTAAGTGAAATGAACTCCAAGATAGGGACACAAGTGTTTTTTTCTTTCTTGCTATTGTTTCTAACGTATTTATAAGGTACCATGCGATTTTTGTGTCTCTTCATATGTCCCTCCCCCATGGTATAACCCCTGTCTACACTGTATTTGATGTTGGTATAATTTGGGGAGGGGAAGGGAAAAACCAAAATATTTAAATAGGGATACAGATTGACTCATTGCAACAATGAGATATACAAGATGCTATGTCGAAAAATGAACTTTACAATTTAGGTGGCGGAGTGGGGGGATGAGGGGTGGAGGGGGGGGTAGTTGTGGAGGTGGGAGGGACTGGATGGTAGGGGAAAAACAAAGGAGTAGGCAACAATGCTGGATAAGAAATATACTCATTACCTTGCTCATGTAACTGTAACTCCCCTGTACAATATTTTCACAATAAAAAACTTATTTAAGGGGCTGGGAAGGTGACTCAGTTGTAGAGCACTTGCCTTGCATACATGAAGCCCTGGGTTTGATTCCTCAGCACCACATAAGCAAAAAGAAAAAAGCCGAAAGTGGCACTGTGGCTCAAGTGGTAGAGCGCTAGCCTTGAGCTGAAGAGCTGAGGGACAGCGCCCAGGCCCAGAGTTCAGGCCTTACAACTGGACGCCCCCCCAAAAAAAACTTATTTAAAAAAAGAAACAGAATAAAAGAATACTACAACTGAGATTCAGAGGCACCGTAGGCAGAAATGAGGTTCTATCTTGAGAAATGGAATTATTTAATTATTGGTGAACAGTGTAACTTCTGGTAGCTTTGTACTGGGAAAAAATACACAAACTGTTCCATTGGTTATTGCAGAGCAATAAAAGAATGTTGGTTTGTGACAAGTTAGATAGAGTACATGGGTAGCAAGTGTAAGCCCTGAGTTCAAAAATCAGTACCAAATAAGAATTGCTAGGTGAGGGGTAGAGGTTGATTGTAATAGGACATTGGAGAACTTCGTGTGGTGAAAGAATATGCATCTGATAAGTTAATTGATAGTTACATGGATGTATACAATTATGTACTAGAGCCACTCCCAGTAGTTCTAGAAATCTAATTATGTGCATCTATTTGTATATCTCCTTTCACTATCATCTCATCAATAGCTTGGTGGGGATATTTTCATCATAGAAATTGGCAAGTGCTAAATACCATGGCTACATTTTTCTCAGAGATTGTTTGGTGACACATCACTGGACTGTATAAAGTTGTAAACTGTCAATCTGTCACTTTACATCTGCGATACTGAATACAAAGAGATTCAAAATTTTCAGTGTGCCCTAAATTTGTTCTATGATATATGTGCAACCAAAATCTCTGACTTCTTATTCTCCCGTTGTTCCATAATTTATTGCGGGACAAACATTAAATTTGTATTGACACTAAAGTTGTTCTTTGTTCTACTAAAAGTGTGACAGTATTCGAAGTCATTGTCTTCTTTTCTCCTCACTATTCAGATAAAGTATACTAAATTTGTTTTAACACTTTTGTGTTGATAAGGGTCTTTTAAAAAGTCTTTTCTATGTTCCAATTATATCATTTTTCATTTTTTGTATTTGAAGGATTGGGAAAGCATCTTTGGAATGTATTGTATCATTGTTTTGTGTGCATTTGCATAAGGTTAGGTGTGTTTGTGTGGCTAAACACGAGTGTGCAAATGTGCGTGTTTGATTTTGAAAGCAGAGTTTTTAGGAAACAGTTAAACAACATGGTGCCCCTATTTATATTGTTACCATTTGAGCATCTGACAATCGCTTAAGTTTATTTGTTGATTCAAAAAATAGATACAGTGTTTCCTATAGAATTAGCAGGGATTAAAACCTTGCTTCTAAGTTTCCTTAACATAGAGGAAAACATATGATATTTCTTTGCTACAATTGTGCTATGACTTCGTTTGAACAGGTCATTTTGTGCAAATGAATTATCTGTAAGTTCTGTTCAAGTTCAAATTCAGAATTTTAGACACTAACAGATCTGCCTTCAAATGAAATGCCTTCGGAAAAGTTTAGTTTACAGTGGACCAGTATATACTTTTAGCCTTAATCAAGATAAAAATAATTGGAAAATAAATTTTGATTGATAATGGGATTATTTAATCAATTTTTGTCATTATAACTTCAGACAGATGGGTTTGATTTACTTCATTGAGGCATATGGCACAAATAAATGATTTATGCAATTAAAGATGATTTACTAAAGAAAATACCTTATCTAGATGGCATTTTTTAGGCACTCTGAGAACTGGAATGGTTTCACTGTAGTTCAACAGTAACTTCTGGTGCTTTTGTATTGGCCAAAAAACAAAACTCCTAAAAACACCACTCTGTTCCATTTGTTACCCCAAAATATCTTTCTTTGGCAAAGATTTCTCCTAGTAATGCAGTAAATATGGTATCAGTGTGTGTGTGTGTGTGTGTGTGTGTGTGTGTGTGTGTGTGTGTGTGTGCGTGTGTTGGTTTCTCTATCACTCTGACAAAATATGTGACACATATTTAGGTTATAGGTGGAAAGATACACTTTGGATCATAGTTTCAGAAGAACCATTCAGTGGCCAGCTAGCTTCTTTGCTTTTAGCCCCGAGGTGAGGTTGAGTATCACAAAACAGAACACTGGTAGGGCAAAGTAACATGTATGTCCACTTGATGGTGGCAGAGAACCAGAGAGAAGGACATCAGATGGGGCCTAGGCAAGATCTGTCTTTCAAAGACTTACTTCTTCTACGTATGGCCTACCTTTTTTAAAAAAAAATTAATTTGATTTTATTGTAAGGGTGAAGTCAGAGGGGTTACAGTTACCTAAGGAAGGTAATGAGTACATTTCTTGTGAAACATTGTTATGCACTACCTCATTTTCCCCACTTTCCCTCCCTTTTGATTCTCCTTTTCCCCCAAGTTGTAAAGTTCATTATCTTGTGAGTATCACTGTTGCATTGGTTCACACTGTATCCTTTGTCTCACCATTTTGGTATTCCCCTTCTCTTCCCCAAATCAGATAAAAACATATATAAGACACAGGGTACCAAAATAAAAAACAGAGGCAATGTAGTTGCGCTGGTAGGGTTAGGATGGTCTTGTTTATGATCACAAACAGACCATCCTAAACCTACCAGCTCCAGTATGTTTATCGCAGCATTATTTAGCATAGCTAAGATATGGAACCAACTCAGATGCCACTCAATAGATGAATGGATCAAGAAAATGTGCTATTATATATGCAATGGAATTTCATGCCTCCATCAGAAAGAATGACATCGCCCCATTTGTTAGGTAATGGAAATACTTGGAAAAAATTATATTAAGTGAAGTAAGCCTTGCCCAAAGAAACATAGGTCCCATGGTTATTCCCTTATTTGCAATATCTAGTATATGTCTGGGACAAGCAGAAAAGGTCAAAAGCTATCTATATATGACCAAATAAGTTGATGTTAGGCAAAATGATCCCCAAGATAAGGATTCAAATGTTTTTTCTTTCTTGCGATTGTTTCTAACATATTTATAAGATGATATATTTGTTGCTTTGTATGTCCGTCCCCCAAAGTATAACCCCTGATTTCACTGTACTTGATGTTGGTATACTTTGTAGAGGAGAAGGGAAAAAAATTGTTCAAATAAGGATACAGGCGGACCCATTGAGATGTACAAGACATTATATCAAAAAATGAACTTTACAACTTTGGCGGGAGAGGGGAGGGTGGAGGGCTGGGAAGGAATGGGTGTTGGGAAGGGATGGGAAGGGGAAACAAAGGAGGAGGCAACAATGCTTGATAAGAAATGTATTTATTACCTTGCCCATGTAATTGTAATCCCTCTGTACGGTATTTTCACAATAAAAAAAATAGAAAGAAAAGAGCATGTTCAGCATCTTTACAATAAAATAAAATTATAAAAGAGCATGTGATTGGGAGGTTATTAGACTTAAGGAAGAATCTATGTTCAACCAATTACAAGCTTCATAACAATGTAAAATTTAACTTTTTTGAACTCTGTTAGATAGCTCTGATAGATTCATAGCAAGCTATATTTGAGATAGTATAGTCCTGGCACATAATAAGTAACCAGTAGTTTTTATAACTTACTGTTAATTTAATTACATCCATCAAGATATTGGTGCCTCTTGGATAGATACAATGGCTTATATATCCTTTCTTCAGCACCCCCACAGGGTATGAAACATTCTATGTGTTTAGTATATGATGTGTTAACACATATAATGCATATTATGAATTATTTGTATCTTGAAATAGCTGTAATACTTTTGGAAATTTAAACCATACAAAAGAATAGAAAAAAGCATAATTCACCCAGCATCTAACATCAATTACAGACTCACAGTCAATTATGTTTCGTATATATTTCTTTACATTTGGCCCTCACCATATTTCCTGAAGCAATTTGAGTTTATTTTTAATCTTTTCTTCAATAAGCTTCTGCTGTATTTTTCCAGTTGGCATGCTCAAGATACAAAGACACTTCAAAGGAAGCATACACAAAACAAAATTGTAAAGTGATATCTCCTGCCATGATCACAAAAAGCTTTTCCAAAGCTTGAGAGAAAATATGGATTTTTCGACTGCTCTTTTGTCCCTTAGGGCAAATAACTGTGGCTCAATCATAAAACAAGGGACAGGTAGTCACAGTTGACTCATTCTGAAAATGACACATACAGAACAATGGTAAGTTTTTCTCTTTGGGATTGAAAGGAACTGCCTATCTCCTTTTCTTGTATTTGTTGATAAAGAACATGAAATTTGCCCAGAAGTAGAGAGGTAAATTAATTTATAAGCATTTATAGTGGATGAGGTTGCTATTCACCATGCAACTGTTAGCCAAGGTAGATTATAAGGCTGTTCTATTACTGGTACCAGTAATAGAAAAATGATAAAAAAAAGATTTCACATTAATTCTAATAACTATTTCCCACCAAATTCTTCCTTTCTCATGAATTCTGTTTGTCTTCATTGCTTTAGATTTTAGTGAATAAATTGTGTTAGTTGAGTGGAATATCCATGAGAAGCATTAGATTATATATTTGAAATAATATCCTAATCACACTATTTGTAACTCCTCTATATTTACTAGTAGTTAACTTCCTTTATAACAGAAGCAAGTGTTAATGGCAACAGCAACTGCATAATGTTTTGGTAAGTTTGACATTATTTCTTGATGTAATAGCATATTTCCTTAAAGGTTATTGGAACCTGCTTTGTGTTATACAAGGAAAGGGCAGAGTAATTTTTGTTGGCAGGATTCATTGATTTGGGGTGGCACTATTGATTGCATGTGCATCTGAGCTTATTGCAAATAGAAACTTTGCAAGCATAGTTTGGTTTTATTGACAGGCTGTCTAAGTTGCCAACAGCCATCTCCTATCAGCATAGACATAACATGAATTTATACCTTTATTAAGATATTAAAGTGTCTCCTAGTTCACCTTTTTAAACATATATGTTCATTTCAATATTTGTTTCTTATTTTCATCATTCAAGAGACAGTTATTACAGATTAATTTTGTGCCCCATGTTGCTCAGGAAGTGGAGGCATGCATCCAAGTATACCAAGGAATGCACAGCTTGGCTGAGAAGGCAAAACTAATGCAAATAACCCAATCCAACTGTTTGACAAGCAAAGAACTAAATCAGCCTTACTGGGAGCTAATTTAAGAATAAACAGCATAGTTATAAATATAACTGTAAATATCAGGATAAATAAAAATAACAGCAAACAGGTATTTCATATCCACGTAGATTGATTTTTGAGGGAAAACAGCTCTGTATAATTAAAAAAGAAAAAAAGAAACAGTGGTAATGAATACTTGACATTTATAAAGCATTTTCAAAAGCATTAAATCATTGAAGCCTCCCAGTAAGCCCATAAAATATGTACTAGAACATATAATTCCATTTCTCTCTTGCCTTTTCCAATCAAATTCCTGCAGTTGCCTGTACTTGCAAGTTTCCACTTGTTTAATTTTGGAGGCTTCTTCCTTTAACATTTTAGCAGCACTGTGCCAGAAAATTATTTTTTGACCAATCCACCAACAAATTTTGTATCACCAAACTCAATACTCACTTGTGAATCATCTCACATGGTTTTTTTCTTCTTTTATGTTTCTTTACTTGGTTTTCAGAACCCACTGTATTATATCTCTTTGGTTGCACTATCTTTTGTCTTCTTTCATGCATCCTTTCTTTCTTTGATATTTTCTTCCCTTCCTTCCTTCCTTCCTTCCTTCCTTCCTTCCTTCCTTCCTTCCTTCCTTCCTTCCTTCCTTCCTTCCTTCCATTCTCCCTTCCTTCCATCCTCCCCTCCTCTCTTCCTTCCTCTCCTTTTCTTTTCCTTTCTTTCTTTCTTTCATTTGTTCTTTCTTTCTTTCTTTTGTTCTTTGTTTCTTTCTTCTTCCTTTCTTTTTTTTCTTCTTTGCAATATTACAGATTGAATTCAGTGCCTCTAGCACTAGAATAATGTCCCCAGAACTTTTTATTCTGTTTATTTTTGGATAAGCTCTCATCATATTTACCTGGGACTGGTGATCTTTGTAGCAGTTATGCTTTCCTAATAGCTAGGATCACAGGCATGCAAGGCCACGCCTCACTTTTTGTTGGTGTTGTTAAAATGAGGTTTAGATAACTCTGTGTTCCAGCTGCCCTCGAATGCAACTCCATATCCTAAGTAATTGATCCACTGCTCCTGGCACCTAACCTTTTAAGGTAGACATTTGCGGGCACATATGCAGGTATCTTTTTTGTTTTTGTCTGCACTCAAACTTTACTGACCAAATCTAGCATTATTTATTTAAATATCATCTATATGTTGCTGAAAACTCTGCCATATATATTGTTAATATAAACCTCTGTCCTGGAATCTCAACTCATATAACTGGTAGTTTATTACATTCTTAATAGTCACCTCAAACTTAACATAGAAAAGCAGCAATCACAGTGTTCAACCCCTCCTATATTCAAGAGAAACCCATAGCCATAGTCTCGCTATCACTGTAAGGGGATCTCTGTTCTATTTGTCTTAGTGAAAAACTGGAGTTATATTCAGCTCCTCACATTCACATAGAACTCACTTTTAATCCATTGGCATTTTGATCATTTCCTTGTTTACCATATACTTATTTTGTACTTACTAATGGCTATCAGTGTATCTAGTAGAAATAAGGTGATGCTAAAAATGTCACATGCCCCTGGCCTGACTGGATCTTTTCCAAGCAGATAACTTACTTACTTGTTGCTCTAAAATAGATTCACAGCCTGACTTCTCACCCCTTCAATGTCTGCCATTCTAGTCTCAGTTGCTATTAACTTCTGACCCAAATCACTGGAAAAATACTCTAATCTCTCTGCTTCTAAACTTGATCTTCTATACTCTAGTGTGAAAAAAAAAAAAAAAAAACAGATCAATTCCTTAAAAACCCAAACCAGATAATTTCACCTCTGGCCTCAGAAGCAAGAATACTTCATTGACTTGGAAAAAAATATATTAAGTGAAGTAAGCCAGGCCCAAAGAAACATAGGTCCCATGGTTTCCCTTATTTGCAATTACTAGTAAAAGTCTAGTATAAGCAGAAAAGGTCAAAAGCTATGTACATAGGACCATATAAATGATGCTAAGTGAAATGAACCCCCAAAAAGGGAAACAAGAGGATTTATCTTTCTTCTTGTTGTTTGGAATATGCTTATAATATACTATGTGATTTTTAAAATATACTTTTTATTGTAAAAATACTGCACAGAGGGGTTACAGTTATATGAGCAAGGTAATGAGTACATTTCCTATCAAGTATTGTTATCTCTTCCTTTGTTTTTCCCCTACCCTCCCTTCCTTCCCACATCCACAACTACACTCCCTCCCCACCTAAATTGTAAAGTTAATTTTTCAGCATAGTGGCTTGTACATCTCATAGTTACAATGGGTCAACCTGTGTCCCTATTTAAGCATTTTGTTTTTTCCCTTCCCCTCCCCAAATTAGAGAAATGTACATACAATATGCAGGCCACAGACATCAAATATAGCGAAAACAGGGGTTATACCATGGGGGAGGAACATACAAAGAAACAAAAAAATCACATGGTACATTATAAATACGTTAGGAACAGTAGCAAACAAGAAAAAACCACTTGTGTCCCTATCTTGGGGTTCAGTTCGCTTAACATCATCTTATCTGGTATTATGTACATAGCTTTTGACCTTTTCTGTTTGTCCCAGACATATAAAAGTTATGGCGAATAAGAGAAACCATAGGACCTATGATGGCTATAATCAAGAAATGTAATAACAACAGATGCTGGAGGGGATGTGACCAGAAGAGAACCCTACTGCATTGTTGGTGGGAGTGTAAACTTGTTCAACACTTTGGAAAGCAGTATGGATGTTCCTCAAAAGACTCCACATAGAGCTCCCCTATTACCCAGCAATCCCACTTTTGGACATTTGCCCATATGATCACAAACAAGACCATACTAAAACTACCAGCACAATTAAGTTTATTGTAGCATTATTTGCCCTAGCTAAGACATGGAACCAACCCAGATGCCACTAGGTAGATGAATGGATCAAGAAAATGTGGTATATATACACAATGGAATTCTATGCCTCCATCAGAAAGAATGATATTGCCCCATTTGTTAGGAAATGGAACGGCTTGGAAAAAATTGTATTAAGTGAAGTAAGCCAGGCCCAAAGCAACATAGGTCCCATGGTTTCCCTTATTTGCAATATCTAGTATATATCTGAGTCAAGCAGAAAAGGTTAGATAAGTTGATGTTAGGGAAATGAACCCTAAGATATGTATTCAAATGCTTTTTTTCTTTCATGCGATTGTTTCTATCACATTTATACAATTATTTCTTTGTTGCTTTGTATGTCCCTCTCCCATGGTATAACCCCTGCTTTTACTGTATTTGATGTCAGTATAATTTGTGGAGGGCAAGGGGAAAAACAAATGGTTTAAATAGGGATACAGGTGGACCCATTGCAACAATGAGATGTACAAGTCGTTATGTCGAAAACGAACTTTACAACTTTGGTGCGGGGTGGGGGGCGGGGAGAGGATGATTGGGGGGGGAGGATGGAAAGGGATAGGAAAGGGAAACAAAGGAGGAGGCTACAATGTTTGATAAGTAATGTACTCATTATCTTGCCCATGTAATTGTAAACCCTCTGTTCAGTATTTTCACAATAAAATTTTTTTTTCTATACCTTCCATGCTTATGTGTAAACATCATGAAAATGGGGACTTTTCTATTTCATGTAATTTGATGTCTGCCATCTTGAAACAATGTAACTAAATGCGGTAGTCATATCTTTTGCTACACAATGTAGAAATGGATCACGAAAGAGATAATTCTTCATTCTGATTAGGAAGCCATGGAAAATACATTTTACTGGAAAGCATTACAAACTGTCTTTGAAACATAACAATCATTATTTTGGTGCCAATCCTACAACTTGAATTCAGACCTTGGTCATTGTTTCTGGGCTTGTTTTGCTAAAGGCTAGCACTCTACCCCTTGATCCACAGCTCCACTTCTGGCATTTTGATGGTTAACTGGCCTTGAGTCTCATGGTGTTTCCTGACTGGGTTGGCTTTGAACTGCAACCTTCAAATCTCAGCAGCCTGAGTAGTTAGGATTACAGGCATTTAACACATGCCAAGCTTGATAATAATCACTTTTATAGCAGGAATGATATTAAATTATATTAAATTATATTAAAGCTGATTGAGGTTAAAAAGTATGTGTATATAAAATTCATGTCTATAACACGGACATGTATATGTATAAAATATGTATAAATATGTATAAAAATATACTTCAACACATTATGAATCTTATGCATTTAGCAGTTCTGGGGTGCTTGACTAGAAAGTCACACGTGCATATATGTGGAAGAACTTAGAGAAAATATTTCTAAAATATTCATAAGATGAAACTGGAGGATGCTGTGTGCCATTATTTTGTAGGCAAAAAGAACACTATTATTGTAGTTCAGAAGAAGCAAACAGGTATGCTTTCATCTATATAGTAGGAAGATTAAGCTTGCAATATACCAAAGACTGGAATTGAAAAGGCAAGATGCATTGTGAAGCTTTAGAAATAGTCTAGATGAAAAATAATGAGGCCCCGACTCCCGTGTTCACTGGCTGTCTGGCCTTTGCTTTCAGGTCCTTCCTAACCGGGGAGTCTATAATTTTCTTATCATAGCAGTGAAGCATGCTGAGTTAGCATTGTGTGTGCTTCTTTATGCCAGGCATGGCAAATGCTCCTGTTATGCAATATTGATACAGAACAGGGAGAGGTGAGGCAATGTTTGCCTTAGGAGAAAGAATACATAATGTAAAAATTAAGATTCATGTCAGGATGTCTTAAAAATTTCGCATGGAGATACAATTTCGTAGATTAAAATTTCTTTGCTTACGTACTTCTTTGCAATGATCAACATAAACTTGTAAAGAATATTAAGGTTATAAAATTCCAGTTACTTCCTTTAGTCATTAAATAGAACAAGCGTTTAAGAGCTGTTATATGTCAGGTATGTTTCTAAGTATTGGAGGTCCATGTTCTCAAGAAGCTCAGCATCTCTATGTGAAAAAAATATGCAATCATGATCACTGTAAAAAAAATCTACAGGAGTTCCGGGAAGATGGCGGAGGAGAAGCTGGAATCTGAACAAGCTCTTGCATAGAAAGCAGTTTCAGAGTTCCAGTGAACAGTCCCAAGCCAGAGAATCACACCAAGTGTGCCATCCCAAGACAGAGAGGTAGTCAAGAGAGGGGAAGCAAAGCAGACACATCTGAGCGCTTGCCAGCAGCTGCCGCTGCAGCGGCAGGGTCCCGGCGGCGACCACCACCGTGGGGTCATACCTGAGACACAGTCCGGGACGAAGGAGCCAGACGCAGCGGACAAGCAGATTCTACTCAACACCAGCAAGAACCGACAAGGAGCGGACAACTTCATCCTGCACTTTGCAGACCAGAGACGACCCGGGATCCAAGACTTGGCGTGAGTAGAAGCCCGACGTCCTCATTCCTTCTCAGGGAGCAGAGGAGGGAAGGCCACCCCTCCCCCCCCAGCACCGGTGATCTCCATCTTGGATACCGACAAAGCTCGGAGGAGCGGCTAGCTCCAGCTCAGGCCTTGGAATAAAACTAGTCATTTAGCAGGTCACAAGAACTTAACGGCGAAGTGACCTCACAGACTCAGTTCCATCCAGGGGAAAGTCACCCAGCTCAGGCGCCAGCCATTGGAGTGGCTCTCCTCACTGGGTAACCAGAGCCAGAGGCTGCCCCTCCCTCTAGCAGCCACCACAATCAATTGAAAAACAGAAACCCTGAGAATGGCTCCAGGCTGGGTGCTGTGAGTTTTTTTCACAAAATAGCTCCAGGGAAAAGCTACTGTTTGTTGAAAGGACTCAACTCTGCCCAGAACCTAGCCTCATCACTGCATCCCCCTCTTTTGTGATTCTCAAAGCAGATCACCCTCCCAGTAAACTAACCTGGGAGGGGGATCTCAAAATCTTGGGTAAAGCAGAGCATTTTTCTGCCTGTTCCAACAAACTGACTTAAGAAACCAATCAAGCCACAGGACCTCAAGCTGACCAGAGACTCCAACAAGACTCTGGTTACAGACAAAAGGGAGATACAGGATTCTTCCCACCGCTCCCAAAAAAAAAAAAAAATCAAAGAACTTTTTTTTTTCTTCTTCTTCTTCTTTTCTTTTTTTTTTGTTTTTTGTTACCTTATATATATAAAAAAATTTTTTCCTTTTCTAAAACTTTTATTAATCTTTAATTTTTGCCTCTTCTGAAAAAATAATTGCTTTCCAGTAACTTTTTTTTTCTCCTCTTATAATTTTTATTTTGGGAATACATGAATGTGTGTTTTCCTTTCTTTTCTTGTCTTCCTTCTTTTTTTCTTTCATTCTTAATTATCTTTTTGTTTTTTGTCCAGCTCTACTGAACTTCTGATCTTTTCTTCTCACTTTCCTATCCTTTCCACCTTTTCCTCTCTTTTGTTCTTCTTTATGTGACTTAACTCTTGTCCTGCACATCCTCAGATAAACCCGTAGTTAACTAGTAAACCCTAACCCCCATTGTGTACACACTTAATCCACAAACTTATTACTCAATTCAAAACCTCTGAGACTTAAATTCATTAATAGCAGTACTACCTCTTTATACCTATATAATATTTTAAGCATTTTTTTAAAGTTTTTCACATCTCCTCTATGTCCCTCCCTTTCTCTCAACATATTCACATTCCTCTCTAAATAGATAGTCTTTGAATCTCTATAATAACATTAATTTTTAGGTTTCTATTTTATTTTCTGGTCTCTTTTCATTCCCCTTTCCCTTTCTTCTTTTTCTCTCTCTCTCTCTCTACTTACATCCTACCCAACCTATTTCCTGCATTGTGATTAGGACATAGTTAACTCTCCCTGTGCCTCCCCACACCAATCTATTCCTATTTTTTACCCACATCTCTCCCTAACCCTAATAATTTCTGGTTTTCCAAATTCTTCTCTGCGGTTCGAAGTCCTTTAACATAAAGTTGTTTGATGTCGAATAGATGTATCTGTTGAACTAGATTGTATCTGTAGACTATTGACTGTACAAATGCAAACTTTGGTTGATGGTTGCCTTAAGATAGTGTTCTAGCACAAAACTGGTGCTATCTTCATCTCAAATGGGCAGAGTAAGCCGGAAAAACACAAGAAAAATGGCAAATTCGGGTATCTCAATTCCCAATCTTGATAATCAGGGGTTAGAACAGATAATGAATAATCCAGAGGAGAGTTCCCAAATAGCTCTACAAACACTGCTGGCAAACATGATAAATGAGAAGTTTGACAACGTACAAGGATTCTGTATGAGCGTGATAGGGAGAGAGAGGAGGCATCTCAGAAGTTTATACAGGAATATCATAAGCATGAGGAAGCTACTCAAAAACTGATACAGGATTTGCGTGAACAACTTGAGAATACTCAAAGAGAAAGGGAGGAATGGCGTGAGCAGGCTGAGAACACTCAAAGAGATCTGCAGGAATCCCACGAACGGGAGGAAGCTAATCAAAGAGTAATACAGGAATTGAGAGACCAGGTAGAGAACACACAAGGATCACTAAAGGCATTCATGGAATCCATTAACAAAGAGCTGAAGGAAGTCAGGGAGACCACAAAGGGAATGCTGAATGGAACCCAACAGAAGGAATGGGAGCCCAAAGAAACCATAACCAATCAACTAAGTGATTTGAGGACAAACACTGTACACCAAATTAAGGAAGTAAAAAATTCATACAAGACCTAAAACAGAGCTTCAACAGAGAACTTGAAGCCATCAAAGCTGACCAATTAGAAGGAAAAAGATAAAAAACAAAGTAGAGAGTCTTGACAGCAGGTTAGACCATGCAGAAGATTGAATCTCAGGGATTGAAGACAGCCTAGATATTATAGAGAAAGAACATACAACCATCCAAGACAAGTCCAAGAAATATGATAGATCTATCCAACACCTGGAAGACACCATCAGAAGGCCTAATCTAAGGACAATGGGTGTAGAGGAGCACCTAGAAACAGAAGTTAATGGTCTAGGAAATTTGTTTGACAGGATCCTAGCAGAGAACTTCCCAAACATGCAAAAAGATAGGCCTGTTCAGATACAAGAAGCCTTTAGAAGCCCAAATAGACCAGACCAGAATAGGACATCCCACCGTCACATTATAATCCACACAGGATCAACTCAGAACAAGGAAAAGAACCTTAAAGCTGTCAAGGAGAAAAGGGTAATCACCTATAAAGGGAAACCAATTAAAATCATCTCAGATTTCTCAGCAGAGACAATCAAAGCAAGAAGAGACTGGAATGATGTATGCCATGCCCTAAAAACAAACAACTATCAACCAAGAATACTGTACCCAGCTAAACTCTCCTTCATAACTGAAGGCCAAATAAAAACCTTCCATAGCAAAGAAAAATTGAAACAATACATCTCCACCAAACCAGCCCTACAAAAGATTCTTAAAGATGTCCTACACATAGAAAACCAACAAGACCGCAACAAAGGCCAAGAAACTGCACCCAAACTGAGAATCCAAGAACCATGGGAAGAACCCAGGTTTTGCAGCCCCCAAGAAGGTAGATAACATGGCAGGAACTCCCAAATACCTCTCAGTCCTATCTCAACGTTAACGGCCTGAACTCTCCAATTAAGCGACATAGACTGTCTAGTTGGATTAAAAAACAAGACCCTTCTATCTGCTGCCTGCAGGAGTCACATCTTGCCCGTAAAAACAAACACATTTTCAATGTTAAAGGCTGGAACAAAATCTACCAAGCAAACGGACCCCATAAACAGGTGGGAGTTGCAATCCTTATATCAGATAAAATAGACTTCAAATTAAAATTTGTGAGAAGAGATAAAGAAGGTCACTACATAGTAATTAAAGGATCTCTCCTTCAGGAGGATATTACAATTCTAAATATCTATTCGCCAAACAATGGAGCACCCAAATTTATCAAAGAAACACTACTTTCCCTCAAATCCCATATAGATCCAAAGACATTAATTGTTGGGGATTTTAACACACCACTCTCCCCACTAGATAGATCAACTCGGCAAAAACTCAATAGAGAAACTGCAGGTCTAAACAGCTGCATAGATCAACTAAACTTAACAGACATCTACCGAACATTTCACCCAGCAGCATCAGAATACACGTATTTCTCAGCAGCACATGGAACGTTTTCTAAAATAGACCACATTTTAGGCCACAAAGCAAACTTGTCTAAATTCAGAAACATTGAAGTTATACCTTGCATTCTCTCTGACCACAAGGGAATAAAATTAGAACTCAACACCAAAAGCCGCCAAAGAAAGTCCGGTATCACATGGAGGCTGAACAACACACTGCTGAATCATGAGTGGGTCATGGAAGAGATTACAAAGGAAATTCAAATGTTCATGCTATTCAACAAAAATGAACACACAAATTACCAGCTCCTCTGGGACACAGCAAAGGTAGTACTCAGAGGCAAGTTTATAGCTCTGAGCTCTTACATCAACAAATTGGAGAGATCTGAAACTAACAATTTAATGACACATCTAAACCTCCTTGAAAAAGAGCAGCAAGATAAACCCCAATCCAGTAGACGGAAAGAAATAATCAAAATTAAATTAGAATTAAATGAATTAGAATCCAAAAAAACTATAGAAAGAATCAACAAAACAAAGAGTTGGTTCTTCGAAAAACTTAACAAAATTGACAGACCCTTAGCAAATCTTATCAGAAAAAGAAGAGAACACACTCAAATTAATAAACTCAGAGATGAGAATGGAAACATCACCACGGAAACAACCAAGATTCAGAACCTTATAAGGGAATACTTCTCAAAACTTTATGCTAATAAGTTTGAGAACTTGACAGAAATGGACCTCTTCCTAGCAAATATGGACATGCCAAAACTAAACCAAGATGAGTTAAACTATCTTAACAGGCCCATATCAAGCATTGAAATAGAAACAGCAATAAGAGACCTCCCAGCTAAGAAAAGTCCAGGACCAGATGGTTTTACAGCGGAATTTTACAAGGCCTTCAAAGCAGAGCTCACACCAATACTCCTCCAACTCTTCAATGAAATTGAAAGAGAAAGCTCACTACCGAACACATTCTATGAAGCCATCATAACCCTCA
The DNA here is from genome assembly GCF_019054845.1 of Dipodomys spectabilis. Lineage (NCBI taxonomy): Eukaryota > Metazoa > Chordata > Mammalia > Rodentia > Heteromyidae > Dipodomys > Dipodomys spectabilis. Next base: position 1,009,479 of record NW_024871091.1, on the reverse strand, counting down.
TCCCAAAACCAGGCAGGGACTCATCAAAGAAAGAGAACTATAGACCCATTACTTTGATGAACATTGATGCAAAACTTCTCAACAAAATTTTGGCCAACCGACTTCAACAATTCATCCAAAAAATCATACACCACGTTCAAACAGGATTCATTTCAGGGATGCCAAGCTGGTTCAATATATGCAAATCAATTAATATTATTCATCACACCCACAGGAGCAAGAATAAGAACCACATGGTTATCTCAATAGACGCAGAAAAAGCATTTGACAAGATCCAACACCCCTTTATGATGAAGGTTTTGGAAAAATTAGGAATCCATGGAACATTCCTCAATACAATAAAGGCTGTATATGACAAGCCTACAGCCAGCATTATACTCAATGGTGAAAAACTAAAGCTATTTCCTCTTAACTCAGGAACAAGACAAGGATGCTCAGTCTCTCCACTTCTCTTCAATCTAGTATTAGAATGCCTAGCTTCAGCAATAAGACAAGATACAGACATAAAGGGGATCCAAATAGGGAAAGAAGAAATAAAACTCTCCCTCTTTGCAGATGACATGATCTTGTATTTAAAGAATCCCATAGACTCCACTCCCAAATTACTCAAGCTGATTCAAAACTTTGGCAAAGTAGCAGGTTATAAAATTAACCCCCAAAAATCAACGGCTTTTCTATATGCCAACAATGAGAAAAGTGTGGCTGAAATTAGGAAAGCAACTCCATTTGTAATAGCCCCACAAAAAATAAAATACCTCGGAATTAACTTAACTAAAGAAGTGAAGGACTTCTGTGATGAAAACTTTAAAATCTTGAAAAAGGAAATCAACACAGAACTTAAAAAATGGCAAAACCTCCCATGCTCCTGATTGGAAAGATTAACATCGTGAAAATGGCAATACTTCCCAAGGCTATCTACAAATTCAACGCAATACCTATCAAAATTCCACCCTCATTCTTCAAGGAAATAGAAGAGGCAATCCAAAAATTCATATGGAACAATAAAAGACCCCGAATAGCAAAAACGCTCCTCAACAGAAAGAACACTGCTGGAGGAATATCAATACCAAATTTCAAACTCTACTATAAAGCCATAGTAATCAAAACAGCTTGGTATTGGCATAAGAACAGACCTCAGGACCAATGGAATAGAATTGAAAACCCAGAAATGAACCCACAGACCTATAGCCATCTAATCTTCGATAAGGGAGCTAAAACAATAGAATGGAAGACAGACAGCCTCTTCAGTAAATGGTGCTGGCAAAACTGGTTAACTACATGTAGAAAACTAAAGCTAGATCCTTATATATCACCCTGCACCAGAATGAACTCCAAATGGATCAAAGACCTTGAACTCAAAGCAGACACTCTGAAAACATTACAGGATGGAATAGGAGAAACCCTGGGTCTCCTTGGCTCAGGCCGAAATTTTCTGAATAGAGACCCAGAAACACAACAAATCAAAGAAAGGTTGGACAAATGGGATTGTATAAGGTTGCAGAGCTTCTGCAGGGCAAATGACATAGCTAGCAAGATCAATAGAAAGCCCACGGACTGGGAGAAGATCTTTACTAGCCATACAACGGACAAGGGTCTCATATCTAAAATATACTTGGAACTCAAAAAATTAAACCACCCAACAACAAATCCTCAAAGAAACAACTGCCCAATAAGTAAGTGGGCGAAAGACTTAAAGAGAAGCTTCTCTGAAGAAGAAAGAAGGATGGCCAATAGACACATGAAGAAATGTTCAACATCCCTAGCCATAAAAGAAATGCAAATCAAAACAACATTGAGATATCACCTCACTCCAGTTAGAACAGCAAAAATCAAGAACTCTAACAACAACAGATGCTGGAGGGGATGTGGACAGAAAGGAACCTTACTTCATTGTTGGTGGGAATGTAAACTTGTTCAACCACTTTGGAAAGCAGTATGGAGGTTCCTCAAAAGACTTCACATAGAACTCCCCTATGACCCAGCAAATCCCACTTTTGGGCATTTACCCTAATGTTTACAAACAAGACCACACTAAAGCTACCAGCACAACTATGTTTATTGCAGCATTATTTACCATAGCTAAGATATGGAACCAACCCATATGCCCCTCAATAGAGGAATGGATCAAGAAAATGTGGTATATATACACAATGGAATTCTATGCCTCCATCAGAAAGAATGACATTGCCCCATTTGTTAGGAAATGGAAAGGCTTGGAAAAAATTATATTAAGTGAAGTAAGCCAGGCCCAAAGAAACATAGGTCCCATGGTTTCCCTTATTTGCAATATCTAGTATAGGTATGAGTCAAGCGGAAAAAGTCAGATAATGTGATGTAAGGAAAACGAACCCTCAAATATGTATTTTAATGTTTTTGTTTCTTTCATGCATGTGTTTCTAACGCATTTATAAGATTATTTCTTGGTTGCTTTGTATGTCCCTCCCCCACAGTGTAACCCCCGCTTTCACTATATTTGATGTCAGTATAGCATGTGGAGGAGATGGGGACAAACAAGTCGTCTAAGGATTCAGGTGGGCCTGTTGCAACAATGAGAAGTACAAAATGTCATGTCAAAACCAGCTTTACAATGTCGGTGTCGGGGGGGAGGTGGGTATGATTGGGTGCGGGGGTGGGGGGAGGCTGGGAAGGGAGGTGAAGGGTAAACAAAGGAGGAGGCTGCAATGCTTGGTAAGAAATATATGCATTATCCTGCCCATGTAATTGTAACCCCTCTGTACAGTATGTTCTCAAATAAAATAAAATATAATTTAAAAAAAAATCTACAAAATTCAATATAGACTACTAAGGTATGTTTTATATGGAGGAAGGGATAATAGAGGAAAAACAAAGGAGGAGTAACAATGCTCAATAGGAAATGTACTCATTCCCTTACTCATGTAACTGTAACCCCTCTGTACAGTGTCTTTACAATAAAAACATTAAAAAGTGTAACCAAATATTAAAAATAAAACATGGTTTTATGCAGCATAATTATGGACTAATTATTTTTAAGCTTTACTTGATTTTCAATATACACTGCTTCTTTTTAACCAAGTTATGCTTTTTTTAAGTCTGTGTAAAAATTTTCAGATTTGTGGCTTAAAAGCATGCATTTGTTGACCCACTGTCCCAATGGTTCTGTGATTCTTCTTCCCTTCCCCAAATCAGATAAACTTATAAACAAGAGAAAGGATACAGAAAACAAAAGAATATCCTAGACCTTTTCTAATTGTTACTAATGAGGGAACAGAGATACTCACTAGACACTATGTTGGAAATGAACTTTCTAACTTGGGGAGGAGGGGAGTTGAGGAAGGTGAGGTTAAGTGGGAGAAAACGAGGGAGAGATAACACTGTTCAAAAAGAAATGTACTCATTACCTTTCTTATGTCATTGTTACCCCTCTGTACATGACCTTTGCAATATTTTTAAAGCATGTGTTTATTATTTTATAATTTGAGTCATAAGTTCATATTTTGCTTCACAGGGTTTCACTTTACTCTGATTCTTGCAAGATTAACATCAGCCATTTCTATCTATGCTAAAATGAGGAAAATCTGCTTCAAAACTTCAATTACTTAAGTTCTTGGAAGAGCTGATATCCTGCAAATTTCTCTTGTGTGTGGGCATGTGTTTGTTTTAGTGTGTGTGTGTGTGTGTGTTTGTGTGTGTGTGTGAGAGAGAGAGAGAGAGAGAGAGAGAAAGAGTATATGTAACACAGATTTGAGCCATTCATCCATCCTTGGTCATCTTTCCATGACTTATATTACAGAAATATTATTCATTGTATCTTATGTGAAAAGAAAGTGGGAAATAGAATATGGTGAATGGGAGTGAATGATGGAAGAGTTGTTCTGATCGAGATGTATTAAATACATAAATGGTTGTGGTAAATCATAATCTTCCTGCATATTAATTTGCAGATTTTTAAAGAAGAATTGATTTCCTTACAAATGTATGATACACTTTATTGGAATTTTAGGGTTGGTTGCTGGAAATCCCCTTTACAACCGCAGGGCATGTTTAATTGCTAAAGTTAGCTTACAGTCCTTAGAAGTCTCCCACATTTATTTGCCTCATAGATTTTTTTCCACACCTTTTGTTTATCTCAACCAAGCCCTAACAAAACTTTCTACAGTAAATATGAACAAATATAACATAACCACAGCAAAGGCAACTATCACATTTGCATTTTGCATTTGTGCCCACACTCAAAGAGAAGAGTGTGAATACCTGGCAGTATAAATGTAAATAATGAATTTAGGTGGTCTACTACATTCTGACATAGGTAATATTTAAAGTTGAATGGTGAGTTCAAGACAAGTTGTTATTCAATGTTGCAAATTTTGCTTAGCTAAGTAGAAACTACAAAATCCACAGACTTAGTAGTGGTATTGTGGCTCCAAGTGTTAGAGCTCTAGCCTTGAATGAGAAAGCCCAGAGACAGTACCCAGGCCTTTTGTTCAAGCCACATGACTGGCAAAAAAATTCCACAGACTTATCATATGGGTTATTTTCTCTCTATTTGCATGTTGGTTGCAGGGTAAGCTTACGCCAGCATGATTGCCTATGTTACAGTAGGAGGGGAAAGAGGAAACAATGAAATTAAGTTCCTGCTCTGCAGTCACAGATGGCTGTGTAGTGAAAAGAGTGGCACTGAGAAATAGTTCTACTTAGGATTCTGACTTCATCAATAGTTGTTTGCTGTGTAAGGTTTCGAGGTAGTAGCTTAATAAAATAAACCTCTGTTTCAAACCAGAGTTTGTGGAATTATAATATGTAGAGAAATCATCTAAGATATTCGTTAAGTTTTAACTAAGTCGAATTAAGACAGAGACTAAAATTCTACACTTTACTTCAGAAACACTATGTTGCTCTATAGCACAGGCCATCCTGGTATTAGTAGTTCTATTGCATCAGCCTCCATACTTTGAGAGACAAGGTTTCAGATAGGCCTTTGATTCTTGTTGGCTGGGATGATACATTTTAGTAGGATGATAATGCAATCAAATATATACTCAAATTTACAGTTTCTCTTTTAAAATGCTCTCTGTAAATTGTTTTCATTATCTATCTGTTCATGGAAAACAACTATTGCTATCAATTGATTCCTCCGAATGTCAACTCTAAAGTTTCAGTTAGGTCCCGGCTACGTACTAAGTAGAGGATTAGAAATCTTCAAATAGCGTGACTCTGCAAGTGTTCTGATCTATCATTTGGTAAGAAAAGGGTTGTTGGAAACAGCCAAAGAAAAAGTTGAAATAGAAGCAGGATCAATCAATTGTGACCTGAAAGCAAAAGCACTTTAGTCCCAAAGTCGAAACAGCTGCTGGGGAGTGAGGCAGACAAATTGGCCAGGAGATAGGTGAATGAAGGAGACTGGTACACAGAATCCAAATATATTCTGATCTAAGAAAACAGGTCATTGATATTCTGTAAGGGTTTTTGTTTTTCAGTCATAACGAAGATTCATTAATAGTAGCATGAAAGTTTTGTAATTTTGCAAATCATACTGCTATGAGATAAAAATAGCCTTCCTAAAATTCTCTAGCTTCTGGAATTGTTCAGTGAAAAGATATTTCGAAGAGGCAGAACAAGTACTTTGACAAGTCTGTCTTCTAGATGGGAAAATTGAAGCACATCAAAGGAGCTGGGATCTTATCTTCTGACAATTGTTCAATGTCCACTTCTCATGTCCCAACACTAATAGAGTCAAAACAATATACATATCACACAAGTCTCAATTTTATTCTAAGGTCACTGGAATGCTTACTTTGTCTGTAGAAGTTGCATTGTTATAAAATCATGTTAAATATCACATGGAATATTTTATTTAAGTGCTTATTTGTCAGTTTTTGAAAATATAAGCTGTGACAAGCTGATGTGAAAGTTATCATTCTAATGTATTCAGTTTGACATATTTCCATAAAAGCAAGCTGTTCATAACTTCAGATTTATTGCTCATGTCTCCATGTTGTGTGTCACTGAGAACTGCAGTTGGAAGCTCAAGAATAGGAAGGAAGCTATCATCATTAGGTAATGAGATTGCATATCAAATCTGAAATTTTCTTCACGGACAGGAGGAAGAGGTGGAGCTGAATGCCTACTAATTCCAAAACAGCATGTGTCTGTATTTCCAGTGATGAATTGCCTTCTTGCCAAAGGGATTAGACAAAGTGTTTCTTCTCCTTAGAAGTAAATTGAAAACAATGTATATACATTTGCAATGCTAATTTTGGAGACTCACAGTGTTCAGTAAGTTTCAGTGAATGAGTTATATACATATTATATATTTGTATATATGTGTATATATACATATTTGGGTGTGCGTGTGTGCATTCCTTCCTTCCTTGTGTTTTTAAATAAAAAGGTTTTCTAAATAATCCTTACCTAAAAATTACTTTTTGTGTATTTGATAAAGATTAGCTACAATAATGTTCAAAATCATTAAGTAGAGAAAGCAAGATGAAGATCAGTTTTTGTGATTGCTTATCTACATGCAGTAAATTCATCAAATGATTGCCAGGCATTAATTTATCATATTTTTGCCTAACTTACTCAAGTCATTGTTTTGAAGTAGAGATTGATTTTGCAATCAAAAATGACCTTGTGCTGTTTTGAAGGAAAGTCAAGACTGTTACATTGCTCATTTTTGTATATTCTCTTCTAATTTGCAGGTTACTGTTCACAGGACTTATAAGTAAGATCTGCTTAGAAAAGTTGAGGTCAGTGGTTCTCAACAAGGGTGGAGGACAAATGTCTTGGAATTTTTTGTTTGATTTTTTTCTCAGTGATGATAAGGCTATTGCTAACTTTTGAGTAGACAGAGATACCAAGAAAGCACTGACCTCAAACACCTCACTTGCATGCTCTTAATTTCTAAAACAACAACTACAGCAACAATAACAACAACAGCAATAAAAACCTTTTTCAAAGTTGGGCGCAGGTAGGTCACACCTGTAATCCTAGCTACTTTGGAAGGTAGGATCTGAGGATCTCCGTTTGAAGCCAGCTTGGACAAGCAAAGTCTATGAGTCTCTTATCTCTAATTAACCACCCAAAAACCTTAGGTGAAGCTGTGGCTCAAGTAGAAGAGCCCCAGTGTCGAGTGATAAAAAGCTCAGGGAAAGAACCTAGCCCCCCACCCTGAGTTCAAGCCCCACACTGACCAAAAATCACATGAACAACTTTTTCAGAGCAGATTTAATTAAGTTCATGGATAAAAGGAGAAGGCAAAAATTTTCCCATGTAACTATAATGTGCACCCTCCACTATCAACATCTCTAAACCTAGTCGGCTATTTGTGACAACAACGAACGTTCCCTGACACATCATTTTCATCCAAAGTCCATACTTTACTTGGGGGTTCTTTCCTACTGTTGTATATTACTTGGGTTTGGTAAAATAGATGACATGTAGCTACCATTGTGCTGTTGTACAATGTAGTTTTTCTCTGCTCATAGTACTTTGTCTCACATATCACATCTCCTACCTTCCTAATCCACTGGAAATACTGATCTTTTAACTCTCATTGTGGTTTTGCCCTAGTAGAAATATCTTACTTTTGGAATTATACATTAGGTGTCCTTTTACTTAATATATGCATTTTAACTTTCTTTTATGTTTCATGACTTGACAGATCATTTCTTTACCACAGAATAATATTTCATTACCTGGATATGTCACACATGTTTTACCCAGTGAAAGCCAACTTAGTTGCTTCCCAGGTTTGTGCAATTATGAATAAACATTTCTATGCAAGATTTTGGCAAATGGCATGTTGGTTCACGTGTGCTTGATCATATGAAAACATTATGTTCTATTTTGTAAGAAGCCACCAAAGTGCTTTTCAAATTGGCTGTATCATTCTGTATTCCCATCAGCATTGAATGAGAGTTCCTATTGTTCCACATTATTAGCAACATCTGAAATTGAGAGTATTCTAGGAGTTTTATAATTCTTTTCTTTTTCCATGTAAGTCTGCAACCAAAACTTCCCCATTATTATCTGAACTTAGAAGCCAAGTCTATTTTAATAAATACAAATTTTGAATGGATTTAATACATGCTAAAATTCTCCAAGAATGACATTACTGTGCAGTACAAGTTCATCCGGGATTCTAAGCTATTATCCTTGCATTCTCCCTCGCCTCCCACACCCCAATAGATCCTATTTTCCATTCCTATCATTCCGTTTAAAATGTGTATTTATTGTTCGTATGGGGTTACATAATAGTGTTTCAACATGTGTATCTTTAATTTTAATCAAATTAGTCTCCTCTAATATTCTTTGTCTGTCTCCTGAACTTCATAGCACACAATTTTCAGTGAGTTTCCTTCTAATATCTTTGTATAATGAATTTCAATATCATTCACTTACTCTCATTCTCTTTTCCTTCCAGCTTTCCCCTCATACTCCAAGAAATCTCAAAATTGTACCATCTGTATATGTGTGCATATGTGTGTTTGAGTGTGTATATGTGGGTATGTAATTGTATAGATTTGAAATCTACAGTTTGCATATGAGGGAAAATATGTGACCTTTATCCATTATTCTTTTATACTTTGCATTGCCTAAGGACAATTTTGGAAAGTAATCAGGTATTTTAAGATTAAAGTAGCTTTGCCTCAATTAAATGTATTATAATTTTGAGAACATAAATCTTTTATATTTGGTCATGTAAACCCTTATGCTATAATTTAGCTAACTGTGAGATCATATAATGTTCTTAAAAGACTTTTAGTGTTATATACTTAACTTCGTTTGTCAAGTCAAGAAATAACCCTGCATTATTTTAGTTTCTAAATTCTATGTCACACACATATACATAAAATGAAAGTGGCAAAATAACAACAATATGTGATTATCCAGAAGTCAGTCAATTGCTCTAAAATTTTATTTCATTTTGAAACATTTTTGTTCAGAAACTTATCTCCTGGGATCCAAAGAGTAAAATCAAAGGGAAACTGCAATAAATATATATTACAGATCAATGAAAGGAATCTCAAAGTAAAGAATACAAACACAACATTGAGATTTGGATTTTCAATATCAGAGACATTTTGGAGTCTGACTCTCACCAAAAAATTAAAGAATTTAATCTGGGTTTTGGAAGCATATACTGTGCTACATATAAGAAGCAATATTACAAACTAATCTTGTTATTGTTTGTTTAAGTCTGTAAGCATACAGACAAATTCTCATTTATTTTTCTAAAAGATTTTTTTCATCAAATCAGTCATGGACAAAATATAAAAGAATTGACATGGTGAATGGTTGATAATAAACGATGTCTGTGCAGTCATTCCCTTCTGATAGCTAAAAAGAAGTATTTGGTAGGAATAGGAATGGTTTTCTCTTCCCTATGGACATTTTATGTATAGATGACAAGAAAAACCAAAGATTTTGACTCTGAATAAGGGCAATATGTTTTTTATTTCTAAAGTCACAATCTGATTGAGTTTAAGGAACTGACAAATTTTCTTTTTATGTATTGTGCACACCAGTAATGGGGCTTTCATTGAGGACCTAACTCTTTCTCAACTCTTTTGCTCAGGGTTGGACCTATTCCATTTAAACTATCTTCTAGTGTTGGGCTTTTTGCTGGTTAGTTTGATATAACCTTTCAGATTTGCTTACCTGGTGTAGCTTTAAAGTGTGATTCTCAAATCTCAATTTCTAAGTAAGTAGATAGGGTTATAGATATAAGCCAACAATTTACTAACATTTTCTGATTCTACTAATCATTACCTATAACATGGGAATGAAGTTTGGATGTCCAGGAGTTGTTTGGGTGGGAAACAGGTGGAAAACCAATATGGAGCTGTGGTTCAAGTGGTAGAGCGCTAGCCTTGATGGATGGATGAATGGATAGGTGAAGGGAGATGGATGGATGCATGGATGCATGGATGGGCAGGTGGATGGGTACATATATATATATATATATATATATATATATATATATATATATATATATATATATATCTCAAAGTGTTAGAGCTTCTGCAATTTTCTTAATTAGTACACCTTACCTATACAAGGGGGCATTTCATTGAGACATTTCCATTCCTGTTACAATGTACTTCGTCCAATCCCTCCTATCACTCTCTTTTATAGCCTCTCCCCTTCTTAATAAAATATCAACATGTTTTATTGTTTATATATATACAATATTCACAATTTATTTGAACCAAATTCATCTTCTAGCATTGTCTTTACCCAAACCATCTCTTGTTAGTATCCCCTTGTTCCTAACAGACCCTTTGATTCCCCTGCTTGCAAATCCATATCAGTCAATAGCTTTCATGATTTTCCTTGTTTTTGGACCTTTTGGTGTGGTAGTATGTGGGTAATGGACACAGCTACATATGAGATGTAAGTTGGGATCCTAATCTGTGCAGTATTTCTTCAGCTATGAAGGCCATCTTTAGACCATGAAGCTTTCTCAAATCCTGTACAGAACAGATTTTTGCCTATGGGGCCTGTTAAAATTAACCTTTCTTTGCTATTCAAATGAGGGGGGCCCAGCTATCCTTTAATTAGACCAGATGTTCTGAAGTGGCAATAAAGGTTGTAGCTAAACAGAGTGATTTAGATGACAAAAGAAATTTGAGTCTTTCCACTGCCAATTCAATTAAAAAATGCTACGTTTCTATTTGAGAGGAATCTCTGAGTTGCACAAAAAAGAATGATTTGCAATGCTGTGAAAAATCAAAAGATGATTTTCTCCAGAATTATATGTGCACCATATGCAGGCATATGCTTGTCTGTGTTAGGCTGTGGAAAACCTCAAATTGTAAGTCATGAAAATGACACGCTAAGATTTAAAAGCTTCCTCTGAGCCTGCGATTGTGCTCAAAACACAGAGAAGCTTCCTAATTCTCTGGCAAGATTTCATCACTCAGCTCAGGCAACATGTCACGTGCTGGATACTGTGCATTTGGAAAGCTAAGTAGGGCAAATAGTCTTTGGGTTTGAAATGAAGGCTCTTAAGCTGGGTACTTTGATCTGATCCTCACAGAAAGAAGTGGTATGTACTTAGGATGGGTGAATCCTTGACAACTATTGATTGTCTATTTGAGAGGAGTGCAATTAGTGCAATTTGTCAAGTCCTGTGTAATCTAAAGTGGAAATCCTAAATGTGGAATGAAAATGGTAGTTAATGTGCACCTATCTCCCAGGCTGTTTCTTTTTAATTTAGGAAAGTCTAGAAAGCATGTATTAAGGAGGGGAAAACACCCTGTCATCTAAACCCTGCCCCTTCACAATTGCTATTAAGCTTGAATGGTGACTGATTTACACGATGTATTATTTGATTACTATCCATGCTTACTAGATGTAAGGCCTATAAGGCATATAGGTTCATTGTGTTTTCATATTGATTTTATTTCACTATTTCACCTAAGCCACCTTACGTTTTCCATTTTATTATATGAATATGTTAAAACCAAGCTACCAACCATGGTACATGATACATGCAAAACTGTAGGCATATTTTCTATATATACATATGGTTTTAATAATAAGTGGCAACATTGTGTAAGTTGAACTATTAATTCCCCAACAATATATGTTTCTATCAATAATATGGACCACATGTATTCTATATTTTTAAGATAATTTTTGATTGGAGTGCTGATACCTAAGCACCATCCTCTTTTGATTCATACTGTAAATATTATACAAAAAAAGATAGGATTTCTTCTTTGTTAAAGAAAAAAAATGATGGTGGAAGATGCCCACAACTCACACCTGTAAGCTTATTATTTGAGAGGCTGAAATAAGGAGGATCACTTTTCAACCTGAGAAGGAAAATTTCCAGAGACTCCTTCTTAATCCATATGTGATTGCAGTGGTTTGTGGCTGTCATCTAATGCTTCATGAGAATCTGAGATTGGGAGGATCATATTTCTAGTTCAACCTTGGCAGAAAAGTCTTCATAGTGGGAAGCTAGTCACAGTGGCAAACACATGTGTACCTGGATAGGAAGTGAGACTCTATGTCAAAAATAACCAGCAAAAAATGATATTTGGGTATATCTCAGGTGGCAGAGCAACAGCCTAGCAAGGATGAATAAGCAAAAATAAAGTTTGACATGTTCTGTAACTATATATCAGAACAAATAAAGAATCTCGATGAAGGTTATTGACTGATATAGATTTGTAAGCAGGGTAATCAAAGGCTCTGTTAGGAGCAAGGGTACTAGCAAGAGAGGGTTTGGATAAAGACAGTGCTAGAAGATGAATTTGGTTCACCTAAATTGTGAATATATATATATATATACATATATATATATATATATATTTATATATACACACACACACCAATAAAACCTGTTGAAATTTTATTAAGAAGGGGAGAAGCTGTAAAAGAGTGATAGGAGGGGTTGGATCAAATACATTGTAACAGGAATGGAAATGTCTTAATGAAATGCTCTTTTGTATAGGTAATTAACAAAATTGCAGGAGCTGTTCAGCTCAAGGCTAGTGCTCTACCACTTGAGCCACAGTGCCACTTCTGGTTTTGTAGTAGTTTATTGAAGAGTCTTATGGACTTTCCTGCCGGGGCTGGCTTTGAACCGCAATTCTCAGATCTCAGCTTCCTGAGTAGCTAGGATTACAGGTGTGAGCCACTAGCGCCTGGCTACATGCTCCCTTTTTTAATACAACCAAAATTCATATCTTAGTGATGAATCTTATCAGACTCATTGTAAAAGAGGTAGACCAAGTCCTACATATATTCAATGGAATAGAACTGCAAGTTTAGTTATACAAAACTCAATTTATAAGTTATGCTAAAAAATCTCCACTATTATAAACATTTAAAATCCTAGATGTTTAACAAGTATATTTATATTGACAAAGAGAGCAATTATCTAAATATTTTGCCACCAGTTATATTGAATTTTCCCTGGCATTGATTAAAGAAACCATATCATCACACTGCAATATAGCTAGTGCAATTAATTTGAGTCATAAGGCTGACCATTGACAGTGTGGGCAATACTCTGCCCCGACTTGGCTCTCAGATGTCTGTGCCCTCTTGAAGAATATTGTCAGCTATGCTCAAACTTAGTAATTGCACTCAGATTCTCATGCTTGCAAGATAGGTGTTGAAACTTGATCCAAAGCCCATTGTTTTTCAGATAAGTCTCCCTCTTTTCGCCTGGCCGGCCTCCCAATTGTGATTTTTCTGCCTCTGCCTTTCAAGTAGCTGGGATTTTAGGCATGTATAATATAATGGCTAAATAACTATACAAGAATTTCATGGTTGGATGGGGCTGGAAATTCAAAATTACAGTGATAATAAACCATAATAATAATAAAGTTCAAAAACAAACATTTTAAATTTTAATGAATAGTATGCAGGTCAGTTGGTACAATATGTAGGTCTCAGTCAGTACTGTCCTGTCATCAGTTGTGTGAAAATCATCATGTGGCCGGGAATGAAATAACTCAGGGACAATGCCCAGGCCCTAAGTTCAAGTTCCAGTTCCTGCAAAAACATTTTTTAAAGTTTTTTCTGGATGTCAAATATGTTATGTAGGACAGAATATTCTTAAAATAGCAAGGAAATTCTTAAAATAGCAAGTGTGTGATAGAGAAAATGATATTTGCTGCAAATGGTTTTAAAGGCAAAATTTTGTGATTCCAAATTTTGTTTCAGAATATATATACATTAAACAGATAAAATAAACTCAAAAAATAAAAAATATAAATAAAAAATGAAATCTTTGTGTGATCTCTTTCCTTATCCTGGATTTTGTGAAAACCTACCTCCTAAAGAGTGAATGGTATTTTAAAAGTAAGTTAGAAATGATGAAGTGAAACGTGCATACATGTTGAAAGGTGATATGTCCTTAGAAGACATAGAGAATTATGGGAAAAATTAATGAAGCACTTACAGTCCAGTATTAACACTATGTATGAGAAATGTTTACCATTAATAAAAAATTCAAAGAACACAGAATGTTAATTTATGATATGGTATGCCTTCTTTTTATTTTTATTTTAAACAAAAGCAGAAAACTTTACAATAAGATCTAATTGAAAATTAAATAAATAGACTGGAATAGGAGCACACATGGTATCAGTAAGAAATATGAGAAAGGATCAATTGGGATTTTATAAACAATTTAATCAAAGAACTATACAGACTTGAACATGAGGGTAGAGGGAAGCCATTATGAACGATGAAGCATTCAGGGAGAAGCCGAAGGATGAAGCCATTGCTACTTCAAAAGCTGAAATAAAAACTCCTTTGTTAAAGGTGAGGTGAGTAGGAAGATGGATGGAATATAAAGAAGGAAGTATGAAGTCCTGGAGGAAGAAAATTTAGCCACTTCTAAAACCATGCCCTGAAATGGGTTGAGCTAGGAGGAACAGTACTTTGCTGTCCTGCATTTTGTGAGTTCTTATGGAAGCCTGGACTATTCTGCTTCCTGATAGAAATTAGTGTAGCTGTGTAGGGTCACACAAACAGGGACTTACAACAATAGATGTATAGATCAACTATCTTAAAGACTTTTAATGATATAACAATTTAATTTAGAAGTTTAGCACTATCTCACTAAAAATTCCAATCAGAAATGTTTGGTAGAGAAGAGGTGAATAAAATATATTTTTCTGGTTTACTACTAAAGAATGACAAATCAAGAAAATATGGGTAGGGTATAAAAACACACAAGGAGAAAAGGGACACAATAAAATGCATTATAGAATTTTGCCCATGTAATTGTAACACCTCTGTACAGTATTTTCACAATAAAAAAATTAAAAATGTATTATAGAAATGGATGTGTTTTGCCCTTCCCTCATCCCTCCTCTTGGTGAAGGATAGCACATCCCCTAACCAGAAATCACCAGCCCTGTTACCTGTAACTGTTAATCATCGACTGCTAATCACCTGTGAGTCAGCAAAAGGAACCCAGGTTCTGAGGTTATTTCCTCATCCGATGTGGCCACACCTCTTCCTAGCCCTTCCCTACATAATCTCTCTCCACCATTAAAGTCAGGGTGCTGCAAGCTATGTGCTATTCTACACCATATCCTGTGACCCAGCACATCACTCTCTACCCCGCACCTGGTGCAAGCTGGTATTTTGGTTGTCCCAAGAAATGCTCTTCTGCCTGAACTTTAATGTTCTCCTTTTGGCAATCCTTCAAGAACCATCCATACCATAGGCTATAGGCTCAGATCCAGAAGGGAAAATCCTCCCTCTTTCTATCTTCTTTCTGGTTGCAATTGTGTGAATTACTCTGCTCTGATCAGCCTTTTCCATCATGATGGAGTGAAACCTCTCACACTGAAAACGAAAATAAAGTGCTTCTTCCTTAAAAAAAAGAAATGGGTCTGTTTTAATGGAGAAAGAAATGGGAAAATCTACATTTAATTTTTCTTTTATGTAATTAATAAGCATCAAGGATGGACATTTACCAGGACATACACATCAGAGCAGAAAAGGTTGATAAATGGAAATAGAGACTAGCAGTATCCTTTATTACAAGGACTTGAAGAACTTTACTAAAATATATACACTACAATAGTTATCTACAGTAGTATATATCTATTGGGGACTTACATCCCCTTGTAGCATGAGTAGTGCCATCCAATATAGAAGGCATCATGTTCATTTTCACACATTTTCTTTACACCTACTTTTGCCGTATTAGAGAAAACATGCAGTATTTGTTTTGCCGAGTCTGCTTGGTTCACTTAATGAGATTATTTTGAGTTTCACCCATTTTCTTGCACAGGACACACTTCCTTTGTTTTACAGCTAAATAATATTTCATATTGTATAAGGCTGCATTTTGTTTACTAATTCATCTGCTGATGGACACCTAGGCTGATGCCATAGCTTTGTCATAAAAGGCAAAATTATTAATTATGACTTCGCATTTGAATGTTCTAAGTAGCCTCCCCAAACTAACATTGCCTATAGCATAGGGTAGACCAATTTAACTCAGGATCTGGAAATTTAAATTTAATTTCTTGACATTACTGCATATGGAAGCTGGACATGGTGCAGGTTAGGCAAGCATTCTAGCACTGTGCTATACCCCTAGACCTAGTATTCAGTTATGTATTGGAAGATACCTAGAGGATTTCAATATGTAATTAGGTTGAGAAAGTTTGCTTGAAGCATGCAAGTAGAACAGAATTGACTGACTTTGAAACTGCAAGGCAATGCTCATGATATAAAAGAATTCAATTCCTTTTAAGTAGATGTCACTAGCTAAATTAACTAGAAGATATCCATTGATACAATGACAATTACCTATTCATGAAGCAGAAGAGAGATCTGTGAGACTATCTAAATTTATCAGAGAAGGTCAAAGATCAGTGAATTAAAATAATTATGGTAGGCCAAAGATGATCCAGGAGTCAAGGAAAGCTTGAATGATGAGTAGTGTTTAAATAGTGATTACAGAAGTTACTCCTCCTTTTAGGTTAAAAATGGCTATATTCTTTGGTTGAAAGTAATTTTGAGTAAAAGATAAACTGTGTTTTATGACTCCTCAACATGACTTCATAAGCAATTAGCTTAGTCCTTCATTTAATGATTAAGATGTTTTCAACAGCAAAATAATGGAATGTCTTAATCTTAGGGAAAGGAAATGGTTTGCATTCATTTTAGAATTTATTTTTTATGAGGGAGCACATGGGGTTGGGGTAGATAAACTGCAGAGGGGGATTGATTGAAGAAGTGACCCTGATCAAGTTGACATTTTGAAATGAAATTCATTGTACAAATGTTTAAAGATAATAATAAACATTAAATAAAAAAGAAAACATTTATGTTTTAATTCTTATGAGAACTAATTCCTAATCTTCAAAACATATTAAATTGGTCTAATCTTTTCCAATCAACTTCCTGGATCTTTTGATCTATAAATCATATTTGATTATATTTGTTTCACAGAAAGCTGAGAGATCTCAAAGTGTCAGTGCTTAATTTCATTAAATTAGCTTTTATAAAATGGATGGTTTTTGTGAAACTAAGATCATAAAAACAAATTGAGAACATTTTACTCCCAGTTTCCCAGACTCATATGAAAGCATTCCCATAACTCTCGGCATGTAGCATACTCAGTTTTCATATGTATAAACAGTGTGAATCATTATTCATTCTCAATTTGAATTCTGTTAGAAGCCTTAGGACGTGATACTATTTTTATTCCTAGACTGTTGCTCTCACACATATTAATAGCTTGATTGTCTACATAAAGCATCTACTCATACAACAACTAGCTTTCCCATTTATGTATATAACCTCATCTTTCTAACAAGACACTGCTTTTAGTGGGAAAAAATGGACAGACACTGAAATTCCAGAGTGATCATTGAACCCCAGTTTCAACTCTGATGTGTAAACCTAAATAATCTATTTTGTTCTTTTCCTCTATTTTTATCTTGGAATAGTTGGGCAGAGATATTTCAATTTAACATGTCTATTTATGTGTGCAATGTATCTTGATACATAATCTATCTAAACTCTTTCTCATTTGGGAAACATAGAAGACTCTTGGATTGTAACAAACATTTAAAATAAAATTATGCCTGTAAAATATTGTATCTGATACCTGCAATACAGGATGTGTTCCAAGGTTGTCAAGTTTCTCCATAATATTGTTTTCCAAAACAATAATGGCTACTTTAGCCATTGGAGAGAGTGATAAGCCTGGGGAGGTGGTCATGGTATAACTAAGTGATAATTTAAATATCCTTCAAGTCATCCAAAATGAAAGACCAGGCTTCCTTGGTTGCCAGGAGAGTTTTTTCCAAAACCATGCTGATATTTGTGAATGCTTTCTAGTCTTTCTCTTTAAATATTTGACAACTTTTTCTAATTGGAGTTCGAAGATCTTCAAAGTATTGGCTCAATTTCTTCTGCTTTTGTAGCCTCTAGACTAATTGAAACTGTGATAGGTACCCCCAAAATCTCTTGAATACTAATACATATTGAAACAGAATTACAAAGCTGGCAGGAACCTTTTCAGTTAAAAGATGAGAAAGTTGAGGTCAGATATGAAAGAGTTTACCTAATATTGCAAAAGCAGCAAGTGGCAAAACCAGTATTTAAATTCAGATGTGTTGAATTCCCTTGACAATACTCTCACTATTCACAAATATTTTTTCCTTAGTATGATGTATTACTGTATTAAATGGTAGATTAGTATCATGGGTCAGTATTCCAGCAAATAACCATTTTTGTAGTAATATCATTTATCTAGATCAGTTGTTCTGCTATACTTATTTTACATTCAGAAACTTCTGGAAGGTAAACACAGAATGTGAACTATTTTCATCATTTTCCAATACAGTATGTCCAGGTGGGAACCAAAATGTTGCATTAGTAGCACATGTCCAGGTGATGCTAATATGTCTGCACTAGAGACCACATTATAAAAAAGAAATATTAACTTATATCACTATATCTTTGCTTTCTTTCCCTTCCTCTTAAGAGCAACTTAATCTGAGAGGACATCATTGAATTTGTGCTTTCTATAATGAAAAAAGAACATGAAATAAGAGTACAAGAGACAAGTTTTAACCTAGAACATTTTTCTTCTATTCAAAGAAAGGTTACTGAGCATAACTATTTAATACATGGTGTGACAGATAATTCAAAGGTGCAAAAGTCTCAGTATTTGTCCTTAAGATGGTCTTGCAATTTCATACAAGGGAGAGAGATCCCTTGTGGAAAGGCTGAAAATGAAATGTGATCTCAGATATAGTGGGTTAGATAAAGTTAAAATATAATTGTAGATACTCTCCAGAAGTAATTATATTGACCAACTTCTGTTAATTTCCATTCCATTTCTACAGCTTTGGGAATATATAACTAACTTCTGAAATGCTATGCATTGCTTTAAATAGAATTCTGTGCTTTAATAAAACGTGTGGTCTATTTTTTCTAATTTACTTTTCATCTGAGATATTACTAATTACACTGGTGTTTGAGGCCACAGGAAATAATTAACAATCTTGGTAAGTGGGAAAAGACATTTTATATGCTAGAATTTCTGCCAATTCAATTGGCAGAAGTAGAACTAATTCCAGATATAGGGAACCCAATGACTAATACATAAAGCAAGTTAATGATTCTAGTCAGGATTCTCTAGACACTCATAATGAAGGTCAGTGAGTCCTAAAAGACTGTACATGTGGTTTTTAGGGAGATCCTTATTCTATGAAATTAAGGGCAAAAATCTCAGGGATGACACAAGTTTGAAATATTTCTGGAACAGCAAGTGGCTGCCTTTCACTACTTTCTCAAAGGAGTTCTTCATATTCCTATCAGGATACCTCCTCAGAGGGAAGCAAAATATTTTTAATCCAAGAAGTAAGGCCTTACTTCCATCCTTGACCCCATCCATGTCATGAGAGATATATTTTCTTACTGTTTTCATGGAGAGAAATAGAGGGAAATCCTAAAAGAAACAACTGCCTGATAAATAAGTGGGCTAAAGACGTAAAGAGAATCTTCTCTGAAGAGGACATAAAAATGAAATAGACACGTGAAGAAATACTCAACTTCTCTAGCCATAAAACAAATGCAAAGCAAAATAACATTGAGATTCCACTTCACCCCAGTTATAATGTCTATAATCAAGAAATCTAATTACAGCAGATGCTGCAGGGGATGTGGCCAAACTTACCGCATTGTTGGTGGGAGTGTAAATTTGTTCAACCACTCTGGAAGGCAGTATGGAGGTTCCTCAAAAACTCCACATAGAGCTCCCCTATGACCCAGCAATCTCACTTTTGGGCATTTACCCAAACGATCACAAACAAGGCCGTACTAAAGCTACCAGCACAACTATGTTTCTTGCAGCATTATTCACTGTAGCTAAGATATAGAACCAACCCAGATGCCCCTCAGTAAATGAATGCATCAAGAAAATGTGGTATATTTATACAATGGAATTCTATGCTTCCATCAGAAAGAATGATATCACCTCATTTTTTAGTAAATGGAAAGAGCTGGAAAAAAATATATTAAGTGAATTAAGCCAGGCCCAAAGAAACATAGGTCCCATGGTTTCCCTTATTTGCAATAACTAGCATATGTCTGAGACAAGCAGAAAAGGTCAGATAAAAGTTGATGTTAGGTGAAATGAAACCCAAGATAAGTATTCAAATGTTTTTGCTTTCATACGATTGTTTCGGGCAAGCAGAAAAATTCAAAAGCTATGTATTTAAGACCATATGAGGTGATGTTAAGTGAAATGAACCCCAAGATAGGGATACAAGTGATTTTATCTTTCTTGCTATTGTTTTTAACATATTTAAAATGTACTATGTGATTTGTTTTTGTTTCTCTTGTATGTTCCTCCCCCACAGTATAACCCCTGTACCCTGCATCTTTTATATGCATTTTTTTCTAATTCGGGGAGGGGAAGGGAAATAACAAAATGCTGATATAAGGATACAGGCTGACCCATTGTAACAATGAGATGTACAAGACACTATGTTGAAAACGAACTTTACAATTTGGCGGGGGGAGAGTTGGGCAATGGGGAGGGAAGGGATGGTAGCAGAAAAACAAAGGAGGAGGTAACAATGCTCCATAGGAAATGGGCTCATTGCCTTACTCATGTAACTGTAACCCCTCTGTACGGTATTTTTACAATAAAAAACGTATTTAAAAAAGAATCTTTAGGGGAAAGAAAGCCATTCTCATAAAGCAATCAGATCTTTCTTAACAAAGAATTTCTTCCCAATCTCATCTGCTAATGTATTTTCTCTTCTTTGGCTAGCCAGTTACATTTTAATTTATATAGATCATCAGTAAGGATAGCACATAGAGGATTCCTTGGCTATGTTAGATGCACATTCTGAAGAATCCCCTGGAATGACTATCTATCTATGAAGTTATCTTTTCTTCATTTCTTCTACTGTCTAAATCTTACTATTTAGCGAGAGCCAGCTTAAATCCTTTATCTTTCATGAAGTCACCCTCAGTAGCTATACACAAAACTCTTCTGTTGTCTTCATTTTAGGTATATTAGTTACTTGACCACTTTCTTATATTCAGTTACATGAGCAAGGTAATGAGTACATTTCCTATCAAGCATTGATGCCTCCATCGTTTTTCCTCTACCATCCCTTCCCTCCCACCTCCACTACTACACTCTCCCCACCCCCTGCCTAAATTGTAAAGATCGATGTTCAACAGTGTCTTGTACATCTCATTATTACAATGGGTCAACCTGTATCCATATTTAAACATTTTCTTTTTTTCCCTTCCCCTCCCCAAATTATACCGAGATCAAATACAATGAAAACAGGGGTTATACCATGGGGAAGGAACATACAAAGCAAAAAAAAAAAAAAAAAACCCACATTGTACCTTATACACACATTATAAACAATAGCAAGAAAGAAAAATCACTTCTGTCCCTATCTTGGGGTTCATTTCGCTTAACATTATCTTATCTGGTCATGTGTACATAGCTTTTGACCTGTTCTGCTTGCCCCAGACATATAATAGTTATTACAAATAAGGGAAACCATGGAACCTATGTTTCTTTGGGCCTGGCTTACTTTACTTAATATAATTTTTTCCAAGTCTTTCCATTTCCTACCATATGGGGCAATGTGATTCTTTCTGAACGACGCATAGAATTCAATTGTGTATATATACCACATTTTCTTGATCCATTCATCTACTGAGGAGCATCTGGGTTGGTTCCATAGCTTAGCTATGGTAAATAATGCTGCAATAAACATAGTTGTGTTGGTAGCTTTAGTATGGTCTTGTTTGTGATCATTTGGGTAAATGCCCAAAAGTGGGATTGCTGGGTCATAAGGGAGCTCTGTGTGAAGTCTTTTGAGGAACCTCCATACTGCGTTCCAAAGTGGTTGAACAAGTTTACACTCCCACCAGCAATGTAGTAATGTTCCCTTCTGCCAGCATCTGTTGTCATTAGAGTTCTTGATTATAGCCATTCTAACTGGGGTGAGGTGGTATCTCAATGTTGTTTTGATTTGCATTTTCTTTGATGGCTAGAGAGGTTGAGCATTTCTTCATGTGTCTATTGGCCATCCTTTCCTCTTCAGAGAAATTTCTCTTTAAGTATTTAGCCCACTTATTTACTGGGCAGTTATTTCTTTGAAGAGTTGTCTTTGAGGGATTTAATTTTTTGAGTTCCAGTTATATTTTAGATATGAGACCCTTGTCCATTGTATGGGTAGTGAAGATCTTCTCCCAATCCGTGGGCTTTCTATTGATCTTGCCAGCTGAGTCTTTTGCCATGCAAAAGCTCTGCAATTTCATGCAATCCCATTTGTCCAACCTTTCTTTGATTTGGAGGGGTTCTGGGAAGATGGCGGCCGAGAAGCTGGAGGCTAAACAAGCTCTCACCTAGAAAACAATTTTAGTGTTCCAGTGAATAGTCCTAAGCCAGAGAATTACACCAAGTGTGCCATCACAGTACAGAGATTTATGTGGAGTCTTTTGAGGAACCTCCATACTGCTTTCCAAAGTGGTTGAACAAGTTTACACTCCCACCAACAATGAAGTAGGGTTCCTTTCTGGCCACATTCCCTCCAGCATCTGTTGATATTAAATTTCTTGATTATAGACATTCTAACTGGGGTGAGGTGGAATCTCAATGTTGTTTTGATTTGCATTTCTTTTATGGCTAGGGAGGTTGAGCATTTCTTCATATGTCTATTGGCCATTCTTATTTCATCTTCAAAGAAGGGTCTCTTTAAGTCTTTAGCCCACTTATTTATCGGACAGTTGTTTCTTTTTTTTTGGGGGGGAGGCCGGTCGTTGGGCCTGAACTCTGGGCCTGGGCGCTGTCCCTCAGCTCTTCAGCTCAAGGCTAGCACTCTACCACTTGAGCCACAGCACCACTTCCGGCTTTTTTTCTTTTTGCTTATGTGATGCTGAGGAATCGAACCCAGGGCCTCATGCATGCAAGGCAAGCACTCTACCACTGAGCCACCTTCCCAGCCACATGGATAGTTGTTTCTTTGAGGATTTGTTGTTGGGGGATTTAATTTTTTGAGTTCTAAGTATATTTTAGATATGAGACTGTTGTATATTTTAGATATGAGCTGTTGTATGACTAGTGAAGATCTTCTCCCAATCTGTGGGCTTTCTGTTGATCTTGCTAGCTATGTCCTTTGCCATGCAGACACTCTGCAATTTCATGCAATCCCATTTGTCCAACCTTTCTTTGATTTGTTGTGTTTCTGGGTCTCTATTAAGAAAATTTTGGCTTGTGCCAAGGAGACCTAAGGTTTCTCCTATTTTGTCTTGTAAAGTTTTTTGGGTGTCTGCTTTGACTCCAAGGTCTTTGGAGTTTGGAGTTGATTCTGGTGCAGAGTGATATATAAGGATCTAACTTTAGTTTTCTACTAGTAGTTAACCAATTTTGCCAGCACCATTTACTGAAGAGGCTGTCTTTCTTCCATTTTTTTTTTAGCTCCCTTATCGAAGATTAGATTGCTATAGGTCTGTGGGTTCATTTCTGGGTTTCAATTCTATTGCATTGGTCCTCTGGTCTGTTTCTGTGTCAAAAAACAAGCTGATTTGATTAATATGGCTTTTAGTAGAGTTTGAAATTTGGTATTGATATCCGTCCAGTGCTGTTCTTTCTGTTAAGGATCTTTTTTGCTATTGGGGGTCTTGTGAATTTTTGAATTGCCTCTTCTATTTCCTTGGAGAATGAGGTTGGAATATTGATAGGTATAGCATAGAATTTGTAGTTAGCCTTGGGAAATATTGTCATTTTCATGATGTTGAGCCTTCCAATCGAGGACCATGGGAGGTTTGTCCTCTCTCTAAACCAAAATAAGTTAAACCAACTTAACAGACCCATATCAAGCATTGAAATAGAAACTGAATAAGAGACCTCCCATCTAAGAAAAGCCCAGGACCAGATGGTTTTACAGTGGAATTCTACAAGGCCTTCAAAGCAAAGCTCACACCAATACTCCTCCAAATCTTCAATGAAATTGAAAGTGAAAGTTCACTACTGAACTCTTTCTATGAAGCCATTATAACCCTCATCCCCAAACCATGCACGGACTCATCAAAGAAAGAGAACTATAGAACTAGTTCTTTGATGGTCATTGATGCAAAACTTCTCAAGAAAATTTTGGCCAATTGACTTCAACAATTCATCCAAAAAATCATACACCTCGATCAAACAGGATGCATTTCAGTGATGCAAAGCTGGTTCAATATATGCAAATCAATTAATATAATTCATCACATCAACAGGAGCAAGGATAAGAACTACATGGTTATCTCAATAGACCCAGAAAAAGCATTTGACAAGATCCAACACCCCTTTATGATGAAGGTTCTGGAAAAATTTGGAATCCATGCAACATTCCCGAATACAATAAAGGCTGTATATGACAAACCTACAGTCATGAAAAACTAAAGCCATTTCCTCTAAACTCAGGAAGGCGACAAGGATGTCCACTCTCACCATTTGTCTTCAATTTATTATTAGAATACCTAGCTACAGCAATAAGACTAGATTCAAACATAAACGGGATCCAAGTAGGGAAGAAAGAAGTAAAACTCTCCCTCTTTGCAGATGACAGGTCTTGTATTTAAAGAATCCCACAGACTCCACTCCCAAGTTACTGGAGCTCATTTGAAACTTTGGCAAAGTAGCAGGGTATGAAATTAACCCTCAAAAATCAATGGCTTTTCTGTATGCCAACAATGAGAAGAGTGTGGCTGAAATCAGGAAAGCAACTCCTTTTGTAATAGCCTCAGAAAAAGTAAAATACCTATGAATTAACTTAATTAAAGAAGTGAAGGACCTCTACAATGAGAACTTTAAAAACCTCATAGCTTCTGTATCATGAATTTAGCCAACAGTTTCATTGAACTAAAAACAAGTCTTTTTGCTTTGCTACTGGGCCTGGTATCGTGGACTTTAATCTCCAGTTAGTTTTCTCTTGCTATAGTATGTGCCAGATATTGGAGTATTCTCCTTACTGAATGAATTATTATTAATTTAAAAACGTATAGCTACCACTTATAACTTTGAAACCAAACACCAATACTTAATATGTCAAATGCAGCATACATTTTTGCCTGCTTTATCTGAGTTGATGTTTATAAAAAACCAGAAAGAAGTAAAAGGAATTTATTGTCACTCAGGGACTCTATCCTATTTGCTCCTTCTCCAAATACTGTGACCTTTTCATTAAACTTTACATGTATTGTAATCCATATATAGCTCCATATTATATACTAGACTCAAAAGAAAAATTATTTTCTCCTGAAAATCACCTTTCATTGACAGCTATATCACTCGAGCACTTTAAAACAGCAAAGTGAAGATAAAGCTCATTGAAAATTAGATTTGACAACCTAATAGAGCACCCTTCTTTGCTATTTGAGAATTACATCATTCAAACATCATCATTCAAGAGTGTTAAATTTCAGCAAAGAACAGGTATGTTTATGCAGTTTTTGAGGAAGAGACTTGAGACCACAAAATCATCTCATAGGAGGCAAGAAGAATTCTGTTTTCATTAATGGTTTTGTCTATGATCTTTGTGTGAGAACTTTTTCTCGGATTGTTATAAGAAGTGCCTTAAATTTTGAAAAAAATTCCACCTATCCAAATTTATTTCACATTTACTTACTAGTTAGCAGCTTTAATTTTTATATCATAGCAAAATAGATGATCTCTTTTAAGTAATTGTCCTGGATTGTTTAGGGCTGCTTTACTGAGGATTGCTTATGGAGTCTGAGAATTTCCAATATTGATGTATTGTTTTCCTAAAGCTCATGATCACAAGGAAACGAGCAACCCTCTCACAATTCTCTCCTTTTTGTAATGATTCTTTCTTTCAAGAATGAATTTTTGGACATATAGTAATAACTAATATGCTTGAGAGTTCATGTTAGAATTCGCTTCCTTAATCTATCCTTGTTGCTTGTAAACAAAATGGTCATTTTCTTTCCTCATATTTGCACACTATTTTATTCCTTCCCTAAGTTTAACATTTGAAGGTGCAGCCAGGCACCAGTGGCTCACACCTTTAATCCTAGCTACTCAGTAGGCTGAGATCTGAGGATTGTGGTTCAAAGCCAGCCCAGGCAGAAAAGACCCTGTGTGACTCTTATCTCCAATTACCACTTCAGGTGCCAGAAGTGGGTCTGTGGCTCGAAGTGGTAGAGCTCTAGCCTTAAGCAAATAACTCAGGGACAGTTCTCAGGCCCTGAGTTCAAGCACCACAACCGACCAAAACCATACCAAACAAATATTGGCAGGTGCCTGAGAATTAATGGTTTCTGTTTCCTGGTCTTGATTATATGTCTCCTTAATTTCCCACTGGACGTAGCACATCATTGGCATCTTTTTTATCCTCACCAAGAATCTCTTTAATGCCAAGAACTGGTTAAGAATTTCATGTATGTATAGAAATATCATACTGAAATCACGTTCTTCAAGTCGTATAAACTAATAAAAATGTGAAAAAGTGTCCTAGAGAAGTTAAACTATAGGACATGTAATATTTTCCACTTTATACTGAGATATCTAGTGGTATGAATGGATAATAAAATTGTCCTAACATCATAGACACACATAGATTGAAAGTCTTCATTTTAACCCAAAGCATTTTGAAGTAAAATTCTTACAGCATAAAAATTAACTATCTAAAATTAACAATTAAGTGGAATTTCTTCCTATATATAATTTACACACATCATATTGTATAACCACTACCATTAATCTAAACTGAACACAGCTTGCAAAGAAACACTGTGCCGAAGATAGAGCTGCTTTGCACTTTTCTTCCGCTAGCCACTGACAATCACCCACTGAGTGTCTGTTAATTTACTTGCTGTGAAACTGGGGCCATACAACAGGTAGTGTCTGAGAAGTCTGGATTTGAGTTTACTTCTAGATCTATAGTCTGGTTCCCTTACTTATCCTTTTCTGCTTTATATTATCAGTGTTCACTCTGTGTTTGATGAATGAATGATTATGAATAAAACATCAACCAGGCAACTTGTTTTCTGCTTAGTCTAGGTATATTTTGTCTCTATAAGAGATTTTTTGGAAACTTTTTACCAATTTCAGACTGGAGATTGTAGCTTAGTAGGAGTTGAATAGAATGGAAGGTGACTGGGAAGTACAGGTTTGTGGTTAGCTTTTCAAGGTGCGTGCTATTTCAAATTGTCACCTGCAACTGATTTAGTTATTATCACATTTTAGGACAAATACAGAAAGGAGTTGACTGGAGTGAAGCTGGCCCATTACACTATACATGAATGGGTTGTTATCAATTTGGTTGCCTGGACAAAAGGAGTGGGTTCCTAGAGGGGAAATGAAAGCAGTTCTTCCCCAGTTGCCAATTTTCTGTAATTGTGCTATTGCTTAGACAAAAACAGCTTTGGGGTGACTTCGAAGGGATTAAAGGAAAATTTGAGTAGTGCTTTCTTGTTTGAATGCAGTTTGATTTGCTATTGGTGTTAGAATGTCAATCTGTTTTTAATTTACAATGTGAATTGTGACTTATGACACTTTTAAAAGCAGTAAAACACAATTTTTAATCCATAATGTTTGACCTTTCAGGTAATAGCCAAAAAATATACAAATAGGTGATGTTTATTTCTTTAGTTTCCTATAGAAAGACACATTAATTTTAATATTGCCTAAATACACTGTGCCTCAGGAAATGTTTTTAATTGTGTTTCTATTCTAATTGGAAATTAAATTATACTTTTAGTGATATGACAATGTAAACTCTTAGATCATCTGTACTTCGGGACACCATTTCAAATTTTGCAGTTCTCATTTTGGTTCACAGCATTAAGAAGGGTAAATCCAATTTAGTTATGTTTACTTCCAGGAAAAATGTAATGAAAGCTCTACATCATAATTTTAAATGATTTTCAACTATTTGTGCATGGATTTTGACAAAGGAACAATTTTTCATGAAAGATCTAGATATGACTAGTTGTTTAAGCATACTGATGCATCCATACATGGAGGAAGTCCTTTACATTTATTTTACTTCAAACTTTTTCTTTGAGGCTATTTATTTGAAATAATAATAATACATTGAAACAAAGTATTGCTTCACACTCATTCTAAAAAATACCATATAACTGTAATAACTCTGGAAAATTATGGAGTCCTGTCATATTTATGACACTGATGTTCAGGTCTTTCCATATCCACACATTCCTCTCTCACACATTCATCCGTAACACTGAGTCACCATTAAGACGTTCATTAATTGGTGAGAAAATTCATGAAGAAATGATTGATTATCATCCTTGCTCATAAAGGAAATGCAAATCAATACAACTCTGAGGTTGCACCTCACCCCAATTAGAATGACCATTATCAAGAAAACTAACTATAACAGATGCTGGCAAGGATGCAGCCAAAAGCAAACAGTGCTACACTGTTGGTGGGAATGTAAACTTGTTCAACCACTTTGGAAAGCAATCTGGAAGTTCCTCAAATGACTAAACTTAGAACTGCCCTATAACCCAGCAATCTCACTCCTGGTCACTTACCCAAATGACCACAATACAGGCCACACTAAAGCTACCAGCACAACCATGTTCATTGCAGTATTGTTTTCCATAGCAAAGATATAGATTCAACCCAGATGCCCCTCAGTGGACAAATCGACCAAGGAAACGTGGTATATATGCACAATGGAATTCTATTCACTTATCAGAAAGAATGAAATGAAAAGACTTGGAAAAAATTATATTAAACAAAGTAAGCTAGATCCAAAGAAACATAAGTTGCGTGGTTTCCTTCATTTCTGGTAGTTAGAATGTACCTATAAATCTACAAGTAAACACACTGGATTATTTAAATACACACACACACACACTCACTGGGACATGATCAATTATATAGGCATCTAGACATTAACACATTGAGGCCAAAGGAGGACATGTGTAGGTGTGGATATCAAAGATTCAATAGCTATGTGCATATGATCACATACAATAATATTTATGAAATGAACTCCACAAAAAGGAAACAAGACTTAAGTTAATGTTGTTCCTGTCTTTGTTTTCTTTTCCTTTTATCTTGCTTGTTACTTTGTATTTACAAGGGTTAAGGGTTCAGAGGGGACCCAACAAAGGTGTAACAAAGACTGAACAAACACAACAGTGGCAATTATTAGATACTATATGGAAAATGAACTGTACATCTTACGGGTGGACATGGGAGAAAATAACTGGGAGAATACAAGGGAAGGAGAGACATGGTTCAAAAAGATTTGTACCCACTACTTGACTCATAACTGTAACCCTTCTGTATATATACTTCTACACTAACAATTCAAAAGAAAGAAAACAAGCAGAACATAGACCTTCCCTATGATGCAGCCATGACACTCCTGAACATCTACCATGAACATTATGTCAGGACATGATAAAGACAACTGCACATCCATGCTCATTGCTACACTATTCACAATAGCCATGAAATGAAAAGAGCCCAGATGTCCCACAATAGATGAGTGAATCCAGTAAATGTGGTACTTACACCCAATGGAATTTTACACAGATATTAGAAAGAATGAAATAATGTCATTTGCAGGGAAATGGTTCATGTTTTCTCTGATATGTGGAAATTAGATCTAAACTATATTGGGATAAGAACAATTATACAGGTTTCTTGATACATTCAGTGAGATCAAAAGAGGATACTTCTTAGGAGAGAAGCACAAAGGCACAGTGCCTATGTGCCTCTTCATATTTATATAAAATAAAGTACATACTATAATTAACTCCAAAATATGAAAACAAGAGACCTCTTTTTCATCTTTTTCTTTCTTTGTTTTTTCCTTTCTGCCATTCTTTCTTGCTTGCTTGCTTTCTTGCATTCTTGCTTTCTCGCTTTCTCTCTCCTTTTATCTCTCTCTTTAAATTTTTAGGTTTTGATAATTCTTTTTTACATTATGGTGTATTCAATTTGTACATTTTCAGAAGGGTTTTGAGGAAGGTACAGAACTCAGGGGAAAAAGGGAAAAAGTGCAGCTGTGAAGCTCACTGGACACTGATGAAAGTCAACTATACTGCTCGTGGGTGGAGATGGGAGGGAGTCACTGGTAGAAAGTGTGGGAAGGAAAGATACTGTATGAAAGGAAATGTACTCAATACCTGACTCATATAATTGTAATTCTTGTGTATATCACCTCTATAATAGCAATAATGTAAATTAATAAAAAAAGAAGTTCATTATTTCTACAAGGTTGATATTTCTAGATTATTGTCTAAAGGCAATCATAGTCATTATTATCTGAATATTCATCTAAAATTTATTAACATGTTCTCTTTAAGGTGATTATACAGAAGGTATTCAATATTAGCTTAATCTACATATGCATGGTATAATTTTTATTATGGATAAGCAAATTATTATAACTTCTCATATAATTATCATTTTGTGGTGATAACACTTGAAATCTACTCTTTTAACTTATTCTGATTGCAATATGGTACAATTAACTTTAGGTATCATGTTGTACATTATGACTCTAAGCATTAATCCTGCGTGAGCACATCTCTGTTCCCTTTAACCAAGATCTTCTCATTTGTTTCATCTATGTACATCTTACAATAACCATCATATGTTTGGCTTGAAGTAGCTGAACTTTTAAATTGGAAACCAAATTACAATTACCTTGAAGACAAAAGTGAGGTGATTGCAAATATTCAGGTCTCAGTCTGTGTTTTAGAATGTCTTCATTCGAGACCAATCCTTAAAATGGAAATTTAGCACACTTGTTAAACATCAACATTTAATCTGTGCCTCCAGTATTTTCCTACTTATATGACACTTATTCATGCAATGAAAAGGCTTAAAGGACAAAAGTCATGCTGTGCTTACCTATGAAGATTAGATTTCTTTGACTTCATTTATCAAAAAAAATTCAAGAATCTAAAAAACTAACTTGGACATGTAAAAAGTGGCAAATTTTGTTTGCTTTCATGGTTGATAAAAAGAATCTGTTAAAGGTCATTTATCATATCTAGTTTTCTACTGAAACTGTAAAATTGATTCAAAACTTCTATGGTTATATAAATTCAATAAAATGAGAGATAAAATTTTAGACACAAGTCCCTTATTTTAAAATCAACAAAAGGTTTAGTGGAAATCTTTTTAGCAAATAGAGTTCAATGTAGATATTTCAAATTTACTAGGTTCACTGGTTATTTCCTGTGTTTG
This sequence comes from Dipodomys spectabilis, assembly GCF_019054845.1. Classification (NCBI taxonomy): domain Eukaryota; kingdom Metazoa; phylum Chordata; class Mammalia; order Rodentia; family Heteromyidae; genus Dipodomys; species Dipodomys spectabilis. The sequence goes on along the minus strand of NW_024871091.1, from coordinate 978,272 downwards.
ACAGGGATATCATACCTTGTTTAGCACCAAAAGCAGCTGAAAATTCAGGTAAATTTTTCACCATATTATGTGAAAGGACAGATTCAGAGTGAATACAGCTTTAGTATATTTAAGGCTGATATTTCAGGGTGAATTCTCCAGGCACATATTGCATAATAATGTGGTGGATCAAATAGGAGGTTTGAGATCCAGAAGAACTTGAATTTGAATCCCTTATAGATGGAAATGCTTACTAATGTAAGACATTGACAAGACACCACAAAGACTCAGTTGTATCCATGAGGGTTATATTGAGAGAGAAGTAAGGAGGAAGACTCACCTTGAAGGTGAGGAGTGGAATCCTATAGGATGAGCGTTCAGATAGAATAAAGGTAAAAAAAGCAAATAGCCAATGGATGCAGATATTTTCTGACTCTCTCCCTCTCTCTCTCTCTCTCACTCTTTCTCTCTCTCTCTCTCATTCACTGTCTCTCTTTGTCTATCATAGTCTGTGTCTCTTTTAATGTCTCTGGCTCTCCTCCCTTCCTCTATCATTACCCTCTTCCCCACTCTCCTCCCTAGAGGCCATAATATAAGCTGGTTTGCTCTACAAGTCCCTCTTGTAATGATGGACTGAAAATTCGAAAATCATGAGATGCGACAATGTAAATAATTTGTCGTTATAAATTGATTTTCTCTGGCATTCAACACTGTAATGAATTCTCTGATACATATTGCTTCAATTAGCTTCCAAATTCCACATGACCAAGCCAGTACTTTACTGTTTAATTGTACCTTATACTACCTTCTTTCTCATTCACTTTTATTTTTCTCCATGTTTCTTTTTATTTCCTTTTTTTTATTGTGAAAATACTGTACAGAGAGGTGAAAATTACATGGGCAAGATAATGAGTACATTTCCTATCAAGCATTGTAGACTCCTCCTTTGTTTCCCCTTCCCATCCCTTCCCATCCTCCTCCCCTCCCCGCCCCTCCACTCAATCCTCCCTCCCCCACCAAAGCTGTAATGTTCGTTTTCAACATAACGACTTGTACATCTCATTGTTGCATTGGGTCCACCTGTATCCCTATTTAAACGATTTGTTTTTCCCCTTCCCTTCCTCAAATTATACCAACATCAAATACAGTGAAAACAGGGATTATACAGTGGGGGAGGGACATACAAAGCAATAAACAAATCATCTTATAAATGTGTTAGAAACAATCACATGAAAGAAAAAAGCATTTGAATACATATCTTAGGGTTCATTTCCCTAACATCAACTTATCTGAACTTTTCTGCTTGACATAGACATATACTAGATATTGCAAATAAGGGAAACCATGAGACCTATGTTTCTTTGGGCCTAGCTTACTTCACTTAATATATTTTTTTCCAAGCCTTTTCATTTCCTAACAAATGGCACAATGTCATTATTTCTGATGGAGGCATAGAATTCCATTGTGTATATAGACCACATTTGCTTGATCCATTCATCTACTGAGGGGCATCTGGGTTGGTTCCATATCTTAGCTATAGTAAATAATGCTGCAATAAACATTGTTGTGCTGGTAGCTTTAATGTGGTCATGTTTGTGAACATTTGGGTAAATGCCCAAAAGTGGGATTGCTGGGTCATAGGGGAGCTCTATGTGGAGTTTTTTGAGGAACCTCCTTACTGTTTCCAAAGTGGTTGAACAAGTTTACACTCCCAACAGCAATGCAGTAAGGTTCCCTTCTGTCCACATCCCCTTCAGCATTTGTTGTTATTAGAGTTCTTAACTTTAGCCATTCTAACTGGAGTGAGATGGTATTTTGAAATCAAAACAGAACTTAGAAAGTGGCAAAAACTCCCATGCTCCTGGGTTGGAAAGATCGTAATCGTGAAAATGACAATACTTCCCAAGGCTATCTACAAATTCTATGCTATACCTATCAAAATTCCAACCTCATTCTTCAAGGAAATAGAAGAGACAATCCAAAAATTCATATGGAACAATAAAAGACCCCAAATAGCAAAAACGATCCTCAACAGAAAAAACAGTGCTGGAGGAATATCAATACCAAATTTCAAACTCTACTACAAAGCCATAGTAATGAAAACAGCTTGGTGCTGGCGCAAGAACAGACCGCAGGACCAATGGAATAGAATTGAAAACCCAGAAATGAACCTACAGCCCTATAGCCATCTAATCTTCGATAAGGGAGCAAAAAAAAAATAGAATGGAAGAAAGACAGCCTCTTCAGTAAATGGTGCTGACAAAACTGGTTAACTACTTGTAGAAAACTAAAGCTACATCCTTATATATCACCCTCCACCAGAATCAACTCCAAATGGTCAAAGACCTCGGAGTCCAAGCAAACACCCTGAAAACATTACAGGATGGAATAGGAGAAACCCTAGGTCTTGTTGGCACAGGCCGAAATTTTCTTAATAGAGACCCAGAAACACAACAAATCAAAGAAAGATTGGACAAATGGGATTGCATGAAATTGCAGAGCTTCTGCATGGCAAAGGACATAGGTAACAAGATCAATAGAAAGCCCACGGATTGGGAGAAGATCTTCACTAGCCATACAATGGCCAAGAGTCTCATATCTAAAATATACCTGGAACTCCAAAAATTAAATCCCCCAACAACAAATCTTCAAAGAAACAACTGCCCAATAAATAAGTAGGCTAAAGACTTAAAGAGAAACTTCTCTGAAGAGGAAAGAAGGATGGCCAATAGACACATGAAGAAATGCTCAACCTCCCTAGCCATAAAAGAAATGCAAATCCATGTTTCTTGATTTTGTTAAACTTTTTTCTTTACACCATGGCCTTAAAATCTATTTTTAAGTCTTCTGACATTTTGTCATTCAGTCCTAAGCTCAAACATTATGACTAAAGATACCTAAACTGAATGCCCCATCTAAGTATATTTCATTTTGCTTAGTCACTCTGCAGTTAATCACTCTTTCTAGCCTTTTGGCTCCACAAAATTTATTACATAAATTTATAAACACTTGCTTATCAATTGAATATGTGCTATAACATATTGATCCTCTTTGCATGATCTTTAGGATTTCCTGTACTTAATTCACTTAACAAAGACTTTTTCCTTTTGACTTGGGTTATCTAATAAATTCCCTTGTGACTCTCTCTTATCATGATTGCTTAGTCTTTGTTCAGATGTAAGGACAAAAGGATGTTTCCCTAAAACACACATGACTGATACTAATGCTGTTAATCTCTCCTTCCTCTTCTAAAAACAATCTCAGAAAGCATCTATTTTCCATTTTAATGCATGTGCATGAATAGATATTTTGATCATAGTCATTGTCTTCTACCCTGTCTGCTCATTTTCCCCACTTCTGCTAGTACCTACATTGTAGACAGGACCTGGTTTACATTCTGATTAATTACTATTTATTGTTGTTAATTCATGATAATTGTACAAAGGGTTTTCATCAGCATACTATTTTATGCATGCACACATTATACTTCAATCATATTGGTTCCTTGCCTATACATACTCCAGTCTGCCTCTTACTATTTAATGTCTATTTTACATTTGTTTCTTGAGATTTGCTGTGATGTTAAAAAATATTGTCAACAGAAATGTCAAAGATATTTTGAATACATTTTTATTGTGAAAATACTGTACAGAGGGGTTACAATTACACAGACAAGATAATGAGTACATTTCTTATCAAGCATTGTAGCCTCCTCCTTTGTTTCCCCTTCCCATCCCTTCCCATCCTCCCCCCCCACCCCCCCATCCGATCCTCCCTGCCCGCCCCCCCACCAAAGTTGTAAAGTTCGTTTTCGACATAATGACTTAAGTTAGTTTTTGACATAACGACTTGTACATATCATTGTTGCAATGGTAGGACCTTTATGTTTTCAAATAGTATATTTAGATATTTTATCATTTTTTGTGCTGATCCTGTGGCTTGAGCTCAGAGTTTTGGCATTGTCCCTGAGAATTTTGATCAAGACTAACGTTCTACCATTTGAGCCATACCTCCACTTCCAACATTTACTGGTAGTTAATTGGAGATAAAATTCTCAAGGTATTTCCTGCCTGGCTTGGCTTTGAACCATGATCTTTAGATCTCAGCATTCTGAGTAGGTAGGATTACAGATATGAGCCACAGGTGCCCAGATATTTTTATCATTTTGAGTTTATTTTTTATACGTTTCATTTCTTTCTGTTCAATGTAGAAATTCAGTTTTCTTAACGTTACTGGAAGGAACATTCATTCTCCATTTTAAGTTCTTTTCTATTGAAAATTAACCATATGCATTTAAGTTGTTTCTGGGTTCTGTACTTTGCTGTATCAGTGCCATCCTGTATTGGTTTACTAAAGCTTCACTATATCATTGTAAATCAAGAAGTGCAATGTATCAGATTTTTTTTCTCAAATTTAGTTTGGTTATTTGGAGTATTTTGTGGAGCTCCATAAATTTTGCAGATGTATTTTTTAATTTATGTAAAAGATGCCATGATAGTTTTGATAAATATTGTGTTTAACAATAGTGCATAGTTTAACAATATTCATTGTTATGATTATAAACTATCTTTCCATTTATTTGTTCAACATAATATGTGCATGTGTCTGCCCAACCTTGGGTTAGAACTCAAGGCTAGATGATTTCTCTGAGATATTTGCTCAAGACTAGTGTTCTACCTCTTGAGCCACAGATCCAATTATGGTATATAAGTGGTTAATTAGAAATCAGAGTTTCATGGACATTTCTTGCTGAAGCTGGCTTTAAGCCATGATTCCTAGAAGTCAGCTACCCAAGTAGCTTGGACTGAGCCATTGGCAACCGAATTGTTTGTGCAATTTTTTTATTATATTAAAATGTTATAATTTTCAGTATAAGGATCTTTTACTTCATTGGTTAAATTTCTTCTCTCAAATGTTTTATTTGTTTGGATGCTATTATAAATGGCATTATTTTCTATGATTTGTAATTAACTTGTTTTCAGAAAATATTTTAATGACTGAATTACAATTTCTATGTATTGATCATAAAGCTAAATGTTTTATGAATATTTTATATCTTCATCTACATAAAAACTTCATGAAGTGCTATTTATGTTCTTTTTTTACAGAAAAGGTTACTAAAGTTTATTGATATTATGCACCTTTTCCGAAATCTTAGAGCTACTAAAGAATGAAAGTGAAATTCAAACCCACACAATAGAACTTCACACTTCATAACTTTATCATATTCTACAGTAGTTATTGGGAGATTGATTGATATATTTTGAATGAATAAGTATGCAAATAAAGTAGATAATTCATAAAGAAAGCATTCTGCTTTTAGCCTAAAATACTTACGTGTTGAATATGTATTCTGCAAATTCTGAATTCACCTTCACTAAGAAGTATGAGTGACCTTGTGGATAGATGAAGGAAGACCTCTATAATCTCTTCGAATTGAAATAGACTGTCTTTTGAAAGGATAAAATATCTTCCCAGGAAATTCAAATTCCCTCAGAGCATTATGTGTACACCTCACCTATGAGAAGAGTTTGAATTGTATTTCTTATGACTTGCTGAAACAAACACATTGCATTGATAATTTCTTCAGAGTGGTGTGATAGTTGTTTCTTATTTATATATTCTCATGTTGTAACTCTTCATATGGGATGCTCACTTTGAGGGTAAGCTCTGCATTATAGTAATTGGAAGCACAGGTTCAGAGATTAGAGTGCAAATCTTATTTTGTCACCTACTGTTTGATCTAAGAAAGTCATTTCAGTTATCTGATGCTCTATTTTCTTATCTACAAAATGGAGAAATAGTATCTAATACTCAGAGTTGCAAGATTAAATGAAACAAATACTATGACCCACTCAAAATAGGTTTGATAAATAATAAGAGGTCAATGAGCAATTTCTATAACTCTTTTCTCATGAAAATACCAAGGAAGATGAGTGTTTAACCTTTTGACATGGTATTTATTCTCTGGGATAATTGTTCTGAAAACAAATTAGCTTCAAAATAATAGGAAGTGGATTAGCTACTGAAGAGAATTCAAGTTTGACCATGCATCTCCATGAAGTGTTTAGATATCTGAAATATTTAGACATATAGTTTTAAAATCACAAATGTTTGTTCTACATACTTCATGGTAGAGCTAAATAATTTTAGAAGCTTGATTCCTTCCTTACATGGAATTTCTAAGAGTGTTTTCATATGTGGTCCTTTTCAAGAGGATCGTATAAGTACTTAATATTAAGGGCTATCTTTGTTTTTCCTCCCCATGACATTTATTTAGGTCATGGGAAATATTCAGCAAATATATTTACTAAGGAACTGCTAAAACTGAGAGAGTATCAATTCTACTCTCTTCTCAACTGGTTATACCTAATGTAGTAATTGATTGGGAATTACATTCAGAAAAAGTCGTGGACAATCATCTTAAAATCATTGCTGTCTAATATGTACCAGAAAATTACTCTAGAGTAATTATTTGATGATAAACAGCTCACCTATTCCTTAAGATATACTAAATCGAGGTCATTATTAAATTAAACCAAAACTAATTACTTGGTCCATTTTTTTCTGAACTCTGCACAGCTTCTGTGAGGCTTTGATTTTGTAGGTAGCAGCAAAGAAGTAGAATTCTTGGAAGCTTTGCGTTTTATCTCTTATGAAGAAATTCCTTACACTACAAGATATTGTCCGTAGAAATACCCTTGAGGATGATTTTTATCTCATCCTAATGATAAATATAATTTTGGTTTTGAAAAATCTTTATGTTGTCTCAAGTGTTTCTAAGCTCTGAGAGTTCTAAGTTCTAATGATGAGCCCCATAAACAAAACTAAAGCCATTGTGACATTCATTTCTTAACAGGAAGATGGGGAGAATGCTGTTATAAAATTCAATGCATCTCTTAAAATATTAACAAGAGGGAAGGAAGGGGTAGAGATGGGAGAGATAGGGAGAGTATTGAATGGGATGACAATGATCAAGGTACAGTGTACTCACGAACAGTTTATTTGAATGGCAACTTCTTTGTACAACTACTTAAGGATTTAAAAAGAATTATTCCCTGTCTTTGTCACTGTTGCTTTAAGAATATGACCTCTTAATTTCATTATTCCTTCCAAATTAGCTTAAACTGTTTTTTGATGAAGATGTTATATAGGTTTTTATGTACATACATTTTTTTTTATGTACATACATTTTTGTTTGAGCCAAGAACCCATATAGCATACTTTCTTAGCTAAGTTTTCCTTATTTATTCACTGGCTATATGTCTGGAGGCTATTAAACTCTTGTGTCTCAATTTCCTCTCTTTAAAATGGAAAGAAATATGACTAATAAAGGTTATTGTGAAGACTGAAGTGTTTTATGTGTACTCAAATCAATTAACACATATTAGTATATAGTCAAATTAATCATATAGTAGTTAATATAAAAATGTTTTTCACAGTTTCTGATACATAATAAGTGTTTGATAAAATTATAACAACTTGAGTAAAGGGCACAAGTCTATAATCCTAGCTCCTAAAAAGGTAGAGTTCTGGGGGATTGTGGTTTGAGACAAGTTCAAGCCAAAAGTTCAACTATCTCACTTAAAGGCTGGGTGCTGTAGAATGCATCTATTATCCCTGGTACATGGAAGCACAGTGGTTGGGTACAGTGACATCAGCTTCTTATCCCAGGTGACACAAGCAATCACAAATAGGAAGGTGGCAGCCTACCTGGGCTGAAAGCTAGACAGTCCTTGACAGTTACCAACCTGAAATTAGCACAAATATACTAATTAAATTTAATTAAATTACAGTGCTCGATTTTCTGAGTTCATTCCCCAGTCCTGAAATTAAAAACAATACTTTTATGTTTTCCAAGTTGCAGATGAGTAATGAAGTAACTGATAAAGATTTATTTGGATGTCTCAAAAATTGTACTGTAAACTGAAAAGCACATGTATGCATATGCACACACACATTTTCAGCTAAAAATAGAAGTATCATGTGGGTAAATAACCTCGCCTTAGTCCTTTAAGATAATATACTCAGTGCCCAGAACCTAGAATAGTGTTTGACACAGAATAAGGTTCTCAACAGATTCTCAGTGAACAATGGATGATTTCTATTCTCTATAACCTTTGTTTGCAATTCCACAACTCTGCTGTTTGTAGTGCTATTGATTGGGACATCTTCCTTTAAATATTTAAAAGTGGTCTAGTGGAATGCACAGAGGTTTTGGAAGGAGACATACAAATATTCAACTTTGGATTGTTTTACTGACAATGTGTAGAAGCTATTGTTTTCTATGAGATTTAGCTTCCATATCTACAAAATAAAAACAAGGATTTCAATGAGATAAACTATGCAAGGGATACAAAACTGCTCTGTAGATATTAGTTAAATTAGTAGATTTTGCTTTTTCCATTAATAAATAGTATTGCATTTATTTTTTTATTCTCTTTTAATTTTTAACATCAACATGAGTAGAGTTTTTCTGTGGGCACATCAGTTGATTTAAGAATAGAATGAAAATAATTATATTGGAGTTTTCATTAAACAATCTTTTTCACATTTAATTTCTAATTTAAATTGCAGATTCAAGTAAATAGATAAATATTTTAAAAACCTCTAGTGATCTCATCAAGATATTTTCTACATAATAACAGAATTTGTTTACATCAACTATGTTAGCTTCAAATATCTGTAGGTTGAATGGTTTCAGTAAAAGTGGTTGGGTTACATTGCGGAAACATTTTTAGGATCATTTAACATACCTCTAAAAATGAAATGGGGTGATTTTCTACTCAAGGAATATTTTCACTTAATTTTTTATGAATGAATAATATAATTTTCAGGAATGTCTTATGGGAAGAATTTTGCTATTTACAAAATCCATATGTTGAAATATTAACCTTTTATAACTCACAATATCAATTTATTTAAAGATATCTCTTTCTTCCTTTCTTTCTTTCTTTCTTTCTTTTGTTGGTCGTGGGGCTTGAACTCTGGGCTTGGGCGCTGTCCCTTCACTCTTCAGCTCAAGGCGAGTGCTCTACCACTTGAGCCACAGTGCCACTTCTGGTTTACTAGTGGTTTATTGGAGATAAGAGTCTCACAGACCTTCCTGCCTGGGCTAGTTTTGAACTGCAATCCTCAGATCTCAACCTCCTGAGTAGCTAGGATTACAGGCCTGAGCCACTGGTGCCAGGCTAAAGATATCATTGTTAAAGAAGTAATAAAGTTCAAGCAAATTCTGGAGAATGGACCCTCATCCAGAATAAATTGATATACCTTTAAAAAAGAAAATTTGGAGGCATTCATGACATCACTTTGATTTTGCATTTATGGTATAAGAACTGCAAACAGCATATTTCTGTTGTGCAAGCCGTCCGATTTGTGATATTTTTGTGGCACCTCTAGAAGTGAATACAATGTATTTCCCTCCTGCTTTTCCTATGACAGTTTTACTTTCTGGAATATTTTTCTGATCTGTTCTAAATTAATATTTTCTTTCTTTCAAAATTACATTACTAACTTTATTTTGCAAATCATACATGTACACAGTAAAGATTTCAACAGACTAGAAAGACATAATGAAAGATAACAGTTCCCTACCCCATCTTCTTAATCTTGTGTTCAATTTTCAGGGAAAGCATCTTTCCTGCTGTGTTTTTGTTTGTTTGACTGATAGGGTGAGTGATTGGTTGGATAATTGGTTGGTTTGGTTGCTTTTGTGATACTTGGGCTTGAAAACAATATCTATTTTAGTTGATTTTTGGTGTCTATCCTGATGACATTATGGGAGAGGATTCTTGTCTGGAACTCGTGCACTCATCCTTTGGCTGCTTTGGGAATTGACTGGTAGCAATACACATGTGCTTTTTTTCCCCAAATGATCTTGAGGTTATATGACATTTATCCTTGGGGCTGGAGGCAGATCTCATTCCAGATGCAAATAGGACTCAATTCCTCAAGAGGAGAACAAATGTAGGGAACCTTGGCTCCAGTATTTCTCATATTGTATGATGAAACCATGTTCTGCTCAATCTTTTCCATCTTCTGCATTTTATTTGCTTACCCTCTTTTCTCCTAAAAAAAGGAAACTTCTAGTAAATTACATGAATAAGAAGATTCAAAGATTGAATTCTTGGGAAATTTAATTTCAGATAAAGCTTTTATTCCAAAAATTTCTTACATTGAAGTAGCTTTCGTAATCACTACCAAGTCTCATTATGGTTTGTAGGTCATTATGGTTTGTAGGTGATATTGCTATGGAATTCTATGCTGAAAATGAACTATACAACTTGTGGGTCGGGATGGAAAGGAAAAACTGGGTGAGAACAAGGGATGGGGTGACACTGTCTAAAAAAGTATGCACCCTTTAGCTGATTTATGCTACTATAACCCCTCTGTACATCACCTAGTGGCAGGTAAGGGTAATAAAATATATAACATTTGACTAACACTGTACATTTAGGGTCAAGAAGCACGTGTTGCTTATACCATAATGGCTGTAATAATTGGAATGGATTTTAAACTAGGAAGTTTAGCTCCTACACATATGCCACCATATTGATGAATATTGAAAATAGACTTACTGGTTCCACTTCATGGTTCAATTATTCCACAACATATAATTTTGACATTCCTAAAAGTATTTTAAAGGCTTCTAAAATGATACAAACCTAATGGGACTTTATAATCTCTTTTTCTTCCATATTAAAGGAGAAACAATGTATATAGGAAGGTGACCACAACCTTAGTAACATAAACTTCACAAAGAGCTACATTCCTATGAATAGTAATCAATCTTGTCATTTGTTTTATGCATTTCCAAGTTTTTTGCAATACTTAAATTATAAGGCATATCCAAGACAAAATATTATTCTTCTTAGGCATTTTTGATAATTTTGAGATAACTTCCAATGAAATGTTATAAGGAATAACACAGTTTTTCATTATGTTTAAATGTTTTTTAAAGACAAAAATATCTTCCTTGTATCACAATGGTCTTTTGATTTTTGAAAATCTAGTGTTCACTTGAATATGCATGTTTTAAAATCTCAAGATATCCTCTCAGCCCAAAAAGCCATCAACTTATTGTTGACACATGATCCAAAGACATGAGCTTTTTACCACCAAGTTTGTGCAATGGGAGCCCAACCTGTAGTCATTGATACTTATCCAAGGGACATCTGATTTTTAATTTTGGAGAGACAGAACTCTCCTTTCTTCCAAGTTATTAAATGTATGGTGGTAATGGCCAAGTACACCTTGGGGATAAAATTGTGAAGCCTCATTGTGTTTTATTTATTAATTATCATGAACCTCCAGTGATAGGGTATGTGGCAGAACTTGGCTATATCTTACACTAGGAGATAGGAGTGAATAATTTGAACTGCAAATAACAGAATATCTTGATATGAAAAAGTGGAAATTGTAATTATACTTAGAGAATATCCTTCTTAGACTTTCTCGCTTCTCCTAAATGCTTTGGAATCTGATTCCTGATTAATATGGGATGCTTAGGGACTGGGAAGGTGGCTCAGTGGTAGAGTGCTTGCCTTACCTGCATGAGGCCCTGGGCTCAATTCTCAGCACCACATAAGCAGAAAAAGCCAGAAGTGGTGCTGTGGCTCAAGTGGTAGAGCGCTAGCCTTGAGCTAATGAGCTGAGATATAGCACCCAGGCCCAGAATTCAGGCCCCACGAACATCAAAAAATAAAATTAAAATTAAAAGACATCGGAGATGTTTATTACTATGTGATTTAAGTCAACAAAAGCAAAACTTCCAGTAAGTACATTAAGCAATGAATAGCACACTGATAATTTAAAAACTTTAAAACATCAAACAGTATCAACAAATAATATACCTTATCTAATTGTTATTCTCCCTTTATCTTTAACACCTCTAATGCAGGATATATATTGGTTGGATACAGCTATTTATTTCATTTATAGATAATTCTAATTGGTAGGAAGTTCCTTACAAGTTTGTCTTGTTAGCCTGTGCCTAGGTTTCTGTAACGTCTTTTGGACATGTTCTCTTCTCTGATTTGCTTATCCATATTACCTCCATAGCCATTCATAGCTTAACACTTCTGAACTTTTCATTCGCCTGACCACAATCATCAGTTTTTACATCACCTTGGAAAGTAATTTATGAAATAAAGGAAGCATCCTATATATTTTTGAAAATTAATTTAAAAAATCTCAGCTCCTAATGCATTTCTTTGTTTCTTTTTTCTTTTTTTTAAAATTATGTTGGTTGTGGGGCTTGAACTTGGCCTGGGTGCTGTCCCTGAGCTACTTTATGCTTAAGACTAGCTCTTTAAACCACAGCACTGCTTCCGGTTTTTGAGTGGTTAATTGGAGATAAAGAGTCTCACAGGGATTTTTCTGCCTAGACTGCCTCTGAATGGCAATCATAAGATCTCAGCCTCCTGAGTAGCTAGGGTTATAGGTGTGAGCCACCAGCTCCCAACATGAATAATTTTTTCTAAGGGATAACATCATACATTTTTCAAGTGGTTAACATATTTGTCAAAACTTTCACTTTTGTGCAACATTTTCCTTAAACTACACAATCAATGTGTATCTACATTTTCATGCATATTTTGTCATATACTGAATCAATTATTACATTCATTTCACACATGAAAATTGATGTCTTAAAATCAGCTAAGCTGTTTGACAATACAATCTTTGTGTTTACCCTCCTGGCAGTGTGCAATAGCACACTGGATAATATCTTGACAAGAGAAGAACATCCAGATGATATTGCAACTTTCCTTAAATTATTTCTCCAACTATAGGTATTCATCCTGAAAATGGCCTAGATGGTATAATTTGTGTATCTTGTTTTTCCCCTTGAGGGGAAATGAACAAATCAATATATCTCTGTAGCAAACACAATTGTGTGAACAATTGCCTTAAAAAATGAATGATGCTGATGTCAATTCTCATACTGATATCCAAGGGCTTTTATTTATAGAAATCATGGTGGTTTTAATAAAGCCATGGGATAAAATATTTCTCTTCAAGCAAGAGAGCAATTATATTGTCAACTGACAATTTTGATCCAAGAGAACAAATAAAAGGCCCCTTCTTCAATCTTCTTCTAAACCAGAAATATAAAACTTTCACAGATGAAGCAAACGTTCTATTTACTTGTTGTTGTTGCTGTTGTGGCTACGGTTGATGTTGGAAAAAGTTATATTTCTTTATTGGAAACCAAGACAGTGAATGCTTTAAGGACAGAAATTGGGCTTTTTCCCTCTAACTCACTCTAATAAAAGTAGCATATATTGTCCAAAGAAAATATACTAGTTAGCTTTGCTGTTTTGTGGGCTAGATCAATGAAAACTACTGCCGCTGATAGAGTCAGACCATGCCTGATGCATGGTAGACTTTACACAGAGAATCATGGCATAGTTAATTTAATCCTGCAAAATATTTTGCAATGTCATCAAATAAAAACTCAATAAACCCAGGGGATAGTCAAACACAGGGGAAAGAATGTAATACCTTAACATAAAAAGTCATAACTATGATCCTGGATTACATAATGTGTAATACTGAGTGATTACTTTTATTTTATTCTAGATCATTTTTTCCCTAATCTAACTGTGTGAGTGGGATTGGTTCAGTTACAGAGATTCACCAAGCTCCTTAGTGTTCTGGTTCTATACAGCCCATTTACTGGACATGAATTGCTAATCAAGGGAACTGCTATTGAATGAGGACATATTATAAAGAAAGGAACAGAGTAGTCAAGAATCTAGTAATAAAAAAGAAATAAAAATCCTTGCTTAGCACACTGAAATCTGGGACAGCTATAATATCTTGCTAAGACCAGAATTAAGAGAGGGTTTGGACATTTGCATATTTCCTTCATGTACAAGTGGTTTAACATCCTTTTATTTTTCAGAAAGCAGTGCAAGGCAGATATTACTGTGGATTTTAATTTGGTTTTACGGTTGAGAAAGAGAATCATTAATTATGATTTTCAATATGATGAAGAAATGTCTCAAATTAGTAATGTCACAACAGAAAACACATTTTGCTTCTTCAAAATTAATTTGGACAGTTTCATTCATAATAGTAATTATGGATGTTTCATATTTTCTTTTTGTTAAATTCAATTTTATCAGTTTTCATGACCTCTGATAAAACTGCACCTTAAAATAAAATACAATAGCCCCTCCCACTCCTCTGATAAATATATTCACTAGTTTTGATGCTTTAGTAGCAATTAAATGTTTCTTTCTTACCATTTGGTTTGCTTTATGCCTAAGGTTTGCAGGCAGTACTACCAGTAGATTTGATTTAAGGCAAGATATTCCTGTAGCAAATATACCTGACACATGTGTTAAGACATTAGGAACATTTTTCCTTTACAAAGTGCAGGGTCCAGTGAAGTCTACCAATAACTTCCAATTAAATTATTCAATTAAAAATTGAATGATCATTGTGTTCTGCTTTCAGAAGATGTGATTATTAAGGTAATTTTGACAGTATTATGGAAAAATCAGTACAGAGAATTTCCACTCCTATTAAGGAAATTGTCAAATTTGACTGTGCTATAGAACTTTCCACCCCATTAAGGAACAAAGCTAATAAAAATAGTAATAATAAATACTTGAGGAAAAACAGTATGAACTAAACAAAGAGGAGTTATGCCATTATACCTTTTTGAAATTGTTAGCCAAATGAACTAATGTTGCTCTATCCATGGTGGGGGTCAGCTTCTAACCAGCCCACCCCAGGTTTCCTGATTTTAAAACAATATTCTCAAAATTCTTCTTAGTCATCCACAATTTTGAGAATTCGTAAGAGGATCTCCTCGACTGTTTTTTTTCTTTTTTCTTCCTCCTCTTCCTTCTCCTCCTATAGTAGAAATTATCCTTACAAATTCCAATTTTATAATTCAGTAAATTTTATACAGTTTTCTGTGTCCTGAGAATATTCAGGGTTGGGGTAAGTACAACTGACATCAAAGTTATAAGCCTTGTGAAAGAAAGAATTCTCAGAAATGAGTGACTGGGAGGAAACAAGAAAAACATGAGTATTATAGTCAATAATGACGTTGCTGGATTGATTTTTAAGTTTTTGAGATGCTTCCATGTGGATGCTTCCATATGGTTTCCCATAATAGTTGTGTACAATTACATCCATACCAAAAGTAGGACAAAGTTTCCTTTCCTTCACTTCCCCACTGGAACTTACTGTCTTTAGTCATTCTTGCCAAAAAGGGTGTATCTCATTGTGAGTTTGATGAGGAATATTGGCCATTTCTAACTAAACTTTTTAGAAATAGCTATGTAAATCTACTGTCCTTTACTTTTTATAAGGTTCAAGGATTAAATCCAGAGCCTTATGCATGCTAGGCAAATGCGCTTGTTTATCTTAAAACAACACTATATTGCTGTTGTTTAGTCCAGTGTGAGTTCCTTACATATTTTCAATATTAACCTCTGAGCTGATTTATGATTTTTATTGTTCTCTCCCAACCTGCGTGCTGCCTCTTTACTCTTTTGTTTCCTTTCCTGTACATAACATTTTTAGTTTGATAAAATCTTGTCTTTCAATTTTTCTTTTGTTGATTGGTTTCTTAGCTTTCTGCCTTGAAATTTTTGCCATTATAAATATCATCAAGCAATTCAAAATAAATTTTTTCCTAGTAATATATTATCAAGTTTTCTGTTTAAATTATCAATCCATATGTCCTTGCATAAGAAGACTACATTCATTTGAATTCTTATGTTTGCGCATATCCAGGTTTCTCAATACAATTTACAAAAGGGAATATACTTGGGGCTTATGCAAATATAATTTTTAAATACCATAACTTTAATTTCTTTTTCTTTTTTCTTGTGAAAATACCGTACAGAGGAGTTACAATTACATGGGCAAGATAACGAGTACATTTCTTATCAAGCATTGTAGCCTCCTCCTTTGTTTCCCATTCCTAGCCTTTCCCATCTTCCCCCCCACATCCCCCCCCTCGTCCCCAGCCAAAGTTGTAAAGTTTGTTTTTCGACATAATGACTCGAACTTTAATTTCTCAGTTATGTAGCATAATGTCTCCAGGTTTGTTGGAGGATTTTTTTGGTCAAGGTTGCTTTCAATATTTGGAGTATTTTGTGTTTTCCCCTGGAATTTTAGACTTTGTTTTGAATTTATTTGAAAAATTGCAGTGTGATTTTAATAAGGATGACACTATTGGATACTCCAAACATTAAAATTTTAGCAATTGTTCTAATCCACGAGATTTCATCATCATTAATTTCTTTCAATTGTATTTCATAGTTTTTCTCATACAAATCATTCACATCTTTGGGAACCATTTTGATGTTATTGTATTTTGGGAGGGATTCTGGGGATGAAAGCTAGGACCTTACACTTAGTACCTAAGTATTGTATAAGTGAACTAGATCTCCTTCATATATGCTATTCCAAATAAAATTATTTTCTTAGGATTTTTTTTCAGGAAGTTCATGGTTAGTTTATAGAAACACAACTGATTTTGTAAGTTCGTTTTTTTGTGTGCGGTAATTTTTTAATTTTAATTTATTTTTTATTGTGAAAATACTATACAGAGGGGTTACAATTACACAGGCAAGATAATGAGTACATTTCTTATCAAGCATTGTAGCCTCCTCCTTTGTTTCCCCTTCCCATCCCTTCCCAGCCTCCCCCCGCCCCCCCCCCCCGCCTCCCCCCCCCCCCCCCCCACCAAAGTTGTAAAGTTCTTTTTCGACATGACAACATGTACTTCTCATTGTTGCAACGGGTCCACCTGTTTCCTTATTTAAACGACTTGTTTTTCCCCTTCCCATCCACAAATTATATCCTGTAACTTTACTAAATTTGTTCAGCACCTCTCACAGCTTTTTGTTGAAGTTTTCTGTCATTTCTTGGTAAAATTAAATGAAGTACAATTAAATTGTCTGCTTATGTATATATTGACCTTCATAATATGCAGATTCAGGTGCAGTTCCAGCATGTGCCAATTAATTAGCTGTGTATCAAAAACATGAGAAATAATGCTGCATATCTATTGAACATATATAGAATTTTTCACTCCACTATTCCCTAAATTATGTGGTGCAACATTTATGTATTTTGAACGTACATTGTGCTAGCTATTGTAAGTGATCTGGAGTAAATTTGAAATATAGAACAGGATATGCATGACTTGTATGAAAATACTACAGCATTTTATATGAGAAACCTTAGTGTACTTGGATTTTGGTATCCAAGGGGGTTTATGGGTGAATGACCCTATATAACATATTTTCCTGTCCTGGCCTTTTTATTTGGATGTAGATATAGTAAAAGATATTTGGAATAATATGTTCTTATTTGCTGATGCTAGTTCTTTATGTAGTAGGAATTTTTTCTTTTGCTAGAAAATAGAAAAAAATTGTGCTTCTCATTGCAAGAGGAATTGCCATACAACTTGTACATATATATTTAATTTATTTTTCTTTTAAAATAGTGTATAATAAACATTTGGAACAGGAGATTAAATAATCATGTTTGTATGTTTGACTGTGTTTATTGTGGTGTTTGACTTTAGGTAAAGTATCTGAACTATATTAATTAATTAATCTGTGTGATGGTAAAGTAGTTTTTATTCAGTTCTAGCATTGATCAAACTTCATGGAATTTGCAAGTTAGCCTGACTTAACCCTGGGGTGGAAAATCATAAGAGAAGGTCTATAATACAGGGAAGTTATTATGGGGTATGATGAATGAAGGTAACGGAAATGGCAGTCCATGGATGGTGAATGGAAAAGAGGAAAATGTAATGCAAATATGCAATATTAGTGTTTATATTTATATCCAGCTTGTTATAGTTGTGAGAAACAGGTGTCAATACATCAGCCTCTTCTTGAATACTGGATAGAATGCATCTGAGAATTTTTTTACCCAAAAGAAAAAGAAAAGAGCATTTAAGTACCACAGGTTCCAGAAATGGGTTGTGCAAGTATTAAATTCAGCTAAGATTAGCATGAAAATATAGGATACCTGTGACATTTCAGAAAAGCAAGAAAATTTCAGAAAAGAAGTATTGCAAGACAATATTTGGGGTAAAGCTTTTAAAAGATATTTTTTTTTTTGGTCAGTCATAGGGCTTGAACTCTGGGCCTGGGCGCTGTCCCTGCGGTCTTCAGCTCAAGGTGAGCACTCTACCGCTTGAGCCACTACACCACTTCTGGTTTTCTAGTGGTTTATTGGAGATAAGAGTCTCACGGACTTTTCCGCCTGGGCCAGCTTTGAACCGTGATCCTCAGATCTCAGCCTCCTGAGTAGCTAGGATTACAGGCTTGAGCCACAAGCGCCCGGCTAAAGATAATTTTTTATAGTTTAAGAAATTCTACACAGGATCTTCTTTTCAACATGTCACTTCAAGGGTACAATGTATCTTGATAATATTACCCTATATCTCTCCTAACTCCACCCATCATTTTAATTTTCCTAGCTTCATTTTCATATATATACATTGAATACTATGAGCACAATCTCCCACCCTTCCTCTCTTTCTTTGTCTACTCTCCTTGACCTTACCGGATATCTCAAGTACCAGCTTCTTGGTATTCAGTTTGTTAGACTGTTAAGTTTATTGTTCAAAAGAGTTACCCCATTGAAAATCATCCCTGCATATGTCATGCTTTAGTTAATATTTTTGTGTAGATGAACATATGACCTTAGATATCTTCACACATAGATAATTAAAATGAATGCCCACATATGAGAGAAATCATGAGTGCTTTATTTGAGCATGACTTCACTTATTTTTATAAGTTCAGCCATTTTTGCAAATGACATAATATTTTATCACTCTTCCTGATGGATGATATATATCACATTTTCTAGATCCTTTTGTCCATTGAAGGGCAGCTTGTCTGTTTCCATAACTTGGCTATGGTGAATAGTACAGCAATGAGCATGGGTGTGCAAGTGTCTTTTTTTCTTTTTTTATTGTAAAAATACCATACAGAAGGGCAAGGTAATGAGTACATTTCTTATCAAACACTGTTGCCTCTTCCTTTGTTTCCCCTTCCATTCCCATCTTCCCCTCTTCTCCTCCCCCCCAAAGTTGTAAAGTTCGTTTTCGACATAACAAGTGTCTTTATTGCATCCTTACTCATAATATTTTACATAAATGTCCAACAGTGGTATCACAGGATCATAGGGTAGTTCTATGTTTCTCTTTTTGAGGCCTTTCCAACTTGTCTTTGACTGTGGTTGTACCAATTTATATTATAAGAGTGTATTAAGGTTTCTTATACTCCACATCCAGCTTACCAACGGTTGTTGCTTGTATTCTTGAATACGGCCAGTGTAACTGAGGTGAAATGTGATCTCAATATTGTTTTACTTTCACTTCTTTCATGTCCAGAGATATTGAGTTTTGCTTTATGGCTCTAATGGCTATTTTTGCTTCTTCTAAACAATTCCTTAGGACTGAGCTGATATTCAAATTAAAGGTGGATTGATGTATTCTACTGGAGATATAATAACTTTTCCCAGTAGATAATATGCTCTGTACTTTCAGTTTTACAAGGGTGAAGGCAGCTGCTTTGTACCATTAGCGTCATAGAAACACAATCCAGTAAGTAAACTGTACACAATACAGATTCAAGTACAGCTGATATGAGATACAGTCAGATTTTGTACACTTGGACAAACTGGCTGCCCCTGTAGCAGTTGGGACAATGAGTCAAGAAGAAGAAATCTAGGACATAAACATATATCCATGGATTTGAATAAGAGAGTCAATATTGATCAATATTATAAAATCTTATCTACAAAGCATAATTATAAAATCACGTTACTATCGTTATCATTGATTGGTTTAAAATTTATATTTACTGGTAAGGATTAGAATGTTCAAATTGTTAAAAAAAAACATGCATAATCTAATTGTTTTAAGAAAGAATGAAAATGAAATGCTCTAAATTGTTTTTGGCTTTCAGTTAGGAACCTTCAATAAAATTGCCATTTCAAAATCCCTTTCAATCTTCAGTTGCTTTGGTCATTTGGTTTTAACTGATTTGCTCCAACACCACATGTGAGTTTCTTCTTAACACTGAGTTATACATTGCATCATACATTTTTTTCTTAGCTTGTTATTGTTGTGTGAAGAGGTTTCACAGTCTGCCTAGGATAAAGGAATTTGCCAGTAATTGGTAAAATCCTATCCCTGTAGCTATTTGGGATTTTTTTTTTGCTTCCTTGCTGATTCTCCTTTCCAATGATGAGCAAATTTTCTATTATGCTAACTTAATATTGCTTTATCCACTCTTGAAGAGGATAAATTATCATTCTTTTTCCATAATACATAAAAATCACTGTGCAATCAATTTTCAGGATGACCCTGAAATTATTTCTGAACTTCTTATGCTTTTCTGATGCATCCATTATTTTATCAAAGTATGTGACTTACAGATTCCTATGGAAGAGTACTTTTACTGACTGATCTAAGAGGTGATTGTGCCAGAAAGTCTGTCATACCCTCAGTATAATTTTTCTTAGCAACGTTTGTGCACATTTGTTCAGAAGCTTGTTTTCAATCATTCCTCACTGATTTTTCTCTTCTATAAAAGTGTACCTTTTAACCATCAGGATCTGAAATGTCCCTTTGTCTACTAAATGCTATATGTGTACAATATGCTTATGTTATGTTTTAGATTATGAGGCATTAGATATTATGAACATGCCTTTATTCTGATCAAGAAATGATTCTCAGTAATCAAAATGAATCAAGTCTAAATTCATTGTGTGTATTTAAAAGGCAAATCTAATTTCATAGATAATCCAAAAATATTTATCCTACAAGCTTAAAAATCCAGTCATTGTGGAACATCTGTTTATCTTGAGCCAATAGATTTTGCAACATATGCATTGCCCTTAAAATGTTTTTATAGACACTGTTACACACTTTCTGCATTGATTGCTATTTAAGAATCAGTGGATTATGTCCCAAACAATTTGCTTTAGAAAGAAGCTATTGGACTTTGGTGTAATAATTATGGCCTATGTCAGGAATCTATTTGATACAATTACTAACATAATGTATTTGTGATGTCCTATAATCATAGTCTATCAGTAGTTTTAGTGACAAAATTCAGGTGTAGCTTTGTAACTCAATGTATATAAGTGTGCAAGCAAAAGCCTATATAACCATTTTCCATATTGATTCATACCCTGGAATTCATTGATGTGTATTAATACATATATTCTAGAAGTGAGTATTCTAGAATTAATGCAGTTATTGTATAATTGCACATTTTATGTCACTACAGTATAAACTAAATAATCATTTTAGCATACTTTAGGAGATATATGAATTCCAAATTCATAATGCTAGCCCAGGCATGTGACCAAGAAATGGTGAAAACTAACCTATGACAACTCTTTTGTATACTGCAATGTTACTGCATCCCTTACCTGAATTATCTTCTTGGTAGCTGGATGCAATATTTAATTCAGAGAAGATAAAAATGGCATCTTAGATTTGTGCTGCAAATATAGCAATTGTGTCTTTTATATACTCTTGGTTTTATACAGAGAAAACCTTGGAGATTAATTTCCACCATTGAATACCCAGTGTTCTTCTGTTCCTAAAACACTTTCCTATGGAATTAAAAAATAATATAATTAGCTATTTATCTGGAATTTTGTAGCCTTATATTTAATCCTTCTCTTTTAATTCTATTTTTTTTTTTGGTGAGAGAGTCAATACTGACTAATTTCTCCTTCCTAAAGTCATTGACAATCCAGGTAAAAGTGGTACTACATTAGCCTTTGCCAAAGTACTCATTTATGTCTGAGTCACAATTAATACTGAACATCTTCTGCCTTGATGAATAATTTGTGATAAAATTTAGTGTTCATTTCAAAAGTAATGAAATGATTTCACTAAGATCAAATAAGTGTGGGTGAATTCTGTCAATCACATCCATATATCAACAAAATTAGTCAATCAGACTGTTCTGTGAGAAAGCTTTGTACTTATCTCTGCAAATATTCAGAAAAACACTTTTAAATTTAATTTTAGTCTGAGGATAGAAAATCTATGTTACAGTACAAAAAAGCTTGGGCAATTAGGTTACCTTTCTCTTGTCCATTGATCAAATATGTGTTTGGCTGTGGTTTAGATGCTAAATACTGAACAAGATGAATGAAGAAATTTTCTTGAAGTTTGAATTCTCATTCTGTTTATACATATATATTTGTGTATTTATAACTATATATGTATATGCATATACATATGATATATACAAAGTATCTGCATAAATATCTATTGACATACACATGACCAGAGAAGAGAGGTTAGATATATAAATATAAATATGCAAATGAATATTACTAGATTATCTAAAATAAATCATTGGCATACAGTACAGGAAATTTCCAAGGAAATGAATGCTTATTCATAATAAACAGCTCAGAATAAGGTATTTCGTTGTTGCTTTGTAAGCTAGCCAACTTTTAATTCAGATTTGTGTAAGATCAAACTCCTGTTTCTAGTAGCAAGGCAGGATGGATGTCAAATAATAACATAATAATAAATAATTGATGCTAAAGGCCAATGCTTGACTACAGCCTTTCATAGTTTCTGTGTTTTTGTCCATGCTTCCAATGTAAGATTTACCAGATAAAGCCAAATATATACTTATAGATAATCTGTAAGATGTCCCTCTGTCTTAGTCTCCAAGTTTTTCATGCCTGTGATCTCCAATCAGGGCTTATATGAAACCATTATTTTTTCCACTCAAGCTTTCCTATTCTGCTGATTGCTTTTGACTGTCTGCCAAAATGCAAGTGATGATGACGTACTACATTAATATATGTTAGGTCTTCATTAATTCCCCAAACAAGTAAGTGAACAAGTTGTGATTGTTTTTATTGAATAAAACATATACGATTGATTTCATCGGTAGCAATGGAGTATGAATAGAGAACAATTTGATGAGTGTGGTCAGGTAAGACTTTGTTGAGATGCGTTTACACTAATGAGTGACAATAATGAAGCAACTTTGTAAAGAACTGTGTCACACATTCTCTGGAAATGGTGAGAGCAGGTATGAATGGCATGTGGCAGGAGTAAATAGGTTGGCCTGAACAAATTACGAGTACAAAGTCATTGTTACCATAGCATAGTAAACGAGCAGACCCTTTATAGAGCTATTTAGGACTTGAGGACAACAAAACTTGTAGGAACCAGGTCATAGAGAACCTTGCTACCCTCTCCATGACTTTGCGTTTTATTTTAAGGACTGTGAAAAGCCACTCAAGGGCTTTATTTAAGAATATGATTTGCTTAGTATTTTCTTTTTGTAGGCGATGGGGCCTGAACTCTGGGCCTGGGCGCTGTCCCTCAGCTCTTCAGCTCAAGGTTAGCGCTCTACCACTTGAGCCACAGCGCCACTTTCGGTTTCCTGATGCTTCATTGGAGAAAAATGTTTCACGGTTTTTTCTGTCCTTGCTGGCTTGGAACTTTGAACCTCAGATCTCAGCCTCCTGAGTAGCTAGGATTACAGGTGTGAAACACCGGCGCCCGACTTTGGCTAGTATTTTTTTTTTTTTTTTTTATCATGCAATCTGAGTAGAAACCAGTAGCTCACTTGAGGGGGCTTTATAATACTCTAGAAGAGAGATGACAGTGGTGATTCAAAATAGTGTGTTCAAACTTGAGATGGGGAAAATGGTTGGATTTTAAATATATCGTGGAGATAAGAGGGACACTCTCTAATGCATTGGATGTCCAAGGTGAGAAACATGAGTGAAATCTGAGTCTTTCATATTTGTATTTGATTTGCTTGATCCGCAGAATGGTTATCAAGTCTAGAGAAGAATGGGGAAGAAGTATGTTTCAGCAGCAGAGAAGGCGGTGACAAATTGGGATTGTAAGTTTGGTTATGTTAAGTTTAGGGATCTTTTTCAGATAGTTTAGAATTCAATAAATGTTTCAGTACTGGGAAAGGTGGTTTCTGCCACCTAGTGGATGTGTGACTTTGGGCAAGTTTTTTCACCTTTGAGCCTCTGTTCCCCTGAGTAATATAGTGGAGGTAACGAGGGTAGCAGTTTGTATGGATATTGTAGGGGTTACTTGAAGAGTTTCACATTTTTTTTATTCAGCAACAATTGCAAATGTTTCTTGGATCCTGTTAATATACTCTTTGGAATTCTTACTATGTACTCAAGAGAGGGATTTTTTTTAAATTACAGTCTTTTTTTTTTGAAATGGTCCAAAAATTGCATCATGGCTTGCTGAGAAAGGAACACTTCAAAGGTTTAATTGAAAATATTAAATTTAAAGTGTTTAATTGTATTTAAAATCGTAAAAATATCAACTGATTTCCAGAAGATGATATCCAAGAATTCTTTCTTATCTCAACAATGTATATTGATACTCATATCATTTTAATCAGTTAATCAAAGGGATATGAATTCTAGGTATAATTGAACTTCAGGTTCCACAGAAATGCAGGAGTAACATGTTTATCAAAATGTAATGGATGTTTTATTGGATGATCATACTGTCTGTGCTTGTCAGGAAGCATCAAATGACTGATTTTTTCATGGACAAAGTCAACACCAACAATAAAAATAAAAACTCAAATTAACTAGTACTCGGAAGGGGTGTGAAGGGGTCCAAAGGAAATAGGTAGACAAATAGAAAAGAGAAAAGGGAAAATTCAGACAAGAATCCAAGGTACATCCTACAAAATTAAGAAGAGTGCAGGAAGGCGTTGGTAGAGGAAGGGTTGGTGAGAATGTTGAAAATGGTGACACCATTCAAGATGCACTGTATGCATCAACTGCTTTGTTTAATGACAACTTTTTTGTACAACTACTTAAAGATAAATTTTAAAAATAAATAAAATTTAATGTGAAAAATAGCTTCAAAAATTTCTAATGATTGAAGGTGAAAGATATCCTACATGTGTCAATCGGGGAGAATCTCTCCAGAACTTCTTAAATAATACAAATGAATTGTACTCCAGATTTCTGATTCCATATGCAGTATTCCTTCTACATTCAAGATACTTACTAATTATATATATATATTTAAACACTCCTGCATTGTTCATTTAGTTTCCATTGGCTAGTATGTTTCCATTCCTTTCATCTGAAACACTGTTTTTATAGTAAATTATATTGACATTAAAAAAAATCCCATTCCCTATAGGGAAAACACTAAAAAGAACCCTAAGAAATGAAATATTGCCTGTATGATAAAGAAATATGCCTATCAAATAGACTTCTTTATGAACATTTGCCCATGTGGACACATGAAGAACTTAAGGTTGGTACTTTTCTTGAAAATGGATTGATTTTCATTTTATTTTTCTGTGAATCTCTTCCTTATTCTCCATGGCAGCAAAATAATTGTAATAATTATGGCTTTAAGCATTTTGGTCAAAGTCTTCACATATTGCAAATAGCCCAAGAATATACTTTGCAATCCCATGTTTAAATGGAAGTTATTGTGTTCACTTTATTGCTTTGACCATTCTTTAAAGATTTTTACTATATTTCCCACTGAGGATCTTTCACTGAGAGAGACAGAGGTCTTATGAATTGTCTAAATAGTATTTCCTTTTACCCTGACTGGCTGTCAGTTCTTGGTTTGATGTCTTATTTTTTTTTCTTTCACATAAGGAACATTGTTACCCATTTATTTTCTCTTAGGTAATATTTTTAAATGAGGATGTGGGAGATGTCATTTTGTACTTCAAGGTGGACAAGAAAGTTGATTAGAAAATAGTGGGTAATTTTATTTGGGTGCTGTATCTATGGGCTTAAAATAAATAAAAATATAAAAGAATTTCTTGGGAATAGTTTCGGAAGGACTGGTCCAATCCAGGTCATAAGGCTTAGGAAAACACCTGAATGTGCGGCATCCCCGGGGTTGGGCAGCTGGTGCAAAATCCAATTATCCCTTACATGGGGTGCCCTGGAGTTTCCAATCCTTGGTGTCCACCTCCTTTGTGCCCGCCATCTGTAAATCTGGCCATTCCTCCTGGTCCTGCTCCTGGATGTCCTTTTCTTCCAGGACCTCCCCAGGGGAAACCAGCTTTCCCTCCATGTGCCCCCCTTACCCTGTGCCACAGCCACAGTCTCCAGGATGCCAATCCGTAGGTCCTTACCCTTCCCCATGCCCAACACCTGCACCTAGCATGTGTCCTGTGAATCCCCATGGCTCCTGGAATGGTAGGCCCACGAGCACCAAAGGAACAAGAAAACACTGAAAAAAATGAAGAAAACACCTAAAAGGATGCACAAATACCACAAACATGGCAAGCATTCCTCCTCTTCCTCTTCCTCTTCCAGCAGTTGCTCTGACTGAATACAGGGCCTGGACCTTCCGCTCAAGTCTCACCAATTTTGCTCTCATCAAGCCTCGGCTGCGGTGTTGGATCAGCCTTACCCTGTTGGTCAGCCCTGACTGGCTAGGGGAAATGGAAAAGGGATTGCTGTGGGCTGGTTGATAGATCTTAGAAAAAAAAAAATTCTCATGAATGAGTAGCCAAAACCTTAGCAGTACAGTGGTTGCATTCTAATTGTCAAGTCTCAGCATAATGATCAATATTTAGAAAGCCAATCCTGGGCATGAATCTACCATATGACTTCCTCATGTTCCTCTTCTCAGCCCCCAATGAGATGAACCACTATCATGACACTTAATAATTTATTTTCATAGCTTAGTCTATACTGAAATCTTTGAAATTGGAAATTGGAGATTATCCATAGATCAAATTGACTTCAAAATTTCCCTTTTCATTTTTCTCCTTGGTGTATTAGGAGATATTTCAAGCAAATTAAAATCTATAGTAACAGTCAATGTTTATCCATTTCTTTCTATGTATTGAACAATTTTCTAACTCCTTATGATGTATTAATGTGTCATAGGACAATTTGTGAGATATTTACAACTACAAGTCAGGGAAGTGAGAATTAGATAAATATTAAAATGCTCAAGTATACACATTTATACTACCAGTAACATTCTGCTTTTCATAATGATGACCTTTGTGCTACAATGCCTGTCTAATGAGCCTAGATATAAGCCCAAAATTAAGACATACAAAAATTTTTCAAGTCTCTACCTCATTCACACACACACACACACACACACACACACACACACACAACTAATATGTATCTGGTCCCAAATCTGTTTCTTTGCTTGTTAGTTTTGGGGGTCTTTTGGTGTAATTTCCTTTAACTTGGTCTAAATGATGCTGTAATTTTACTCAATATATATGTACATATATGCTTTTTAGAATTCACCCATTTGAAATACTGTAAAATGCCAATGTATGTATCCTCAGGTATGTGTAAGAATATATATATATATATATATATATATATCATATATAGGAATTATCTTTATTGATCTTTACAAAATTTGGACTTAATTAACTTTACTTTTTAAATTTTTCACTTTTACTTGTATATTATTCTGTTCATAACTATCAAAACATTTATCCTCTGAGAACCTGGAATTGCAAGCATGAGCCATCACTACAAGTACTAAACTATTCTAAACAATGTTTATTTATGTTTATTTATCAATGATTTCTTGTGTAGAGTTCATTTCTTTTTGTTTCATGGTGACTAGTTTCATAAAATAAATTTTTTAAAATTCATTTACTGGAAGAGTTTCGAGAGAAATTTTCCTATTGACTTTAAATGTTTGTTAAACTTATTAGAAAATCCATCTGACTGTTAGAAAGTTATGAACCAACAATGGAAAAATGTTCGTAAATATATTGACATTCACATTTTCCTTCTTGTATAAAAATTGTTTTGGTTTCTCCAAGACCTGGTTCTAAGTTTCCACATTTACTATTGCATCGTTGTTCTAAAATCTGTGCTTTCTATATCTTACATGTAATGATATATATTTGTGTGGGAGGGTATATATATATATATGTATATATATATTTATGAAAATGTATTTAAGTCTTTAATTTGTCTTTTTTGTTTGTTTATAGTCAATCAGTTCTAAATATGTCAATTATGTATAATGTATTTGTTTCAAGGAATTTTTTATTTTATTGGCTTCTTCTATTAAAAAGTTTATTACTTCTTCCTATGTATCTTGGATTTAATTTGTTCTTCTCTACTCTTTTTCACTCATATCATTTTTAGCATCGATCATTTATATGTACAATGGAGTTTTATCCTGTCATGTCTATATCTGCTGACAATGTATTTGGATCAGACTCATCCCCTGTATTCATCTCTCTCATCCTTACTTCCTTTTACCAAACTAATCACAACCAGGTTCGTTGTTTCATTTTCACACTTTTACATAGTGTTGTGACCATTCTCACATCTTTCATCCTCTCCAGTTTCCCTCTTCCCTTCTGAGGTGCTGAAAAAAAAATAACAGAAGGCTTTAGCATATTTGAGCAGATAGAGGAGAGGCAAAGATGGGTGAACTTGAAGACTGGGTAATTGAAATTTTCCCATCTGAAGAATAGAGATAAAAATAAGCATTGTCAGAGCTTAAAGGAACGATGGGATAGCATCAAGCAAATAATAATAGCCATTATTGTAGTCTTGGATGAAGAAAATAAAAAGGGCAGGAAAACACAAAAACTTCTACTCCTATATATTTAACAAGCCCAAAGATTTTCAAATAGCATAAAAGAAACCACCATGACATATATAATAGTGAAACTTTTGAAGTTTTGAGAAAACAATCTTGAAAGAATGATGACAGAAGAGCCTTTTCACAAATCTATTCTTTAATAGAATTAACAGCCAGTTTCCAGCAGAAGTCATGAAGGTTAAAAAAAAAACAGTAGGATGCCATATTAAAATATTTTTAATTATAACTTTTAATTGAGTAGTCTATATCACTCAAAAGATTCCTACAAAAGTTATGAATTCAAGATATACAAAGATAAATGAACGATAAAACTTCCCCCAAAGAAATGAAAAAGAATAAGAAAAAATAAATGATAAAGGCTAACTTTTCCAATGAAATAAAGACTATCCACTTAAGTCATGCACAGAGAAGTAAGGATACCTGATAAAGATTGAAATGACATAGGTAAATAGGAAATAAAGTTTCATTGCCTACAGGATAAGCATAGGGCTTGTCTAATTTGTTTTCCTTTTCTAATATGAATTTTATATTATGTATGATGAAAGAGCTGAAAAATTTTATATATTCACCCAGTTCATCTATTAGCTATACAAATAATAGTGATCTGTCATATTAACATATTCTTTCCTTTTGTTTTAAGCTAAATTTGATCAATGTATCTCTCTCTGTCTCTCCCCCCCTCTCTCTCACACAGATGTTTTGTTTTGGGGGGTTTTTTTTTTGGTTGGTTATGGGGCTTTAAATCAGGGCCTAGGTTGTGTTCCTGAGCTCTCTTGCTCAAGGCTAGCACTCTACTGCTTTGACGCATAGTGCCACTTTTCTGGTTTTCTAAAGGTTAATTGGATAACAGTCTCCCAGACATTCCTGCCTAGGCTGGCTTTGAACCACAATTCTCAAATCTCAGCATTCTGAGTAGCCAGGATTACAGGCATGAGCCACCAGCACCCCGCATAGATGTTTTAAATATAAATTCATTTATATTTAGAAAATGTAATCACTATGTGACAGTTATAAAAATGTAACTATATTGAAATGAGTCTTTGGACATACTGGGGTTTGAACTCAAGTTTTGTGATTACTAGGTGTGGATTCTACCACATAAGTCAGAACCATAGCTCTTTTTCCTGTGATACTTTTAAAATAGTGTCTCACAGTTTCCCTGGGCCAGCCTAACCATTATTTCTCCTATTTGTGTTTCTTGTTAATTGAGATGGCAGGTTTGTACCATCACACCCAGCTTCATATTGCAAATGTTTTTGCATGGGCTGGTCTGGAACTACCATGCCCCGAATAAGTGACTAAAGAGTAGCTAAGGTTAGAAGTGTGAGCCAACAGTACCTGGCCAAAATGAATCATTTAAAATCATTTTAGTTATATTTTGTTTTGATAAATACTTGAGTCCACTTTGATTACCAAGTCTAAACCTGTGTGCCTCAATTGTTACCACTCCTTGGCCCATGGTTAAAACCAACATGCAAACATTTTTGTGGTTATAGAATCGGTAATCTTAAAACACCTAATTAAAATGCAATAGTGACTTTTTCCAGAGTGCATTTTTCTTATCTTGTATGGAATTTGCAATATACTGTGCACAGTCACATAAAAAATCCATATGATGAGAAGACACGCATTTGCTGTGGTGATTACTTTTTCAAAAAACAGTTTCTACAGCTGCAGGCACTCACATGTTCTGTAGCACTCTCGCAGCGATTTGATTCAAATCAGGAATACAAAACTTGCCTGAAATCAAGAGTTGCATATTCAAACAACCTACCAGGATTTATTCATTTATAAAAGGTCTCCTTAATGACAATACTAATTGTAAAATCACTTTGTTTGGCATTTAATATTGGAAAATTTTCTTAACATATTATCATGTTATAGAAACAAGTCCATATTATTTTAACCCAACATATTTAAAGCAAACCCTTATTTTGTGCCAGATTCTATTCCCAAAGTTGCAAATCTCATATGATAAAATATAAATATCAATGCATTCTTTCATATATTTTATAGTATATTGGAAAAATCATATATATAAAATAATATACAACTCAACCAGATAAGTGAGTTGGTATAGAAAGTTCTGGACTGCATTGAAACTCAGAAGAGAAAAAAATAACAATGCATATTTAAGGAACCTGGGAATGTTTTTCATCAAGGTGGCAGCTGAAATGAGACCCAGAATATAAACAGATGGCAGAAGCTGCAGAATATTAGAGACAATGAACAAAAATGGATACAGCATAAGGAATAGCATACCCTATGTTATAGATGTGTACAATACCCAAAATAGCCTACTGAATTATATCATGCATACTGTGATTAAAAATGTCAAGGTAAATTCATCGTTGGCTTTTTGCAGTATACGAAAACTGGTTTTTACATAGTTTGTGGCTAGCATATACATTTGTTTCACAAGGAAAGTTGTTCTGAATTTAATTACCTATCCAAAATTATGTGAATAGGTAAATATTACATCGGGAGTAGAGATAATGTGACAGATTCAATATGCATTAACTTGAAAGAATATATTTTATTTGATGTAGTTGAAAAAGAAAGAGTCTTGTCATGTCCCAGTGCATTTTAGACCTAGCTTCTGCTTATCAGAGAGAACATGCACCATTCATCTATCTAAGCATGGCTTACCTCACTTAACATGACTTATTTTAGTTCCATCCATTTCTCTGCCAATGACATTATTTTATTTTTCTAATGGCTGTGTAACAAAAGACATCCTATTTTCTTTTCGTTCATTTCATTTTTCATTTCTGATGATTCTGTCTTCTTTTTTTGAATTTTTCATATGTCCCCAGGTCTTTTGTGCTTGATTTTTGTATATATTTTTATTGTAAAAATACTGTACAGAGGGATTTCTGAAGATATACATTTGAATGCATCATATATAAGGTGTCTTTTTTACCTTACATATAGTGTACTCAAATTTTATCTTCAGAAGGGTTGGGGGAGAGTACAGAACTCAGGAGAAAACGTGAAAGAGTGAAGCAGTAGATAGCATTGAACATTGATGAAAGTGAACTATAAAACTGGTAAGTAGAGATGGGTGGGAGGGAGGGACTGGGAAAGAATGAGGGAACAGAAGTCATTGTACATGTTCTCATTACCTCACGCATGTAATTGTAATCTTTCTGTACATCATCTTTATAATAACAATAAAGTAAATTAATAATTAAAAATCTATATAGGGAAGTGAGAAGTCATCTATAATAACTTCAAGATTCTCAATTTGAGCTATGGAACATACAGTATTGCTAGTCACAAACTTTGAAAATACAGGAAAGGAGTCTATTTTATTTTAAATAGATTGAAAATGTAGTGAGAACCAGGTACAATTAGTGGTAGAATCTTCTAAGGAACGTGTCACCACTCAAAAAATAAGGCCACACTGAAGCTACTAGCACAACCAAGTTCAGCGAAGCATTGTTTACCTTAGACAAGATATGGAATCAACCCAGAAGCCCCTCAGTGAAGAAATGGATCAAGAAAATGTAATCTAAACATATAGATATAGATATAGAGATATGCATGTATTGCATTTCAGTGCTGTCCAGAGCTCCAGAGCTTTCCTTACCAACTCACTTATCTGACTGAGTTGTATATTATTTTTATATATGATTTTTCCAATATACTATAAAATAAATTATATGAAAGAATGCATTGACTGATTTATATTTATCATATGAGATTTGCATCTTTGGGTATAGAATCTGGCACATAAAAAGGGTTTGCTTTAAATATGTTGGGTTAAAATAATATGGACTTGTTGCTATTAGGCACATCATAATATTTCAGAAAAATTTTCCAAAATTAAATGTAAAAAAGTCATTTTACAATTAGTATTATCATTAAGGAGACATTCTTTTAAATGAATAAATCTTGGTAGGTTATTTGAATATGCAACTCTTGGTTTCAGGCAAGTTTTGTATTCCTGATTAGAATAAAATTGTTCATCCACCAGAAGGAATGATATCATACCACTTGTAAGGAAATGAAAAGATTGGAAAAATAATATTAAGCAAACTAAGGCAGACCCAGAGAAACATAGGTTGCATGATTTCCTCATTTGTAGTAACTAGAATATGCCCATAAATCTACAAGTATACACACTGAGTCGTGTGTTTCTATACAGGAAAAAAAATACATTGGGACATGACAAATTATTCAGTTCTCTAGGCATTCATACAGAGTGAGACCAATGGAATATATTCTTAGGAGAGGATACAAATTCTCAAGAGCTATGTGCTTAAGATCATATACAATAGTATTTATTGAAATGAACTACAGGAAATGGAAGCAAGTTTTGTTTTTCTTTGTTGCTGTTCCTTTTGCCTTGTTTGTTTGTTCATCTGTCTTTGGGATGATAAGGGGGTGGAACACAAACATGGTATGACAAAGGGTGAACAAAAGCAGCAGTGATACTAGATACTACACTGAAAACTAAGTATACAACCTGTGAGAGGGGACAGGAGCGTAATACTGTGAAAGGGCAAAGTACTGAGTGACATCCTAAAAGGAATGTATCCTTTACCTGGCTTGTATAACTGTAACCTTTCTCTAGATCACCTTCATAATAACAATAATAATGCATGAAAAGAAAATATGTTTCATAATTTTTCAGAAGTCTTGAGTTTAAGACAACAGAGTGAATTGTGCACAAATATTTGAGGGACATGGCAATGTATTCATTAACCAAATTCAATAGAATTTGTGATATTATTTTGAGAAAGACAGAATGAAAATGAAAGGAAGAAAGTGAAAGATCATCTCCCTCAAAACTACAAAACGGAGGGAGTATACAAAGGAAGTACAGGAGGTCATTTTCTAAAACAAATGAAAATAAGAGAAATCTTGCTAGTTTAGTTTCATTCATTTCTCTTCTTTTCTTCCTAAAACGGCAAAGCACAATTCTTTTCATGTATTTTTATTGCATAGTTTTTCAGTTTTCAATTTGTAGAAATGAATCTATGCATATCTTAAATCCCTTTGTGTGGCTTGTTTTCACTATTAATATTAAGAAACAAATCTCATTATTTCATTTTATTTATTCAAATATATGACTATGCATTTTTATTTAATTTTTGACTAGAAATAAGACTGCAACAAATATTCTTGCTCCTTTTTCTTCTGTATATGCAGAGGACTTTGTTTCTCTGGAATATATCAATAGAGTTGGGACTATTGAATCAAAAGGTGTATATGGTTTAAGTATCACTACCTATTGAAAATTATTTGCCAAATCATCTGTGGAAATATGTATTTCCAGGAGTTAGTATTTCAAAGTCCAAATTTAATGTTGACCAATCTCATGGGTATGACACTTTTACATTCTAGGTTTTAGCTCATGTTGTAACGGTATTCTATTGATGTTTTCAAATAAAACCTTTATTCATTAAAATAGTATTTAAGGGAAATATTCATGGTTAGATCTAGCACTGAACAGAAAAGTTCAGATGATGGTGACTATCAAATTCAATAGTACATTTACTGTATTATGGTCTTTGGAGAAAACCTTATATATATTACTGTGGTGAATATTAGTAATAATTTGATTGGATGCTAGTCTCTCATTTTACAGGCTCTTTAAATCAGCTGTACTCACTAGTTGTCACTAGTGACCTTCATATCCACTACATTTTACAGCCTATCAATGTATTGGGTATTCACCACTTGTGAAATAGAAGGTGTTTTCTTTCCTGGATTCCAAATTTTACCAATGTCTTTAAGGCTTTATACTCATTATTTGAAAAATCCAATACTTTATCTTAGAGTTTCTGGAGCCAATCAGTTTGTTTCAAAGAATAGAATTTGTTACTGAAAAGCAGAATTACAATACTACTGTGGGCATTCCAGTAGAACAAGTGATATGTGGATCCCCTCCGGAAGACTGTTCTCTAGAAGCAAGACTTACTTACTTCGGTGGAGAAAAAATAGCTATTGCATTGTAGGCCAACCTCATGAATACTCTCTCTATATATTTATGTTTATTATATTATATAAATATATCTTTATTATGCTTATCAATTTACAAAATATTTTATAAATATAAAATATTATTGATATTTATTGTATATTTTATTAAATACATAAATACATATATATATATATATATTGCTAGTCCTAGGGATTGGCAATATTCCTGAGCATCTTTGTGCTCAAGGCTAGCATTCTTCACTTAATATAACTTTTTCCAAGTCGTTCCATTTCCTAACAAATGGAGCAATGTCATTCTTTCTGATGGAGGCATAGAATTCCATTGTGTATATATACCACATTTTCTTGATCCATTCATCTACTGAGAGGCATCTGGGTTGGTTCCATATCTTAGCTATGGTAAATAATGCCACAATAAACATAGTTGTGCTGGTAGTTTTACTATGATCTTGTTTGTGATCATTTAGGAGGATGTAACAGTGCTTGATAAGAAATGTATTCATTACCTTGCCCATGTAATTGTATCCCCTCTGTGCGGTATTTTCATATTTTCATTTTTTGTAAAAAAAAGACTAGCATTCTACCATTTGAGCCACACCACCACTTCCATTTTTTTCTTAGTAGTTTATTGAAGATAAAAGTCTCATTGAGTTTTCTACCCAGGCTGGCTTTGAACCATAATCCTCAGATCTCAGGTTCCTAAGTAGCTAGGATTGCAGGAGTGAGCCACTGATGCCCAGCGAAACATTATTGATCACATGTCAGTAGTAGATTCTTTGAAACAGGATAAATATGATATTCTTGTTTTTCATCAGTTTCTGGATTTGATTAGCATAATTTGGTGCCTAATTTATATTATTGGTGCATTCCAGTAGCATGGATTCTCAGATGGCAGCCAAGATAGGTAGATGATTCTGTAAGATTCCATTTCCAAATCTCCAAGTAAGTAAGTAGTATGTACGGGTCTGGTGCTAAAGTGCAAGCTGTAATTACATATTACAGAAAAATCTAAGACTTACAGGCATACAAAAAGAAATCATGCAAGAGTATTTATTCGCTTTAGTTTCACACTTTTTAGTGAAAAATTAGAAATCATGTGCAAAACACAGATAATGATAGTTTATAGAGTCTTTCTCTGTTATATCAATAGCAAGTAATCTGTGCAACCTTGGAGAAATCTAAACTACATTGAGTAGGTTTCTGAATCATCCATCTCCAACAGCAAGGAAGAGCCAGCCTTGCTTCTTGCCTTGTTCATATCGTTCCTTTCCACACAATTGGATATGCTTATGCAATTGAAATTCATTGTAACAATAGCTTCAGGAATTTTTAAACTTTATTTTTCTTGGGATAATGTTATAAAATTATTTCATAGAACTGCCAATGTTACAATAATTTCATCATGCCCACCTAAAGCATTCTGATCAATCCAGTCTGTACTAAAATAATCAGAATTAGAAGTGAGATCTCACTGAAGTATGTCTTTTGCTTATTTTTATCTCATCATCTCATCATAGATGAGATATATCTTTCTGTGATATAGGTGCTTAATAAATTACTTTGATTAAGAAGTCCTTAAATCCTTATTTTGCTCCAGGTATTTTACTTCCAATATCTGAAAAATAAAATTACAATGGAACCCTAACAGATGACATACATGCTTTGTGACAAGCCTTTCATCAATTTAGTATTAACTTTCATTGAAACCCCAAAAGTTTATACACACAGTGGAGTTGGGAAGGCAGGGATGGTAGGGGAAAAACAAAGGAGGAAACAAAGGAGGAGGCTGCAATGCTTGGTAAGAAATGTATGCATTATCCTGCCCATGTAATTGTAACCCCTCTGTACAGTATGTTCTCAAATAAAATAAAATAAAATTAAAAAAAACAAAAACAAAGGAGGAGGTAACAATGCTCAATAGGAAATGTACTCATTACCTTGCTCATGTAACTGTAACTCCTCTGTACAACATTTTTACAATAAAAATGTACAAAAAGAAATGTTATGTATATATATTTCATATCTATATATCCAATATAAAAACATATTCTACAAAAATGTTAAATATCCTCTGTTATAGAAATATTGACATATTCATAAAAAATGTAAAGTAAAACTGGTCTAATGAGGAAACATATTGGAATAATATGCCTACACACATGTATTTGGATTTCTAGAAATCTTTGAAATTGTGTGCCACACTACCGTGGTGGTTAGATTGTTTGGCCCAGTCTGGTATGTCCAGAATGTTGCAGATTATATAATTCATAAAAATGGGAAAGTTCAATTCAAAGTTATTAGAAAATCTTCAGAAGCAACAACCAGAGATACCACTATTTCTGTGATCCATTTTATCTAATGTTATTTATTCAAAAGTGCATCTGGTTAATTATACGTCCCAAGTAAAGCACGTTGAAAGTACGAAGATACAAAGAAATTATCACTTTGCAGTTGACATCCTTCATAGACTGACTTCCTGGTCTTTATTTTATATACAATTGCCCAGCCACATCTGTGCAGGTAGGTGATGCTTATTTGTATTTTTGTAAATTTTTATTTTGTTTTACAACTGATCACAAAGTAGCAACTACATGTTGACTTTTCCTAGAAAAAGAAAAAAACAACTTTAATAATCAACAAATGTCCAATAATGTCAAATAAACTTTGGTCTTGGATTTAGTTTTAAGAATTAACTATGACATTGATATTCTACCATAAACTCTCCATCTCAATTGAGATTTAGAGGAACATTTCACAAATCTATTACCCTTGCTTACTTAAACTGACCTATCCAAAGCATTTTATATTGGCTTAAAGGGACCTGACATTTGCTATTAACTACCAAGCTACCAGAAACATGGTATTCAGTTTAACTCATGTCTTATCCTCAGTCTATCTTTCTAATATATGTTTTTCTGTTTAGCTAAGTAGAAGGCTTTATTGAAGTGATGTTGTAAGATTTATCGCTCTACAAAGGAAAGCTCTGGAATGACACTTTGGTTTAGGGGGTAAGCAAAGGTAAAACTAACTCAAATATATAAGCAGAGACAAACTGATGCAATTAACATTTAAGGGATAATGTTAGTCAAGTGAATCTTGACTACATGCTGGTTGTAAAAGATGAAACTATACTTTACCCCACAACTGCAGTCTCACCAGATTATTCTCAATTCCTTGAGCACATTTTATGTTCTGATATTTTGATTCCTATAATCTTATCATTCACTGTATATGGAGTACAGTTTCTTAATTTCTTTGCAATTTAAGATCCCATTTCTCCTTCAAAGCCTCAATGCCACTACCATCTCTTCTTCAAAGATTTTAATATGATATACGTATGTTCTATTCTGTAATATCCTTTAAAATTAATTCATATATATTTAACCCATATATCAGCTGACTCCATGTTATCAACTCTTTATTAGTCTTCTGTTTCTCAGACTTTTGGCCAGCTTTGGCCTGAGTTTTTTATAATATAGAAATTTTAGAGTCCAAATTTGAGTTAACCTAGAAAATTCATAGGATGCACATCTCTTTTAGCTCTGTCAACTACATAGCTAGGAAGAAATCTTTAGCTTTTTCTCCTAGTTTATTTTCCTGGAATTCTGTGGACTGTTTCCAAGACCCTACCTGAAGTAGAAAAGACAATAGATATGGCATACATTATGCTCAGTAAAATCTTACTGACAGTGGAAAATAAACTATATTCAATTGTATATAGTTATTCAAAATCTTTTTTGTTTAGATGTCATTAATAAAAAGAATAAATCATCACATAATGTATGTTAAACTAATATTTGTGACCATAATAAACTCTATTTTTGACTGTATTTAAATTATAAAAAATGCATCATATATATATATATATATACATAAGATGTGTTTTTCCTTCTGTAACTACAGCCATAGCTGAGTGGACTTTCAATTTAGTAGCTATAATAGAACAGCTGGTTAGCTGTAGTATTATCTTGAAGAGCTGTGATCTGAGAAAACTGAAGAATGACTAAGTGAGGCAGGTGTAATCTGTTTTATGAATTTTTATTCTGCTCATTAAACATTCATAGACCTAAAGTCAACATGCCTTTCTTTCAGGTGACCTCATCTGTCTTTGGGTGAGCTTCACAATCTTAGAAACAAATTGCTCCCTTTCTTTGAGAAACTCAAGAGAATTCATAAACTAAAAAAATGAATCCAAAATCTTGTCAAGAAAAAAAACATGATGTTTTTCTTGATTATAAGGATTAAGAAAGTTATCTGTTTATAAACTTCTATTCCAGTTTTTAAAAAGAAACAAAACATAACCACTGAGGTTCTAGATTATAATGTTACATACTAAGTCGAAGAGTTTGATTAAGATTTATAACAACTGGAAGACACAGTAAAGCAAAATAACATGCATAACAAATATGTAAATATCACACTAATTTAGCTAGAAAATTAGTAATGAAAAAAATGACTTCACAAATGTGGATTGCTTAAATTACAAAATCTTTTTTTTGGAGGGGGGGTCAAAGGCAAGTTATAATTTTCTATTGCTTGAATACTCGATGGGCATTTACCCAAATGATCACAAACAAGGCCACACTAAAGCTACCAGCACAACTATGTTTATTGCAGCATTATTTACCATAGCTAAGACATGGAACCAACCCAGATGCCCCTCAGTAGATGAATGGATCAAGAAGATGTGGTATATATACACAATGGAATTCTATGCCTCCATCAGAAAGAATGACATTTCCCCATTTGTTAGGAAATGGAAAGGCTTGGAAAAAATTATATTAAGTGAAGTAAGCCAGGCCCAAATAAACATAGGTCCCATGGTTTCCCTTATTTGCAATATCTAGTATAGGTATGAGTCAAGCGGAAAAAGTCAAATAATGTGATGTTAGGAAAACGAAACCTCAAATATGTATTTTAATGTTTTTGTTTCTTTCATGCATGTGTTTCTAACGCATTTATAATATTATCTCTTTGTTGCTTTGTATGTCCCTCCCCCACAGTGTAACCCCCGCTTTCACTATATTTGATGTCAGTATAACATGTGGAGGAGATGGGGACAAACAAGTCGTTTAAGGATTCAGGTGGACCTGTTGCAACAATGAGAAGTACAAAATGTCATGTCAAAACCAGCTTTACAATGTCGGGGGGGGGGGGGGGGAGGGGTGGTATGATTGGGTGCTAGGGAGGGGGGAGGCTGGGAAGGGAGGTGAAGGGTAAACAAAGGAAGAGGCTGCAATGCTTGGTAAGAAATGTATGCATTATCCTGCCCATGTAATTGTAACCCCTCTGTACAGTATGTTCTCAAATAAAATAAAATTAAATTAAAAAAAAAAAAAAAGATTTATAACAACTGGAAGACACAGTAAAGCAAAATAACATGCATAACAAATATGTAAATATCACACTAATTTAGCTAGAAAATTAGTAATGAAAAAAATGACTTCACAAATGTGGATTGCTTAAATTACAAAATCTTTTTTTTGGAGGGGGGGTCAAAGGCAAGTTATAATTTTCTATTGCTTGAATACTCGAAGATGTATTTGCCCCAATATCATTTTGTTTCTCCCCATGAGCCAAATGAACAAATCAAATATATATATGTATATAGATATATATGTATATCTATATACATATATATATATATTTAAATCCATAGCTACTTTAAAACAAAACCAAACCAAATCAGCTATGAGTCTGCTCTTTAGATTCTCTTCACTCTTTTCATTTTGTGATGCTTTGACAAAGCAACAACTGTTCTGTCAAGATTAGAATTTAAATAGACTTTCACAAAAAGCTTCATGCACACCAGCTGTAATGTCAGTAACCAACTCCATCTTTATTTTCTCTCTTTAAACAGAAAGCATAGACTCAAGATGGCTCTTGCCAACCACAGCTTGTGAGGTAGGCTGAAAGGGCGGGGCTTCCCATCTGTGGGAAGCCAAACAGAATTACAAGACAGAATGTGTGGTAGAAAAAGCTTCTATATTCCTGAGAAGTTGTTACTTTTTTAGGAAGGGAATGGTATTATTTTTAAATCAGCCATGTTACATATGCAATTTTACTTCCACATGAGCAAAAATACATACTGACAATAAGGTCAAGTTGATAAGTTAGAGTTTTGAAATTTAGAACATTTGTAGGAATTGCAAAGTAATTCCTTCCATTGGCTTGGTGAAGACAGGAAGCATGGGAATAAGTTGACGGGGTGACAAACCAACAATCTACTATTGAATGAGGTTTGCTAGAGAGTAAAGGCTATGAAAAGAGAAAGACGAAGAAGGAAAGAAGAGAGGAAAGAAGATACACTAAGACATTGGAGTATGGAAAGTCAAGTTTCTAGAACAAAACTATGCAGTGAATTTGAAAAAAAATGCATATTTATTTATGAGTATATGAATTAATCAGAAAAGATGGTAGTATGCAGTCAAGAATTCTTAAGAAGAGTTAGGCAAGGGGTGAATAAAGGAGAAAAGAATGAGATTGTTGAAAGGGGTGACATTGATCAAGATGCACTGTTTTCATAAACTCCTTTGCTTAATAGCAACTCATTTGTACAAAAGCAGGTGCTGCCATCCTAGCTACTTGGGAAATTGAGATCTGAGGATTAATGTTTGAAGCCAGCCCAGGCAGAAAAGTTCATGAGTCTCTCTCCAATTAAGCACGAACACACCAAAAGTATGGTATTGGCTCAAGTGATAGAGTGCTAGTCTTGAGTTCAGGGATATATATATCAGAAAGAACTGATGGAGGAACTCAGATAAAATGGAATAAGTGAACCAATGTATATATTTTGATGATAGAGCAAAAAATTGGGTGCAACAAAAACAGTCATTTGTACAGAGGGAAGGGAGAAACTGAAAAATAAAATCTGTGGAGTATGCAAATTTGTACTTCAAGTTATATTTTGTTAACTAGTACAGTGGAGAGAATAATAAACTGGTGGTTATGTCAGCTATGTTTTGGTTTGCAGGGAATTTACTGTGAGGTCACTTTGAAATACTTTTTCTGCACCTTAATGGACAGACCAGTAGAATCCTGTGTGTGGTAAAAATGATCTCTGTAAGAGTTCCTAATTGCTTTCCAGTATTGTAGCTACTAGCTGTATGTGACCATTAGAATTTGAAAATGACTACACTAAGTCTACTAAAAATTTGAAGACTAAGAATGTGAAACATTTTATGTATATATTTGTATAAGTAATGCTGAAGAAATTGTCATTTTGATGTATGTGAATTAGTAGTTATTCCAGTGTTTCATTTTCTTTTTGTAAAAATAGCTGTTATAAAATTTCAAATTGCTTTGTGACACACATCTGTGTCTTGCATGCAGTCTAGTAGAAGATGCTGGTGTAGAATGTAAGATATGAATAGGAATTTCACCTTTCTGTGCAATATGAACATGGCTCCTACCTAGGTATTAAAAAATATCTTGTTTACTGGGCGCCGGTGGCTCACTCCTATAATCCTAGCTATTCAGGAGGCTGAGATCTGAGGATTAGAGTTGAAAACCAGCCCCGGAAAGGAAGTCCACGAGACTCTTATCCCCAATAAATCACTCAAAAAACCGGAAGTGGTGCTGTTGCTCAAGTGGTAGAGTGGTAGA
Source organism: Dipodomys spectabilis (assembly GCF_019054845.1). Lineage (NCBI taxonomy): Eukaryota > Metazoa > Chordata > Mammalia > Rodentia > Heteromyidae > Dipodomys > Dipodomys spectabilis. The sequence goes on along the minus strand of NW_024871091.1, from coordinate 936,109 downwards.
GTGCTAGCCTTGAGCTGAAGAGCTGAGGGACAGTGCCCAGGCCCAGAGTTCAAGCCCCACGACCGACAACAAATAAAAAAAATTATGTTTTATATTTATATGAATTTCTCCAAGGGAAAATAAAATGAAAATGGTTGTTTTGTAAAGTTAAATACAATCAATTTATAAAAATAATTATTCATTTTCTTTCTTTTTTTTTTTGTCTTGGAAGTACTTGGGAATTTGAATTTAGTGCTTCATGCACGTCATGAAATCACATTCTTGAACCAAATCCTTGCCATTCTTTATCCATTAGTTTGTACTTCAGATAAGAGTTCTTGCTTTTGCAAAATCTGCACTCTGGGTGTACTACTATTATTTTACCTCTATCTGGTTAGAATCTGGGAATTCAATCATTAGTTATCTCAAATCATTCTACAGAGAAATTCTTGTTCATGAAAGCTTATCATTTGATGTTATATTATAAGCTGCTCAAAAAGAGAGGAGATCAAATAATCTCATTTCATTCTGTAAAACCAAGTTACCTTGTTATGAATTTGGTCTTTTGGCTTTACTTATTTTGTTTTAACTGGTAGTTTCTGTTGAACTGAGCAAAACAATAATCATTAAACCTACTTGCAAGCAAGGAACTGAGTTCATTGGGAATGTTATATTTCAAATACATCCTGGTATGTCCTAAATAATACAACTAAATGGGTTTTTGAAATATCTGTTCATGGGTTGGCTTATGCACATTATCTTATGTTAGCTATGTGCATCTGTATTCATTGATAGGATTCCCCAGTGTTGCAGGGTAAAATTGAAAGAATATCATTATCTTTATAGTGACACCCCAGTGCATCATGTACTTTTTTATGTTGTGATGAACCAAGAGTCATGCTGTCAGTGATATGGAAAATCCTAGAGTTTTGCCAGTTTGCGCATGCAAGGAAATTGTTTCTTTGTAAAGCTAATAATACTGGTTAAGATGCTTTAAATTGGAAGACTTTTTTTTAAAATACAGAATGTGTCTTTTAATCAAATAAGCATGTTCTTTAGGATACTGAGTTCCAGGTACAAAAGCAGATAAATAGGAGAAAAGTTCTTTGCATATAACTAATTAATATTTAATTTGTTTGTATTAATAGAAGGTACATTTGGAATATCCAGAAGGGGACAAATGGTAAGGACAAAATGCACACCTTAGGCTCTGGTGGCTCAAGCCTGTATTCTTAGCTACTTACAAGGCGGATCCACAAGATTTAGGTTTGATACTACCCTGACCAATAAACAAAAAGCAAAAACAAAAAGCAATACCTCTCTCACAGGCACAATGTCATGGTGAATCATTCAAGTTATGAAGCAGATCAAATGTAAGGATCTGAAATGAAATACTGCTTTCCATAAAATATTGCACATTTTAGGCATGAGTAGCTTTTAGGGGTAATAGAAGAACAATTAATTAACAACATCATATTTGTTTTTAAATACAAGAAAATCAAAATCTATAGATCAAATATTAAGTTATAGCATATTTCTTCAAATCGGAAAGACTTTATTTCACACAGCCTAGGTGTCCAGGTGCATCATGTCCATTGAGGATTCTCTTCTGTAATAATGTACTGCTGAAGACATTTCAAATGTTTATACTTTATCGTGTTTCTGAGTGATCACTGTGTGGATGACACACTTTATTAACATCTCAGGTAGCATACAAAAGTGATCTCAGAGGAAAACAATAAATGACTCAGTATTTAACATGAGAATTCTTTATTTACAAGTAAATTTTTTTAACATTTCTGCCAGGAAGAATTTTCAAACATTGTTTTAGAGAGATAATATCTGATTATACTGCCTCATTTCTGCTGTTTCCATTCTCCAGTCCTAGCCTTGAGCCTTGAGAAGGTTAAATGTGGATTGGAGAAGGACATTGCCTATTAGAAAGACAATGAAAAAATTATGCAAGATAGTTTGCTGAAGACAGGCTATATTTTTCACTATCTTTTATAACTATATTTTGACTGCACAAAATTAATTGATAGAACTTTAGTGTTAGATTTTTTTTTGTTGTTGTTACAGTGCTAGGGATACTACTCAGAGCACTGTGTGTGGGTACTGATTTTAAATACACACACACACACACACACACACACACACACAGAGGTTATGGAGGACTGAGGAGATATATAGTTTTTCTTTTGTTTTCCTTTTGGGGAATTTAAACTCCAGCCCTTGTGCTTGCTCTACTCTATGATGTGGGACACACTTCATCCCATTTTACTCTTCTCTATCTTCAAGATGAAGTCAAACTTTATGTCCAGGCTGACATAGGCTCTAATTCTTTTTTTTTTTTTAATTGTGAAAATACTGTACAGAGGGGTTACAATTACATGGGCAAGATAACGAGTACATTTCTTATCAAGCATTGTTGACTCCTCCTTTGTTTTCCCTTCCCATCCCTTCCCATACCCCTCTACCCGATTCTCCCCCCACCACCAAAGTTGTAAAGCTCGTTTTTCGACATAACAACTTGTACATCTCATTGTTACAATTCTTGTTCTTATCTTTCTTCATGTCAGTGGGGCTGGCAGGTGCTTCCTACTGTGCCCTCTCATTGGTTGACATGTAGTCTTACAAGTCTTTTTATTGCCTGGTCTGGCTTCAACCCACGAACCCCAATCCTTGCCTCCCAAGTTGCTAGACATACACATATGAGCCATAAGGCCCAGCTATAAATTCGATTTTAAATGTTACACATGATTTTCTTCTTCTGTAAGGTGAATTAAATAATACTTCATTTAGTAAAATTCATAGACTGAACAGAAGTGGTGGCCAGTAACAACGCTGGATGTAAAAGAATTACACTTTCAGCAGGGAGTTGGTGACTCACGGCTGTAATCCTAGGTACTCAGGAGGCTGAGATCTGAGGAATGCAGTTCAAAGACAGCCCAGGAAGTAAAGACCATGAGACTCTTATCTCCAATAAAGTACCCAGAAAAAGCCAGATGTGGTGGGGTAGCTCAAGTGGTGGATTGCTAGACTAGAACACAACGAGGCTCAGTGACAACGCCCAGACCCTGAGTTGAAGCCTTGCAACTAACAAAAAAAAAAAAGAATTACACTTCCTAGGCATTTCCTCTACTTCTCTTATTCTTCTCATTGCATAAGTCCCATCATCCTTTGTAAACTACAGTCACCTGAAATTGCATTGTGAATGCTATTTATTATAATATAAATGACAAATTCTTAGGGAATTTGTAAATTTTCTTATTTAAAACAAATCCTAAGACACTCACCAACCAGAAACCAGTTTCAGTCTTCTTTATATTTGTTGTTTATTGTACAGGTGATATACAGAGGATTTATAGTTACATGAAATCAGGTAGTGTATACAATTCTTTTTTGAACCATGTCTCCCCTTCACTCACTCTTTCCCAGTTTTTCTCCACCTACAAAATAGACAGTTCTATTTCCAGTTAGTGTCTACTGAGTACCACTGTCGTATTTGTTCACACCTTGTTCCACCTTTTCCGTCTTTTCCAATACAAGCAAGCTAATAAACAACACAAAGGGAAGGGAAAATAAAAACAGCAACTAAAAATATCTCATTTCTTTTTCTTGGAGTTCATTTTATAAGATACTGTAAGAGACTCACACTGAGGCCAAAGGAGGATATGCATAGGAGTGCTTGGCAAAGGTCCAAGAGCTATGCCCATATGATCATATAAAATAACATTTTTATGAAATTAACTCCATTATCTGTCTTTATTAAATTTTCATATATATCAGAATACAGATATCAAAATTTCTCCCTAATTTGAATAGTGAAACAATATAAATTTAATTTTTTATCATCAATTATTTATCTTTTCTAAGTAACCTTATTTATCTCTCAAAGCAATCCTATAGATTTGATTCTTATTTAGTTAAATTCTTTTTCATTGAAAAATGAACACTTGAGTACTGAAGTCACTTGTGAATTTTCCTACATCTCAGACATAACAGTGAGAGAATTCAAAAACAGTTGTATCTGAATGTAAAACCCATACTTGCTACCAAATTCTGCCTGTTATTGAATTGGCTGGGGAAAGTTATATTGTAAAAATAGCATTTGAGTTTGATTTTGAATAATAATCTCAATGTTCTGATGGATCAGAACATAAATAGAGGGCAATTTGCAGAAAGTATCACAGACTTGAGTACACTTGAGGAAAGGCATCATTAGGAGATGATGCATCATCCAAGTATGTGGCGACACTTCCAGGAAATTTGTTAATAACAAGATATTTTCAATCTTGAGACTATGATTATTAGCAAAGTGTTTTCACTAACTCCTGTTATGCAAATTCTTTTTTTATTGTAAAAATACTGTACAGAGGGGTTACAATTACATGAGCAAGGTAATGAGTACATTTCTTATCAAGCATTGTTGCCTCCTCCTATATTTCCCCTTACCATCTCTGCCCTCCCATCTCACCCTCTCAACACCCCCCCTGCCCTGCCAAAGTTGTAAAGTTTGTTTTTGTTTTTTTATTATTGTGAAAATACCGTACAGAAGGGTTACAATTACATGGGCAAGATAACGAGTAACTTTCTTATCAAGCATTGTTGCCTCCTCCTTTGTTTCCCCTTCCCATCACCCACCCCCAGCCCCCCTACCCGATCCTTCCCCCCCCCCACCAAAGTTGTAAAGTTCGTTTTTCGACATAACATCTTGTACATCTCATTGTTGCAATGGGTCCACCTGTATTCCTATTTAAACGATTTGTTTTTTTCCCTTCCCCTCCACAAATCATACCAACATCAAATACAGTAAAAGCAGGGGTTATACCGTGGGGGGGGGGGGGGACATACAAAGCAACAAAGAAATCTTCTTATAAATATGTTGGAAACAATTGAATGAAAGAAAAAAAATTTGAATAGTTATCAACTTATCAACATCAACTTATCTGACCTTTTCTGCTTGACTCAGACATACACTGGTTATTGCAAATAAGGGAAACCATGGGACCTACGTTTCTTTGGGCCTGGCTTACTTCACTTAATATAATTTTTTCCAAGTCTTTCCATTTCCTAACAAATGGAGCAATGCCATTCTTTCTGATGGAGGCATAGAATTCCATTGTGTATATATACCACATTTTCTTGATCCATTCATCTACTGAAGGGCATCTGGGTTGGTTCCATATCTTAGCTATGGTAAATAATGCCGCAACAAACATAGTTGTGCCGGTAGTTTAGTGTGGCCTTGCTTGTTATCAGTTGGATAAATGCCCAGGAGTGGGATTGCTGGATCATGAAAATTGCATGTCTTTTTTGGTTGTTGACCTTGTTGTCACCAATGTACTGTATCAAGTCTTTTCTTTTAATTTTATTTTTCTTTTTTCCATTGGTTTATCCTGGCAATCACTGTCTTTGATTCTGGTATCCTGTGTCTTATATATACATTTATCTGATTTGGGAAAGGGAAAGGGAGTAACAAAATGATGAAACAAGCACAAAGGCTGACCCAATACAACAATGATACTCACAAGACACTATGCCGCAAATGAACTTTACAACTTGCAGGGGAAGAGTGGAGTTGTGGAGGGAAGGGATAGTGGGAGTAAAAGAAGTGGGTGAAGGCTCAACAAGAAATGTACTCATTACCTTATTCATGTAATGTAACCCCTCTGTACAGCACCCTTACAATAAAATAAAATATATTTTTAAAAATAGTATAAAACAGTTTTGGAAGTATAGCTCAAGTGGTAGGGTGCTCAGCCTAGCAAACATAAAGCCCTGATTTCAAACACCAGTATCACCAAAAGAACACAAAAAAGATAATTGATTATGTCACATAATAAAGGATCGGGTAAGCTGGGCACCAGAGGTTCATGCCTGTAATCCTAGCTATCCAGGAGGCTGAGGTCTGAAGATTGTGGTTGAAATCCAGCCTGGACAGGAAATTGAGTGAGACTCTTATCTCTAATGAACCATCAGAAAACCGGAAGTGGCACTGTGGCTCAAGTGGTAGAGCACTAGCCTTGAGCTGAAAAGCTCAGAGACAGTGCCCAGGCTCAGAGTTCCAACCCCATGACCACCACCACCAACAAAAAGATCAGATAAAAGTAGAATAACTAACAAAACTATATATTTTTTTGGTTGGGTGGGTGGGGGGTCCGGTCATGGGGCCTGAACTCTGGGCCTGGGCGCTGTCCCTCAGCTCTTCAGCTCAAGGCTAGCGCTCTACCACTTGAGCCACAGCGTCACTTCCGACTTTTTTCTTTTTGCTTATGTGGTGCTGAGGAATCGAACCCAGGGCCTCAGGCATGCAAGGCAAGCACTCTACCACTGAGCCACCTTCCCAGCCCCAACAACAAAACTATATTTGCAAGAAACAATTTAGTTTTAAATTATGTTAACTTTAATAAAAAGGTAAATGTGTAAAAATGCTAATGTTTTGATACATTTTATTATGTTGTCATATATCATTGTCTTTATAAGACAATGCTCTTGTCATATCATCATGAACACCAGGTTTTAATAAGAAGATATTAGTGGCAGTCTACTGGCATTCAGATAATGAATGGAAACATTTTAATAGTAATAGTTCTACACTTCATACTTATTCATTATTATACACTAACTGGTTATTTCCACAGTATAAGTGGTCTCCAAAAATGATTCCTTTTACTTTTTATGTGACATGTTTAAAATTTTCCTGTATAATTCATTCTTATTACACTGTCAAAATAATAGGCTTATTAAAACAATATAATTCTGTCTAATCTGAAAATAGCTTTTTGTAAGAGCCTAGAATATTCTCTTATGAAGAAACCTAATGACATGTATTTGGGCTATGGAAGGTACTTGTTTGTATATTTATATTTTGTTTTTTTTTTAAATTATGCTTTGAATACCTACAGAAGCCAAGATATGATAACTCCATAAAGAGAGATAGCTATAGGAATTGTTACAGGCACTTTCAATGCAACATAGCCTTTCAATGAAAGTGAAGGAAGTGAAGAGAATGAACGTTTTTATTATTTTATCTTAAATCAACCATAAAAAGGAAAAAAGTAATGTCTTCAAATGATAAGTTTGAGATGTTTAGAAGCCATTAAATATAGAAAATAAAATACATAAAATATGAAAACATTTCATTTTATCCTACAGATAGTTGAGCAGAGTGATGGAGTCAGATGGTATAATCAGAAGTTCGACACTACAATCTGTGTGATACTGCTAAACCCACTTCACATTTCTTTAAGTAGCTACATCTCTAAAATGTACTAATTTAATTTAATAGCTGTTGTATAGATGAAATGACTTAGTACGTGTACATATATAATAAGTAAAGCATCATTTGGTACATAGCATAAATAAAAAGGCATTTTGGAATTCAAGAGCCTGGGCTTGGAATGGGGTTTGGTGATAGCATGCTTCCCAAGCATGCTTGAAGCCCTGGGTTCAGTTCCATAGTATCAAATAAATAGATAAAGCTTGAAGTGACGCTGTGTCTCAAGTAATAAAGTACTAGCCTTGAGCAGAAGAAGCTCAGGGAGAGTGCCCAGGCCCTGAGTTCAAGCCCCAGGACTGGCAAAAAAGAAAGAGCCATTTATATTTTATTTTATTTGCTTTTTAATTCTCTTTTATTTTTCATTTTTAAATTTTATTTTCTTTAGTCTCTGTCCATTCAATGGAAAGTATATGGTCATATATATTCAATATATTAATTGCTTTAATTCAGTGCCTAACATAGTGCTTGAGACAATATTCAGTAAAAATAAATGAATGCATCATGGTTGAAAACTTTATTTTAGATTACTATGGGGAAATGCTATTGTATATGGAAAAAGAAATTATTTCTGGTATAGTAAAAATGTAAATTGTCACTCCTAGCAGGCCAGATTCAATTATGATGAGTTTTATGATAAATGTCTTATTCTTTTTGCCTTAGTGTTTCACTTGACCCATTGATGTGTTAATGCCAAGAATATGATGAGCTAGCAGTCATAAAATAATGAAGTTGTTCATTTTGTCTTTGCAAAAAATGTAACAGATGAAAGAGACATGAATACATTATTTAGGTTTGGATTTTTCTTTAAATATTACCAACATTCATAAGAAAGTTTTCAATTTTATTAATTGTAAATCCTCAGTTTATATGTCAGTACCTGTCAGATACCACATATTTACCTGAACAAGTTTGTTTTAGTTTTTTAGTACTGGGATTTGAATTCAAAAACACTGAACATGCTACTCAAGTGCATCGAGTTAAATACACATCTCCTTTCCTGAGGACTTTTTAAACTCTCTCATATGAATTGCTATATCTGTCCACCAAAATAGTATAAATTCTTACAAATCAAACAGCAAACAGAAACAATACAGTATTGTTAAAGTCAAAAAAACCAATATTGACAAACTAAAAACATAAAGTGCCAGAAATCTCACAAATAACCGAAAAATATTTATACAGGAAGAGGCAACAATGCTTGATAAGAAATGTACTCATTACCTTGCTCATGCAATTGAAACCCCTTTGTACGGTACAAAGAAACAGGTAGTACTTGAAATGATGATCATTTAGTGTGAATTGTTGCAATCCAACTTCTGTATAATTTAATAAAACAAAATATTTTAAATTTGTTCATATATTTTCACTCTCTAACTTATGGCAAATAAGCTTGTGAAAATAGAAGGCCATGTAAAAAAGCTTCTAAGCATAAAAGACATTTACCACAGAATGTATTTCTGCACAAAATATCTTTTTCAAGTCATTGAAAAATTAAAATTTAGGTATTAGTTTCATTGGCTCATTATTAATAAATAGATTGCAGTAGGCTATTATATGAATAAAGATGTCACTAATATTTACAGATCATTTGTTATAAGCTACTTGTCTTATTCACATTATTTCCTTCACTGCTTTTGACAAGAATAAAGGTTGATTATTTTTGTATATTGCAAATTAAAATTGGATAATCGGAAAGAAGAAACAACTCTCCTAAAACTTCAATACTGACTCTATCAGCTAGCAAATCTCAAATTCTTAAATTCATTCTATAGTGCAGTTATTTGATAGCTCAGAAAGCAATAAAAGAACAAGTTGTCACATAATATATACTTATGATATTACTTTTATTTTAACTGTATATTTAGAGAGATATATGGACAATGTGATTTAGTGAATTTTAATGTCCTACCTTTGATATGGAAATTCTTCAATAAATGTTTATTCATGGAATTTGTAAAATTATGTTTTTCAAATAATTGCCTTATTTAGCTTTACTTATATGCCAGTTAAGTCATTGGAATTTTTTGTATTATTATTGGTTAGCACGCATTACTTATACATTTTAGATATATTTTGTAATGATTTAACCAGGTTTATTAGGCAATACAACATCTTATACATTTATTTCTTTGTATGTGGTGAAAAGTCAAAAAAATTCCTTCAACTATTTTGAAACACACAATAAATTATCTGCAGCATTAGCCATTTTACTTAGCCCTAGAACATGGAATTTATTCCAATTCTCTAATATTATTCCCAATATTCTATTCTTTTCATGACTCGCTCTCCTCCCCTTTTGCAGTGTCTAGTAATCATTACTCCCCACTCTTGTTCTAGAAAAAAATCATTATTTTGTCACTCTCCCTATGACTGAGAAACTGGGATGCTTAGTTTCTATACTCTAAGAATTTCATTGAATTCAAATGTTGAGATTTTGTAACATTGATAATCATGAAATTAAGGTAAATTCCTTTTTTGAATTATCTATTCTTTGCCAGATACTATGAGTACAGAGACAGAATCCCAGCTCCTGAGATTCTTATGTCTGGTGATGGATAGGTTATTTACATGCAAATCAATCAAGTAGTGAAAGACATATTATGGAAAATTGAAATGCAATGAAATAAATGGCAATAGTAATTTTTTTATTGTAAAAATACTGTACAGAGGGGTTACAATTACATGGGCAAGATAATGAGTACATTTCTTATCAAGCATTGTAGCTTCCTCCTTTGTTTCCCTTTCCCATCCCTTCCCATCCCCCGCCCCGCCCCCCCGACCCAATCCTCCCCCCCCCCCCCACCAAAGTTGTAAAGTTCGTTTTTGACATAACAACTTGTACATCTCATTGTTGCAATGGGTCCACCTGTATCCCTATTTAAACGATTTGATTTTGCCCTTCCCCTCCACAAATTATACCGACATCAAATACAGTGAAAGCAGGGGTTATACTGTGGGGAAGTGACATAAAAAGCAACAAAGAAATAATCTTATAAATGTGTTAGAAACAATCGCATGAAAGAAAAAAACATTTGAATACATATCTTAGGGTTCATTTCCCTATCATCAACTTATCTGACCTTTTCTGCTTGACTCAGACATATACTAGATATTGCAAATAAGGGAAACCACGGGACCTATGTTTCTTTGGAAAAAATTATATTAAGTGAAGTAAGCCAGGCAATCGTAATTTTATTCACATACAGGTAACTAAGGTTGTTGTGGACTTGGGAAATTTTAGAACATAACAGAATTCTTTTTCCAAAATGTCTATATTCTGTTAGAACAATCACAAAATGATTAACAAAATGAAATTTCTCAATAGGTGTAAGAACAGTACTAATTGAGTTCATGGAATATGAGCTAAAAACAACTGCTTCATATTTTTAGTTCAAAAAACTAAGAAAAAATGTGCTGTTGGAAATATTTCTCAAATTAGTTACTACGTATAAGATGCTTTGGACTAGTCTCATATGCTAAACATGAGGCCAACTTTCTACCAAAGCACATTGTTTGGGAGACATCACATTCTGCTTAATGCTTTAGCAAATAATAACACACCTCCTTGCTATATGCTGTAAATACTACAAAAAAACAATACATTAATGCTATTGCTTCTGTACTTCAATAATGCTCCTTTAAGAATGGGCATTATTATTTACATCTGTGCCAGGCTCAACTTCCATTAAAGTCTTGTAGTCTAAAATGCTTCTTTCTATCTTGGAATCAATAAAGAATTTTTCTCTTGGAATTAGAGATTTGAAAGTAAAACATCCATGCCAAATATAAGCCATGTTAGTGGACTTTCCCTGTTTATTTGTTAGCTAGAAATTTAAGGCAGAGCTTTATTATACAAATAACTTCTTCAAGAAATCCCCTAGGCCCAATACCTAAAACATGACAAACAGTGCCATTGAGGGCTGGATTACAAAAAGAAGAAGAAGAAGAAGAAGAGGAAGAAGAGGAGGAGGAGGAGGAGGAGGAGGAAGAAGAAGAGGAAGAAGAGGAAGAGGAAGAAGAGGAAGAGGAAGAGGAAGAAGAGGAAGAAGAGGGAAGAAGAAGGAGGAGAAGGAGAAGAAGGAGGAGGAGGAGGAGGAGGAGGAGGAGGAGGAGGAGGAGGAGGAGGAGGAGGAGGAGGAGGAGGAGGAGAAGAAGAAGAAGAAGAAGAAGAAGAAGAAGAAGAAGAAGAAGAAGAAGAAGAAGAAGAAGAGGAGGAGGAAGGAGAGGAAGGAGAGGGAGGAAGAAGGAGGAGGAGGAGGAGGAGAAGAAGAAGAAGAAGGAGAGGAAGAAGAAGAGGAAGAAGAAGAAGAGGAAGAAGGAGAGGAAGAAGAAGAGGAAGAAGAAGAAGAAGAAGAAGAAGAAGAAGAAGAAGAAGAAGAAGAAGAAGAAGAAGAAGAAGAAGAAGAAGAAGAAGAAGAAGAAGAAGAAGAAGAAAGAAGAAGAAGAAGAAGAACCCCTTCTAACAAGCTCCTTGTCTTCTTACAGCATTACTTCTTAACAGAAAAACACCTATTATAATAGAGATGGTTGATAAAAGACAAAACATTTATGTTGGCATCATTCGTTGTCTAAGCTTTTACAAAAGTAACAATCTAAGGCTTTGTAGACTTGCTCGCAGTATGTGCTTTTGAAAGGTGCTTTCTTGCTTTCTAATCCATTTGTCAGATTGGTGAAACTTTCAGTGACTCACCCATTTTCCTTGCCAAGAATATCTAAATTCTTTATTGTAGTACATAGTCCTTAGGGCCAACTTATCAAGTCATAACTTGCAAGTATCCAGGAATTACATGACAGGATCCACATACCTAAGATCACTTACTTACCAATGGGTAATTGATATTGTCTCACTTCTTACATGCACTGTTTACTACATTTATTTTATTTTTTTTTAAAAAAAACTTTATTGTGAAAATACCGTACAGAGGGGTTACAATTACATGGGCAAGGTAATGAGTACATTTCTTGTCAAGCATTGTTGCCTCCTCCTTTGTTTCCCCTTCCCATCCCTTCCCATCACCCTCTACTCCCTCCCCCCAACGTCCCCCTCCAAAGTTGTAAAGTTCATTTTTCGACATAACGACTTGTACATCTCATTGTTGCAATGGGTCCACCTGTATCCCTACTTAAACGGTTTGTTTTTGCCCTTCCCCTCCACAAATTATACCAACATCAAATACAATGAAAGCATGGGTTATACTGTGGGAGAGGGACATACAAAGCAACAAAGAAATCATCTTTTAAATATGTTAGAAACAATCACAAGAAAGAAAGAAACATTTGAATACTTATCTTGTGGTTCATTTCACATAACATCAACTTATCTGACCTTTTCTGCTTGTCTCAGACATATACTAGTTATTGCAAATAAGGGAAACCATGGGCCTGACTTACTTCACTTAATATAATTTTTTCCAAGTCTTTCCATTTCCTAACAAATGGGGCAATGTCATTCTTTCTGATGGAGGCATAGAATTCCATTGTGTATATAGACCACATTTTCTTGGTCCATTCAACTACTGAGGGGCATTTTAAAACTTTCACTCTGCACATCAGAATAAAAGTTTCTAGGTGGGAGTAAAAATGATTGTAGAGGACCTTGCCAGTGGTTCATATGTATAATCCCAACTACTCAGGAGGTTGGGATTTGAGGGTTGTGGTTCAAAGCCCAGGCGGAAAAGTCTATGAGATACTTCTCTCCATTTAATGAACTTTAGAACTTGGGGAGGGGGAGTGAAAGAGGTGGGGGAGGGAAGAGATCATGGGAGAACAAGGGAAGGGAAGGGGTGACAATGCTCTGCAAGAAATGTACTCATTGACTTACTCATGTAACTGAAACCCATATATACAGCATCTTTACAATAAAGTAAAATTTAAAAAAACAAAACAAAACAAAACCCAAAGTGCAGCTGTGGCTCAAGTAGTAGAACTCTAGTATTGAGAAAAATAGCTAATAGAGAGTGCTCAGGCTCTGAGTTCAAGACCTACTACATAAAACATAAAAGGGTGTATTAGAATGTAATTTGAAAGCTACCTTGTTATTATGAAAGGCTCGCAAGGCCATCCCATACTTTCTCCTTCTTCTAAATACTGAAAATAACGTAACTCTCAAGAGATCCATTAATTGACAAGCACACAGTGACAAGAAGGTGTTATCTGCTTCTGGAGTTAATTTGTATTGATCCCCCAAAATGTCAGTGGATACTTCTGTTGCAAAACCATCTTCCTCAAACTGTTGATGAGTTTTTGTCAAAACTTCTAAAGATATATCCTGAAGAATGAAATGTCAAATCCAGAGCCTTCTTAATGGAATGATTTTTTTTACTAATCATGTTTGTCACAGTTGCCTAAAATAGCTCAAAGTTATATTATGTCTAGGGAATTGGAAGGCTGAAAACTGAAAAACATGATGTATTTGTTCATTCATATAAGAGAAAGCATATTTTGATATGAACATGGTTCTAGACTGTGTACTCTGATTGTAACAAGGTATTGCCACTCATTTAATCTAAATAAAAATACTGGGTCATGGCTACTTTTGTCCATTTCATGTATGATAAGAGCAGAATACAGTGAATTACCTCAAACAAGTTTACATTGATTCTAAAGGTATGGAAAAATGATCCAAAACAGAGACTGCTTTGTTTCTCTCAGTAGTATAGTGACATACTTAACAGTTTAGGAATAATAATGATAATAAAAACTTTAATACCAAAGCACTTCTTTTGCTAGACTGTTTATTTCTGTCTTACATATATATTTGAGTTTCTAGCTCATTGAAAGAAAATTGTTTTCCTTACAAATGATAGAATATCATCTTAATAAATGAATAAAATTCCTTTGTGTGAATATCCTACACTTTTTTTAAATCTATTTGTCCATGAAGGGTCAGTAGTGCTGTGATGATCATGGCTGTGTTGATGTTGTTACTGAAACCTTCTTTGTGCTCTGTTGGCTAATTATCCAGCAGTAGTATTTCTGGTTCATAGGGTAGTTCTATGTTCAGTGTTTTGAAGACTCCCCATATTGCTTTCTAGAGCCGCTGAACAAGCTTACATTCAGAGGAAAAATGTATTAGAGTTCCATTTTCACCCCATCCTTCCCAATATTTATTGTTGTTGTTTTTCTTGATAATGGGATTCTAATTGGGGTTAGGTGGGATCTCAAGACATGGAAAACTATATTAAGTAAGCCAGACCCAGAAAAACAGGATGCATGGATTCCCTCATTTATTTTTTTGGTAGATAGAATGTGCCTAGAAATGTGTAAGTAAACGTATTGGATGGTAAGCAAGGGGTTACAAATGAATCAATTGAAGTATAATAGACAATGGAGAGCTCAAATAATATAATCTTTTAGAAAATCAACACTAGGAAACGTGTGCATCCAAGAAAGGGGATGAGGGCAAGGGGAATGAGGTAGCTCAATGAAGTGTGGAGGTGAAGAATAAGACTCAAAAATTCACTGTGTATACCACAAAATTAAGAAAAGTAAGGGAAGAGTTGGGTGAACGTGGGAGTGAGAATGTTGAAGGGGCGACACTGATCAATATACATTGTATTTATAAACTGCTTTGTCAAATGGAAACTACTTCGTACAGCCACGTAAAATAACAATTTTTTAAAAAGGAGAAGCAAATTGAATGCTTGAGATTATTCTTCTTAGTGAGATTTCATATTCTATTTTTGCATGGTATAATAACATTTTTGAATATCTCTTGTTCATTTGGAAGTGAACAGGGAGCTCCTACTCATTTTTTAATCTATTTTAACTCATCTTGATATATTCTCATCTTCTGGCCAATAATTAGTTTGTTTAAATGGCCTTTTGAAATTACATTTTTTTCCTAACAGGCATACAATTCTAGGTTATGACATTTCTGAGTATTGATTTAATTTTTTCCTGTGCTAACTTCTTGGGAAACTTTTACCAAATTTGACAATAATTTATCAAATTGAAGTGAATTGTGTGGACTTCTACTCCCATGTGTAAAAGTCAATTTGAAGTCTCTCTAAAAGCAACTAATATGGACTCTTAAACTTCACTGTATTAATAACAGGTGTCTGAAGAACATTAAAACAGCAAAGTGGAAGATGCAATAATATCACAAATGTCACAAGAATTAAGTAGAATCATTGAATTTAGAGTTTGATACTGTAGGTGCCCCAGGAGAAAATGACAATATAGTGCAAGAATTGCAAGGTTCTTAGATACAATATTTTTTTTTACCTCTTGGATGAATAGCAGTTGGTAGACCAGATCATGGAAGAAATAGCATTAAAGAAATACATATGTTGGGTTTCCTCTGAAATCATAGTACTTCATGTTTTCTCCTGAGAAGACAAGTATTTTGAACAACTTTCTAAAATATTTGGCAGCATAATCCTTATTTAGGTAAACTGAGTCATTGTTTTAAATTGGAAATAAAAAGGAAATGGCTCATGTTGAGTTAAAAAGTTCCTTTTCTAAAAACATCGATTTTTAGGTGAATAGCAAAATTGAGTGGAAAATACAGAAGATTCTCAATGTTTCCTACCACACAACCCCGCCACCCACATAGCATCCCCAGACACCAGCTCCCTTTAACCAGACCAGCACCTAGGAGACAATTCATGAGAATGATTAGACTTCTGGACTTATGTCTAGGACAAGCAGAAAAGGTCAAAAGCTATGAACATATGACCATATAAGATGATGCTAAGCGAAATGAACCCCAAGATAGGGACACAAGTGGTTTTATCTTTGTTGCTGTTGTTTTTAATGTATTTATATGGTACTGTGTGATTTTTTTTTGTTTCTTTTGTATGTTCTTCCTCCATGGTATAACCCCTGTTGTCACTGTATTTGATTCTGGTACCCTGCATCTTGTATATGCATTTTTCTAATTTGGGAAGGGGAAGGGAAATAACAAAATGCTGAACAACAATAAAGGTTGTCCCATTGTAACAATGAGATATACAAAAATGAACTTTACAGCTTTAGGGATGGAGGAGGGAAGAGTTTGGGAGGTGGGGAGAGAAGGGATGGTAGGGGAAAAACAAAGGAGGGATTAACAATGCTCGATAGGAAATGTATTCATTACCTTACTCATGTAACTGTAACCCTTTGCATAGTGTCTTTACAATAAAATATATGATTAAAAGAAAAAATTGAATACAGGTACTGTTTTTGACTATTTCCTCTAGTCTCTATTCTTTCTAAAAATTCTTCTAAAAGTCTTCTATCTACCACTAAGACATACAGGTCAACAGGTTATCTGGAATATATTTTCTTTTATTTTTGAGAAAAATTTAGAAGTTTTTACATATCTTCAGTTTCTCTTAAAATATTTTGGTGACCCTAGACATGAATCGCTTTTTTGTTTTTATTGTAGAGTTGATATACGGAGGGTGATAGTTACATGGATCAGGTAATGTGTAATATGTGCAATTCTTTTTGAACCATGTCTCCCCTTCTATTGCTTTCTCCAATTTTTCTTCCCATTCCCACACACAAGATACCCAGTTCATTTTCCACATAGTGTTTGATGAGTATCACTATTGTATTTTTTACAGTAAAAAAGAATTTTATCTGGAACAAGCAGGTTGGCTGTTTTGAGAATATGAATATATCACTAGAGTTAACAGCAATGTTTTTAATGCTACTTCTTGCTGCCTTAAGGTCTTTCATCTGATTGTAGTGAACACTGTATAAGGTTTCTACAAGAATGATTGAGTTAATAATATTCCTTATGTACTTAGAATAAGGCTTGGCTAGAAGAAGGTTTACTAAATAAATGCCAAGTAATAAAAATATAACTTGGTTGACACAATAATCTCCGGCTTTAGAAAAATAAAGTATTCATGAGGAATTGCCAGCTTGTTACAAATATTACATTTCTGATTAATAAATGTGAGAAATGTAAAAAAAAAGAAAGAAAAGAAAATGGCTCAAAAATTCCTTTAGGGAAAAATGCGATGCAATGGACATATAATGAAAGCATTTAATTGCTAAACCAACGAAATATACATTAAAACTTACAAAGAATAAAATTGTACTTAGTTAATATGAAAATGTGAAAAATTTAAATCCTTTTCTTTCAAGACTTGCTTTCCTCTGGCTTGAGGTATATCAGGATCTTAACACCTATATGCCAAAATGATTTCTTTTGTTGATTTCTTTATATAGTCTTATTCTAACACAGGCATCAGAACACTGAAGAGCAGGGACATACAATAACTGATGCTATCAAATATTCTTCAGTACTATTGTCTTTCAGAAGTCAGTTTATAAAGTCATTCCATTTGAATTGTAGGGTATTAGGTACCAATCAAGTAAAAAGAGAATTATGTGATTTTTGTTCTCAGTATTCAGTTGTATTTTACATGATGGATAAAATAAGCAAAAGGTATAGAGTTGTTGAAGAGATGCTTTATATAAAAACATCATCACAAGAAAAAATGACTACTAATACGAGGATGCCAAGAGACAATATTACACAAAAAATATGTTAAAGTTCTTCATTAGCTCTGCTTTGTAAATAATTATAAGCAACATATTCTATAAAATTGAGAGTTCTGATGAACTCAGTTGAGAAGATTGATTTTATAGGTACAGGGCTTCCATTTTTACCCCCAAACAAATGTTGTGCCTTATTCTCTACCTCTTCTTATAATATTCAAGTGTGATGAACAATCTTGGTATACATTTTCTTTAGGGAGTTAATATTAAGAGAAGATGGAGCAGCCAGGAAGCGAGATAGCTACATGATCTGCAGAGTTTTGCAGTTAATGTTGTGAAGGTCAAGGTATTACACTGCAGCAAGGATTCCAATATTGACAAAGTTGACTTTCATTGCCCTTGACCTATAGAAATTGTCCTTATATTCTTTCAGTAATACCCCACAGGTCCACTTGCTTCTTGCTGTAGTATTTTTTATAGCTTTTTTGAAACTTACAAAACTAGACATGAGTGATTCAGAGCCAAAATAAACAAGAGACCAAGAAGCTGAGCTTTTCCATGTATGTAAACTTATTGGTATGTCTTAATATGTGAGCCTCTCATATTGTAGTTGCTATTTTGTTTTTGTTTTTGTTTTTTTGAACACTAAAAATTTCAGCCTTTGTCTCCATGTCCACATCCATCACTTCTGATCTGTTAGTCTGCTGTATTTGTTATTACTCAGTAGTTATTGTATTCAAATATCCTATATACTTTTTAAAATTATGTTCATTGTCTTTCTGTAATAGAACAAAAGTTAGATTTTGGCAATTATATTATCACAGTATCATTCCTATCACATAGTAGATAATCAAACTTACTTGTTATATCATTAACAATATGTGAAATAAAATTAATTTTTATAATGGAAAATAAATGTATACATAATATCATTATGCACTTCTATATAACGCCAAATAAACTTAACATATACTTATGAATATTAAACTTGATAAATACTGTATCAGTTGGCTTAAGTGTGAGAAAATAGAATATGGTCATACTAACAGTCTTTCATCATGTAGTACACGTATTTATTTTATAATCACATACCAATATGCCACAAGTACTATGTATTTCTATTTTAGTTGACTTTGCTGATGAGACAAACATTTAAAACTTAGGTTGGAAAAGTCTCCAATAACCTCATAAACAAAATTTTGAAAAATGTCTTCTTCATTCTGCCAGTCACATATACTTAGTCATGACTCTCATACAATAGCTTATCTATCTCATAAATACATTTTTCTTGCTCAAGGCATCCCTTATGATACCTTGCTGTCATTTTAAATGGTTGACTTCAGTGAGGGAACAAGCTGTAAAGCAGAGAAGGAGAGAAGCATTGCAAATGTGGATTTAATGACATACAAAGTCCTACTTTGTTTTCACTATCTTGTAGAGAAGACTGATTACGTTTAAAGAAAGGTGATAAATGATTGCTGGAAGGAAAAGGAAAAAAATCAATTCTGACTGTGTCTAAAGGAGAATGTGAATCTAAAACACAAATGTTCATACAGGGCTCCTAGCCCCAAGAGAGCCCATAAGGGAAGTTACAGTCTGTTAATCCCAGAGATACCAATCACACAGAGTGAGAAATTAAGGAGGACCATATTGGTAAGAACTTATCAAAAGCACTTTCAGTGTAAGCAAGAGAAATAAATGCTTGGTGTGAAATGTTCATTTTAAAAGATGCTTGCAAGTGTAAATGCTATAGATTTCCCCCTTCCCTCCCCCCAAAAAAGAAAAAAAAACTTGAAAGGCAAGGTTAAAGGCAAACAAAATGAGAAGGGTTTGGCACTACACAAGCTGACTGGCATTGTACTTTGTCCTCACTTCCTCTTTCCAGAAGGCTGAACATCAAAATCACTAGAAGAGAAGCTACCAAGATAATGACAGAATTAGTCAGAATGAGATGTAAGGAAGAAGAGTGGGTTGGAGTCAGTCAGGCTGGAGAGAAGAATGGCTACAGTTCCAGGATGGATAATAACTATTTCAAGGACTATTAAAAGAAAGGTGACTGGGGCCTATTCCAAGTAAAGAGAAATAGATGTCAGTTAAGAGTAAAAGGAAAAAGTTCACGAGAAGAATTTTCTGGTTTTTAGAGATCAGTATGCCCTCAGATTTTGTGATTGATTGAGGTGCCCCTCTCTGGTTGGAAATTCACTTGAGCAGTTTCCTATGTTGAGTCTTTGTATGAACGTGAGAACGGGATGAATGCATAAACACTCATCATTCAGCACTTGTGTTCCACAGCACTCTCATCTCTCCCTGCTGTGACTCTTTTATTGCTAGCAGTGAGGTACAGTATTGCACTGTGAACAATCTACTTTCCACCTCCTAACTCCATTATTCTAAAACACAGGTATTTCTATGTGTCTAAATAACCAGTGACAACACAGAGGTGAGCAAACAGACAAGTCACTTCCCCTGTGGAAGGGATTATACTGGGAGAAGAGATAAAGAGAAAGCCAATAAATCGCACAGATGAATATAAGAAATGGAGCTATGATAACAAGATACTGTGGTAAGCAGTGTGTGTGTGTGTGTGTGTGTGTGTGCCACAAAATTCTTCTGAGAGGAAGTCAGGAGGGATCTGTAATTCTTAGGATGAATAGGAAGGATCCCTGTAAAGAGATAGAGAAAGATAGGGGAGGCAGCATCCTTGAAGATTTCAAATTGACCTCTACATAGTGTTTAGACCCAAGCTTTATTACCACAAATGTGTTTCCTTAGTAAAAATTATTAAAACTACATGAATGCTCTGTTAAAATGAAATAAAGATTTGGCATTATACCCACATGGCAATCATATATTGCTCAAATACAATTTGAGATTTGGTAGTAGGCATTAATATTTTATCAAGTCACACATCTAGAGGTACTTGCTAATTATAGCATCACACTTAGTAAGCATGAAGCACTGGAACAAGGATGTGAAGATTTACTTTTTCATTGTGATTTGACCAGGGAGCAATCATAGTATATAATATGAGACACTTCCATTGGTGATTAAGCATCTGCACTATGGAGTCAGATTGTAGGCATTGGGATCTTGATTCTCTCAATTATCACCTCTGTAGCCCTCAAGAAACTACATAAACTCTCTGAGCTTTAATGTTCCCATTTGTAAAAATGTGGATAAGAATAGTTTCCACCTCAGAGAGTTGTTAAAGTGGTTAATTGTGTTTATATTTATAAAGTACATGGAACAGTGCCTGATATATACAAGGTTTTACGTGTGTTTGTTAAATAAAAATAAGATGAAATAAAACAATCACTTATTATGAATGACCTTAGCTAACGTTTCAGGCAAACTATAAAATATTCTCCCAGTATTTAGGATTCAGGCTCCATTTTATTTTCATGTACGTTTAGCAAAAGTTTCCATTTGTATTCTTAATAAAGAAATTGGTTTACTTGGTAGTGTTTCTTAAAAGATTATATTTTCATGAGCTTTCTTGGTTGGATGAGCTTTCAACCATGATCCTCAAATCTCAGCCTCCTGAGTAGCTAGACACTAATATCTGGCTGCAGATAGTAGTTTTTAAAGGGCACTTCAGTGTATGAAAGAATGCAATACTTTTGTTATAGTAGCTGTCATACGGTTGTTAGGAACCAATGATAAATTATTGCAAAATGTGATTGATCTTTTCTATATGTAAGTACTAGGAAATCATAAGAAAATATCCTATAGCCACATGAAGTTCTGACATTAGGTATAAGAATAAAATGTAATTGAATTGATTTTGCACAAATGAGTTTAATAAATGCATGAAAATAGAAATGACATTTTGAATCAAAATATGTTTTTCTCAACCAATTTAGTAGGATGTTTTAGTAAATGTCCTTGTGAATTAATACTTACTCGTTTGCTTTATTTTATTTATTTCACAATGTTGCACAGAATTTTACTTTATATTACTTCAAAACAAAATGTTTAATTAAATGTCTATACATGTTTAACATATGCCAAAAATCCAACAAAACATAAATAAGTAAATTATAAAGTAAAATATCTATGTTAGGCAGTTTCCAATATGATGTTTCTTTAAAAATAAGAACAAGTTTTTTACTCTTTTAAAATTTTATTGTTAAGGTGAAGTAGAAAGGGGTCACAGTTACATACAGAAGGTAGTGAGTACATTTCTTACGTAAGTTGTTACCCCCTCATTAATTTTTCTCCCATTTTCCTTCCCCTCCTACTCCTCCTTAAGTTGTACAGTTCATTTTCAACAGATTGTCTTCTGAGTATCGCTCTTGCATTGGTTCCCCCTTTGTCCTTTGTCTCACCATTCTGTTGTTTTCCTTTCCTTCCCTAATTCAGATAAATGCATATACAATACCAAGGGTACGAAAATCAAATACAGTGAAAAAACAATTTCTTCATGTTCTCTTTTTCCTTCTATCACAAACTCTACACCCAATACAATTAAGCTACTTCTTTTTTTTAATCCTTATTTTTATTTTATTTATTTTTCTTGTAAAGGTGATGTACACAGGGATTACATTTACAAAGGTCAGGTAATGAGTACATTTCTTCCCTCATTTACTCCCAGTGTTTTTTCCTCTCTCCACCCCTTCCCCCATGTTGTGAAGTTCATTTCTAACATTTCTAACATAGTGTCCAGTGAGTATCACTGCTGAATTAGTTCACCCTTTGCCCCATCATTTATGTGCTTCCCCAATTACCTTCCTCCAAACAGATAAACCTATATATATATGACAAAAAGTACAGAAATAAAAAACAGGGACAAACAGGGGGAAACAAAAGGTAAAAAAACACAAAAAGTAAAATACAAGTTTTAAGAAGGACTGTATACGCTACATGCTTCATGAAGCTTCAAACATATCTCTGTCTCACATTCATACTCTGCTTGCCAATGTATTAGAGAACATGGGACCATCTCAGAGTCCCCCTCATACAAGAACACATTGTTCTTTCCTCATACTGTCAATATATGTCTTTCGACATTTGTGCAATGTCTTTCTGCCTTTGTTTCTTCATTGATTACATTATGAAGATGCTTTGGTTCTAAATTACAATTTCCACTGTTCTCTTTCTTACATATGCCATCGAGTATCTGAAATCACTATCAAACTGTACATGCAAATATGATTTGTGTGCCCTTTGTAGTGTTCCAATGACACTCTTATCCCTACTTTTGCAGTCTACTATGACTGAAATCTCATCCTTCATGTCAGATCAAATCCCCCATCATGAGTGGGCCCCCAGGGATTGTGATATATGTCACCAATCAAGAGTTTGCAATTCTGCAAACAAGCTTGTTCACACTGAGTCATCTGCCTACTTAAAAACCTCAAAATATATTCATATTTTCCCTCTGATTCTTAGTAAATTATGAAAGCCCTGCTTTTCAATCAAGTGTAAGTAGACACATAAAGACCCCCCCCCAAAGTCCTCTTTGCATAGGTTGTCATAGATTTCCACAAGAAGGCCTGAAGAATTTGCCCTTCAATAGAATCGCCAGAGCCATAACCTGGAAGGAACTGGTGCTTTGCCTCTGTCTCACTTCTCATAAGCTTTGTGTATGCCGTGTATGCAATGATGGATCTGTATCCAGATCATAGAAAAACTACAAAGGTTGTTTAATCTTCATTGTAATTTTGCACAGCTATGCTTTCAGTGTCATCCATTTAGTACTAACTTCATTTAACTATTTGAAAATATTTGTTGCATCTTTATCATTTTCCAAACATTTGCATCAGCACTGGGGACCAGATTATTCAGGTCCTGGCATTCAACATGTTCCTTAAACAACACGAATACCTACGCAAGCAATCTTAGTTTTAACAAAAAAATGGTCATACTAAATTATAAGTTAAGGATAATCAGACAACAACCAATGCTCTTCAGTGAAAATCAAAGAGAATGAAAGAGGAAAGAGTAGGTGTCAATATGTAATTTCATGAGGGCATTGGTCTAAATTATCCTGAATGTCTCTTTCAGATTATGGTTTTCTAATATCTCCCATTTCACTTGTTAACTGCAATGAGTGCTGACATATAATTCAGTAATACTCTGTATATCTGAAATCTGATTTTGAAGAAATGAAGATACTGCAGTGCAATTTCTCCTGATCATTCGCAAAGGATAGAGTATGCTGACTTCTTCAAAAATTACAAAATACTTAAACTCTATTCTCCTAAGCCTCAACTAGGTTAGAAGGAGGAAAGAAAAGAAAGATAATTCAGAATTTCAAGATGATAAGCATTGGAGATTCTTAGAAAATATGTTATTTGGGATCCTGAAAGAACAAATATCGCATTACCAGATGCTCTAAGAGGAAAGCAGCATTAGGGGCTAAACATGTGGCTCATGCACAGAAGGCTTGGTTAGCACATGGGAGGCCCCTTGTTCAACACACAAGACAGCACGAAAGAAAGAAAACCAATCTAGCAATACTGTTGCGTCAGTGGACAGTGAGAAGAAGGGAAAAGGAGAGGAGAATGAGTAACTGCAACATTTCGAATCTAGAATTTGTTTGTGAATCATTAGGACTCATGCCTAATATTCTCCTACACTATGACAAGACATTTTTACAAGGTTCTTTTCTTCCAACACTTTCCAAATTTTAAACAATCCAGCTGGCTTATGTCTCAGCATTTCCAAATTAATAATTCACAGATATTATTAAATAAGTTGACTTTTAAAAGTCTTTCAGAGTGTGATTCAAAAAGAAGCTGACATTCCATTATTTATTTCAAATAAAATATTTTTTTATCCAGCGGATAGATTTCCTTAGCTCATCCTATGTGACTTTCACAATTATGTCTTCCGTTCTACCTCATGTCATACAATTAAATTGTACAATCCATGAGTGCAGAAAATACTACATTCTTAGACCTCAACAGAAATATTAGCAAAAGACTTCTTTCAATATTTGTTGAATCAAAAAAGGATTCAAGTTAAATGGAAATATGATGCCATAATTGTATCAACTTACTGAGATGTTTTAGATAATATAATATTGTATACAGATATTTTTCACCAATGAATCTCAAAATGATTATATTTTTAAGTACAAATGTCATTATCTGTGTATGGGTTGAAGAATGTATAAAAGTATTTAGGACTCCAATTTCCTATATTAAAAGCAAGAAATGTCTTTTAAAAATTTATTTTTATTTTTAAGAAGTTATGCAAAGGAGCTACCATTCAACCAAGTACTATATGAATTCAACGAATCTTCATCAATGCTTCCCCTTTTATCAAGATCATGGAAAGAGAAGTACATAAAATAAGAATGGAGGGATGAAGAATAATGATATCTTTCTTTTTATTTTTATAAATAGTTGTACAAAGGAGTTGTCATTCAAGAAAGTAGTTTATGACTACAGTGCAGCTTAACTTATATCATCCCTTTTATCATTTTCCACTTTTTGCTTTCTCTCTATTTTACTTCTGTTACACTAAATACTTGTTAAAATGTGAAACAAAAATAAAATATCTTATGAAAAATTCTGCTTCTGATACAGATAAAAATAAATTTTTTAGTTACATATATCCATAATCATAACATCATTATTCGAATTGTCTAGAATCAACTATCATGAATATTTGACATTTCTGATCTGCTTTACTGAAAAAGAAATCAATCTTAAAACATTGCATACATATTTAGTTTAATTGAAATTACTCTGTTGAACATGACATGCTATGGCTCATTAAATTTTCCCACTTCTTAAGATCTAAACTGAAAATAATTTTGTTACTTCCTTTACAAATTTTACAATTCTGTTTGACAGAATAATATATATCTTCATCTCAGTTATAAATCAACATTGATTCCATATTAAGTAGAAAGTTATAGTTGACAAAATTTAGGATAATGAGTTAAATATCTAAACACCTCCATTTTCCCCTAAAGAAATAAATGCATAATTTTCTAGCCACTAAGAAAATTCACTCCGAAATATTTTAAGAAAATTTCATGTTAAGGCAAAAGTCAAACTACAAAATGCTTACAGTATATTTAATTGGCAAATAATGAATTTCATATAAAATTACTTTAAATATTCACATTAACAAAAAGGGAACACACAAATTACCAGCTCCTCTGGGACACAGCAAAGGCAGTACTCAGAGGCAAGTTTATAGCTCTGAGCTCCTACATCAACAAATTGGAGAGATCTGAAACTAGCAATTTAATGACACATCTAAACCTCCTTGAAAAAGAGCAGCAAGATAAACCCCAATCCAGTAGACGGAAAGAAATAATCAAAATTAAATCAGAATTAAATGAATTAGAATCCAAAAAACTATAGAAAGAATCAACAAAACAAAGAGTTGGTTCTTCGAAAAACTTAACAAAATTGACAGACCCTTAGCAAATCTTATCAGAAAAAGAAGAGAACACACCCAAATTAGTAAACTCAGAGATGAGAATGGAAACATCACCACGGAAACAACCAAGATTCAGAACATTATAAGGGAATACTTCTCAAAACTTTATGCTAATAAGTTTGAGAACTTGACAGAAATGGACCTATTCCTAGCAAATATTGACATGCCAAAACTAAACCAAGATGAGTTAAACCAGCTTAACAGGCCCATATCAAGCATTGAAATAGAAACAGCAATAAGAGACCTCCCTGCTAAGAAAAGTCCAGGACCAGATGGTTTTACAGCGGAATTTTACAAGGCCTTCAAAGCAGAGCTCACACCAATACTCCTCCAACTCTTCAATGAAATTGAAAGAGAAAGCTCACTACCGAACACATTCTATGAAGCCATCATAACCCTCATCCCAAAACCAGGCAGGGACTCATCAAAGAAAGAGAACTATAGACCCATTTCTTTGATGAACATTGATGCAAAACTTCTCAACAAAATTTTGGCCAATCGACTTCAACAATTCATCCAAAAAATCATACACCATGATCAAACAGGATTCATTTCAGGGATGCAAAGCTGGTTCAATATATGCAAATCAATTAATATTATTCATCACATCAACAGGAGCAAGAATAAGAACCACATGGTTATCTCAATAGACGCAGAAAAAGCATTCGACAAGATCCAACACCCCTTTATGATGAAGGTTTTGGAAAAATTAGGAATCCATGGAACATTCCTCAATACAATAAAGGCTGTATATGACAAACCTACAGCCAGCATTATACTCAATGGTGAAAAACTAAAGCCATTTCCTCTTAACTCAGGAACAAGACAAGGAT
The DNA here is from genome assembly GCF_019054845.1 of Dipodomys spectabilis. Classification (NCBI taxonomy): domain Eukaryota; kingdom Metazoa; phylum Chordata; class Mammalia; order Rodentia; family Heteromyidae; genus Dipodomys; species Dipodomys spectabilis. The sequence continues at coordinate 909,175 of NW_024871091.1, read as the reverse complement.
GCCCACTCTCTCTACTTCTCTTCAATCTAGTATTAGAATGCCTAGCTACAGCAATAAGACAAGATGCAGACATAAAGGGGATCCAAATAGGGAAAGAAGAAATAAAACTCTCCCTCTTTGCAGATGACATGATCTTGTATTTAAAGAATCCCATAGACTCCACTCCCAAATTACTCAAGCTGATTCAAAACTTTGGCAAAGTAGCAAGTTATAAAATTAACCCCCAAAAATCAATGGCTTTTCTGTATGCCAACAATGAGAAAAGTGTGGCTGAAATTAGGAAAGCAACTCCATTTGTAATAGCCCCACAAAAAATAAAATACCTCGGAATTAACTTAACTAAAGAAGTGAAGGACCTCTATGATGAAAACTTTAAAATCTTGAAAAAGGAAATCAACACAGAACTTAAAAAATGGCAAAACCTCCCATGCTCCTGGATTGGAAAGATTAACATCGTGAAAATGGCAATACTTCCCAAGGCTATCTACAAATTCAACGCAATACCTATCAAAATTCCACCCTCATTCTTCAAGGAAATAGAAGAGGCAATCCAAAAATTCATATGGAACAATAAAAGACCCCGAATAGCAAAAACGCTCCTCAACGGAAAGAACACTGCTGGAGGAATATCAATACCAAATTTCAAACTCTACTATAAAGCCATAGTAATCAAAACAGCTTGGTATTGGCATAAGAACAGACCTCAGGACCAATGGAATAGAATTGAAAACCCAGAAATGAACCTACAGACCTATAGCCATCTAATCTTCGATAAGGGAGCTAAAACAATAGAATGGAAGACAGACAGCCTCTTCAGTAAATGGTGCTGGCAAAACTGGTTAACTACATGTAGAAAACTAAACCTAGATCCTTATATATCACCTTGCACCAGAATCAACTCCAAATGGATCAAAGACCTTGAACTCAAAGCAGACACTCTGAAAACGTTACAGGATGGAATAGGAGAAACCCTGGGTCTCCTTGGCTCAGGCCGAAATTTTCTGAATAGAGACCCGGAAACACAACAAATCAAAGAAAGGTTGGACAAATGGGATTGTATAAGATTGCAGAGCTTCTGCAGGGCAAATGACATAGCTAGCAAGATCAATAGAAAGCCCACGGATTGGGAGAAGATCTTTACTAGCCATACAACGGACAAGGGTCTCATATCTAAAATATACTTGGAACTCAAAAAATTAAACCACCCAACAACAAATCCTCAAAGAAACAACTGCCCAATAAGTAAGTGGGCGAAAGACTTAAAGAGAAGCTTCTCTGAAGAAGAAAGAAGGATGGCCAATAGACACATGAAGAAATGTTCAACATCCCTAGCCATAAAAGAAATGCAAATCAAAACAACATTGAGATATCACCTCACTCCAGTTAGAACGGCAAAAATCAAGAACTCTAACAACAACAGATGCTGGAGGGGATGTGGACAGAAAGGAACCTTACTTCATTGTTGGTGGGAATGTAAACTTGTTCAACCACTTTGGAAAGCAGTATGGAGGTTCCTCAAAAGACTTCACATAGAGCTCCCCTATGACCCAGCAATCCCACTTTTGGGCATTTACCCTAATGTTTACAAACAAGACCACACTAAAGCTACCAGCACAACTATGTTTATTGCAGCATTATTTACCATAGCTAAGATATGGAACCAACCCAGATGCCCCTCAGTAGATGAATGGATCAAGAAAATGTGGTATATATACACAATGGAATTCTATGCCTCCATCAGAAAGAATGACATTGCCCCATTTGTTAGGAAATGGAAAAACTTGGACAAAATTATATTAAGTGAAGTAAGCCAGGCCCAAAGAAACGTAGGTCCCATGGTTTCCCTTATTTGTAATATCTAGTATATGTATGAGTCAAGCGGAAAAGGTCAGATAATGTGATGTCAGGAAAATGAACCCTTAGATGTGTATTTTAATGTTTTTTTTTCTTTCATGCATGTGTTTCTAACACATTTATAAGATTATCTCTTTGTTGCTTTGTATGTCCCTCCTCCACAGTATAACCCCTGCTTTCACTATATTTGATGTCAGTATAACTTTTGGAGGAGATGGGGAAAAACCAGTTGTTTAAGGATACAGGTGGACCTGTTGCAACAATGAGAAGTACAAGTTGTCATGTCCAAAATGAGCTTTACAACGTTGGTGCGGGGGGGGGGGGGGGGGGGGGGGGGGGGGGGGGGGGGGAAGGAGAAGGATTGGGTTAGGGGGGGAGGGGGGGAGGCTGGGAAGGGATGTGAAGGATAAACAAAGGATGAGGCTGCAATGCTTGGTAAGAAATGTACACATTATCCTGCCCATGTAACTGTAACTCCTCTGTACAGTATGTTCACAAATAAAATTAAATTAAATTAAAAAAAAACAAAAACAAAAAGGAAAATTGCAAAAGTATACAGAGGCAGATATTTTCACAAATAATAGGTTAAAATGAAACCATGTCTAATCTATATATCAAACAGGTAAAAATCAAAACAAAAATAGAGTTGTATTTTGACTATAAAACTGTTAAAAAATAAATTATATCTTTCAGTATTCAAGAAGGTCTAACAGAGTAAGAACTCTCCCACACTTTGATTGTGGGAGATTAAAAATGTTCCATTTCTTTTATTAGGAGAAACTCTATATTGTATATCAAAAGCTACTAAACAGAGCACATGCGACACACATGTACACTATTGAAAGTAATGAAAATTAGGCAATTTAAGTTGTTAGAGTCTGGCAGCTCCTCCAAAGTTTAAATAGTTAGCACTGGATCCAAAAATGGCTCTCATAGACATGCTTAAGAGAAATGGAAACATTTATACCTATGAAGCCATGTAAAGAAATATTCATTGCACCATTATGCATAATCTTCAAAATGTAGAAAAGTTCACCAATCAACTGAATCTATATCAGTTCTTTGAACTATGAAATGGACAAATAAACACAAAATGTGTATACAATGTGATATTATTTGGTAATAAGAGTAAAGATACTGATACATGATCCTTGGAAACATGCAATGAAATATACCAATTCATAAAAGGCTATGCAATATATACATGGTAAAGGCCTAAAACATTAAACATGTATTTACTGGGTGGGGGACTGAAGGGAAAAGACAGTGATGACTGTTATAGGGAGATGATTAGAGTAATAGGAAATGCTCAGTAAAAGTAGCTACAATTAGAGGGCTAGTAGTCCAGGTGGATTTAAATCCACAGTTATCCATAATGAATTATTTTAGGACTTACTGAGAATATAGAATTCTAATGATTCTGAAACTTCTCATACAAAAATAGTAACATGATTTGCAACTTATATTTATCCTTGTATATACGTTAAATAATGTGATTATTTTAATACTATGCAAAGTAAATACTACCTACATAATTACAGTACATGGTAATCATTAATCTAGGGCAATGACAGAGAAATGCTCATCTACATATCAAGGTCATTTGCTTATAGTTTATTTTTAAAACATGATGTCACTGAGTGCTCATATTTGTTTTTTTAATATGGTGGTAAACTGGATCACATTCTTGTATGTTTTTTAATGTAAAAATCCTGTACAGAGGGGTTACAGTTACATGAGCAATGTAATGAGTACATTTCCTACTGAGCATTGTTGTCTCCTCCTTTGTTTTCCCCTACCATCCCTTCCCTTCCACCTCTACAACTACACTCCCCCTAACCCTCTCTGCCACCTCCACAATTACCGACCTCCCCCCCACCCCCCACCCCTTCAAAATTGTAGTTTGTTTTCAACATAGTGTCTTGTACATCTCATTGTTACAATGGGTCAACCTTTATCCGTATTTAATCATTTTGTTTTTTCCCTTCCCCTCCCCGAATTAGACAAATGTATATTTGTTTTGTACATGCAACCCTCCAGCCTCTTAGCTGGGATCATCATGCTCAATGATTATTTTTGTAATCATTAACAATGAATGTCTGGGTCTCCAATAGGAGTAAATTTTGGGAGATGCATAGATACATTTACTAAAACGACGTAATTTTAAAAATGCTAAACATGAGATGGTATATTGACAAGGGACAGTGCTTCATATATACTATCATAAACACAAAATACAGAAGCATTCAGAAATATTGGATTATAGGAAGTATGATCAGACTAGGAAGAATATGAAAGTCCATCAATGATAGGCCAAAATGCAGCTATGGCTATCTGCAGAATAACCTCCATCACATCTAATTTGTCAAAATATGGTAGATTACAAATGCCAGCATTTTTCAAATCTCGCCACAAGGTTCCATTGTGTGCCTAGAATTGATAACAGACATTTTCATCAGTTACCAAATACTCAGATTAGTGAAAATCTATAGATCCTGACTTTTGTCCTCACCACTGGAGTGACTTTGGACAGCCTTCCGAAAGTAGTCTACAATTTCTGACCCTGGGCATCTCTCGGTTCAATTGGTATAGCTGAGGCTTTTCTTGTAGAACTAGAAGAAATGTCTCACATTATTTAGAGGCTAAAGTAATGAACATTGGTAAGCAGCACCCTTACAATCAATGGGAAAAAGCATAAAAATGGTGGTCTATATCATTTGTGAGCCAAGGAGGAATTCAGATGCCAAAAATATAGCAGAGTTTGACATCTACATGTGGACATTTCTTTTCTTGAAGAAAGAAAAACTATGCATATCTTCATGTTACATAAATTATTATGATTATATTATTGAATAATAATACACATAACAACAAATCTCTTTTGATATAAAAATGCTGCAGAAGGTCACACATATAATTTAAAGTACAATTTAAAGGAATGTATCAGGTAAGATTCTGACTTATCCACATCACAAAAGATATATGATCTGACACACAGAATGGATTATGAAGTTAAAACCTCCAAAAGTCATTGCTGACATTGCACTCCAATTCCTGCCCTCTATTTCCCTCAGAAAAATATCAGAGAATCAATCTGCAGATAAATGCACAACACTTTATTTTTCTTTGTTCCAACTCCAAAAATTGAATGTAAAATGTCTCTTGGTTCTTTTGATTACAGATTTTCCTTTTAGAATTCTGTCACTAGACATGTTTTGTGAAAAGAAAGTTCTTTTGAAGTGACATTATTTTGCCCTTTGAATTAAGAATATAACATGGGAAATATCTTGTATAAGACTCCTGTGAAAATGTATGAATATATTAGGGTTAGAAAAATGGTTGAAACATTATTCTTTTAGAGAAAAAAGGAAACTGACTTCTATATTGAGCTAATACATATTTTTTACTAAGCATGTGTGTCTAATATTTGAAATTCAATAACTTTTATTCCAAACTATCTGAAACAACTCTCATCAAAATGACTTAATTATATCTTCACTATAACTTTGATCTGGAAAGACTTCATGTTGAAGATGATGATTTGACCTAAATATGGAAGAGGAAAAATTTGAGTTTAACTGGTACCATAAAATGTCACATTAATGATATTAATTTGGTCAGCAAAGATAAAATGTTACTGAAACAAGTACAGAAAGAAATATATTCATTGGTTCTATTCTGCATCTGAATTAGAAAAGTTAAATAGGAAAACAGTTAATTTGTATCAAAAAACATTGGCAACTGTCACTTTCGGCTACTTATTGACACATATCCCAGGAAATGCACGAGCCATTGTTTTTTTAACCTGTCACTCTACATTCTTTGTATCAATAAATTTAGAGATGATTTATCTGAAAGAAAAATATTATTTCCAAGTAATAATAGGCTGACCAGTCTCATTTTATCACCTGGAAAAGAATAGTTTATATTGATTTTGTTAGGGCTTTTGATCATTTTCCACATATTTTTATCATACACAAAAATTGATAATAATGATTATTTTTATCATAAGCAAAAATTGATAATCATGATTATATGTTGAATAGAAATTTTCAAAACGATAGGCAATTGGATGGGGATTCACAATGCATTTTAGTGGTAATATAATATTTTAATGGACCTAGATGGCATTTGGTATCTTTACTGAGTCTTGTGGCAAATAATTTAATATTGAGCCCACCATATTTTAATATATTATTGAAAGTTTCCATCATTTTGGAAGGCATAATTGCAATTTGAAAGTATCTTGCTCATGTAACTGTAACCCCTCCGTACAGTATTTTCACAATAAAAAACCTTTTTTAAAAAAAAGAATTACAATAACTTGGACAATTGCATTCACACAGGATGAATTTTGTTAGAACATGTATAATATGGTCTATAGTCAATGTGCAAAACGATTTCATATGTAACTGGAAAACTATCAGAAACATATTTACTGTTTTGAAAGTCAGAGTGACATTGAGGATAGTAAGAGTAAAATAAAATGACAATGGTTGTACTGCTTAGTCCTTAGAATCTGACCATATTATGTTGGTAAAGGGCACTTACCTTCACATAGGAGACAAATTCTAGGAAAGGTCCAGAAAAGAATAAAATTGATTTAAAACAAAAGAAAATAGATCTGATGACTAGTGGTATATTATGTGTGATTTTTTAAAAGATGAAATGGTGAAAGGAAGGATGTATTTATTTTTCAAATAAATGAAAAATAGTTTCTTAAGTATGGTGGCTATTTAATTTCTGAGTTCTCTGAGTGTTTTGTATGGTCCACATTTAAACTTAAGAATGAGCCTCTATGTTTTTTTATAGTATCAATTTGTAATTGATACTTGTGACATTAGATGTCTTCTCTTTGATATTAAAACATAGAAATGTAGCTTTTTAAGAAAATGCAATTTTCCATAGCCTGTGGTGCATTTCCTTTTGTTTGCCATAGATTTGGTAATTTCTATCATTAAAACATAAAATAAACAAAAGTTGTCCAAGTGCTGGTCGCTCACACCTGTAATCCTAGCTACTCAGGAGTCTGACATCTGAGAATCATATTTCAAGACCAGCCTGGACAAGAAAATCCATGAGACTTATGTGCAACCCAAGAAAGCCGGAAGTGGTCCTGTAGTTCAAAGTGGTAGAACACTAGTCTTCATTGTAAAAGCTCAAGGGCAGCACCCTTAGTTCAAGCCCCACAACCAAAAAAAAATTAAAAGTCCAACTCTTTTTCTAATCCTCTTTATCAATCAATTCCTTGTTAAATCCTCTTTATCAATCATTTTCTTTACTAATTGCTAAATCTCAGAATAATTCATCATTTTACCTTATGGTTCTTTGTGTCACAATATAATAAGGTTTTATATCATGAAATACCAAGATTCTCTATGATTGTAATACATCTAACCTAACCTATAAGGACTGTTAACTCAATGTTTTCTATTTTCATACCCTTGCTATTGTCTTCATAGATCTTTTTTTTTTAGTATTGGCTTATGCAAAGGGATTTAATTTATGCATGTAGCTTGTCTTACATCAAATTCATTGTAAGTTTGTAGTACAAAAAAAGCCCAAGCTTAATTTTTAGCACAATTACAAGTAAATAGGGATATAATGATTAATCGTTAATTTAATTGTGTTTTGAAGCTCTTCATATATTATTGGTCATGGCATAGTACTATGAAAATTGTATGAAAATTTCCTGAAACTTGTAATTTCACACATTTTATCTGTACATTTGTGTTTTGTGTATCTATTTTGAGAAGAGTCTGACTCCTATGTAGCATGGGGATTGCATCCAACAGTCTTTTAATGAACAAGCTTAGTGGACAAATTAACAACTAAATTCTCAACTGCAGTTGTTGGTCTTGTCCCCATTATCTACATTAGCGATCAATCACTCACATTCAGTGCTTTAAAGAAAAAAATAACACCTTCTTTAAGTAAACCTAAAAGCTGGTATTCCAATGTCTGTCATGTGGTCATATGTACATAGCCTTTGACCTTCTCTGCTTGTCCTAGACATGTACAAGTCATTGTAAAAAAGGGAAACCATGAGACCTATGTTTCTTTGGGCCTGGCTTACTTCACTTAATATAATTTTTTCCAATTCTTTCCATTTCCTAACAAATGGGGCAATGTCATTCTTTCTGATGGAGGCATAGAATTCATATATATATATATATATATATATATATATATATATATATCTCACATTTTCTTGATCTATTCATCTACTGTGGGGCATCAGGGTTGGTTCCATATCTTAGCTATGGTAAATAATACTGATATAAACATGGTTGTTCTGGTAGCTTTAGTATGACCTTGTTTGTGATCGTTTGGGTAAATGCTCAAAAGTGAGATTGCTGGGTCATAGGGGAGCTCTATGTGGAGTCTTTTTGAGGAACCTCCATACTGCTTTCCAGAGTGGTTGAATTTGTAATAGCCCCACAAAAAATAAAAATAGGGAGTTAACAAAGAGCTGAAGGATCTGTATGATGAATGCTTTTAAAACCTCAGAAAGGAAATTTAAGCAGAACTAAGCAAGTGGGAAAACCTCCCATGCTCCTGGATTGGGAGGATTAACATCGTGAAAATGGCAATACTTCCTAAGGCTATCTACAAATTCAATGCGATACCTATCAATATTCCAACCTCATTCTTCAAGGAAATAGAAGAGGCAATCCAAAAATTCATATGGAGCAATTAAAAAAAAAACCCGGATAGCAAATACAATCCTTAGGAGAAAGAACAGCACTGGAGGAATATCAATACCAAATTTCAAACTCTACTACAAAGCCATAGTACTTGGTACTGGCGTATGAACAGACCTGAGGACCAATGGAATAGAACTGAAGATCCAGAAATGAACTCACACACCTACAGCCACCTAATCTTCGATAAGGGAGCTAAAAAAAAAAAATAGAATGGAAGAAAGACAGCCTCTTCCGTAAATGGCGCTAGCAAAATTAGTTAATCGCCTGTAGAATACTAAAGCTAGAATCTTATATACCACCCTGCACCAGAATCAACTCCAAATGGATCAGAGACCTCAAAATAAAAGCAGACTCCATGATAACATTACAGGAAGGAATAGGAGAACCTGTAGGGCTCCTAGGCACAGGCCGAAATTTTCTTTTCTTTTCTCTTCTCTTTTTTTCTTCTTTATTATTGTGAATATACCGTATAGGAGGGTTACAGTTACATGAGCAAGGTAATGAGTACATTTCTTATCAAGCATTGCAGCCTCCTCCTTTGTTTCCCCTTCCCATCCCTTCCCATCTCCCCACTCCCCTGTCACCCTCCCTGCGCTATAGTCGTATTGTTCGCTCCCCGCTCCCCCGGTGCCATAGTTGTAAAGTTCGTTTTTCAACATAAAGTCTTGTGTATCTCATTGTTGCAATGGCTCCACGTGTATCCCTGTTTAAACAATTTGTTTTCTCCCTTCCCCTCCACAAATTATGCCAACATCAAATGCAGTGAAATAGAGACCCAGAAGCACAACAAATCAAAGAATGGTTGGACAAATGGGATTGCATGAAACTGCAGAGCTTCTGCAAGGTAAAAGACATAGCTAGTAAGCTCAATAGAAAGCCCATGTACTGGGAGAAAATCTTCACTAGCTATACAATGGACAAGGGTCTCATATCTAAAATATATTTGGAACTCAAAAAACTAAATCCCCCAACAACAAATCCTCAAAGAAACAACCTCCCGATTAATAATTGGGCTAAAGACTTAAAGAGAGACTTCTCTGAAGAGGAAATAAGAATGGCCAATAGACACATGAGGAAATGCTCAACTTCTCTGACCATAAAAGAAATGCAAATCAAAACAACGTTGAGATTCCACCTCACCCCAGTTAGAATAGCTATAATCAAGAACTCTAATAACAACAGATGCTGGAGGGGATGTGGTCAGAAAGGAATCCTACTTCATTTTTGGTGGGAGTGTAAACTTGTTCAGTTTAGAATTATTTTAACAGAACACATATTCTCTAGAACATAATGATCATTGTATTTCTTCTCTTTTGAGGAAGAAGGATGTGTAAGTGATTTCTAAAGACAAATGTCAGAGGTACAGAGTGAAGGTTAAACAATTAAAAAAAATCTAATCGCATATACATTATTTAGAACAAAAAGTGTGAAATCATTTCCTAAAGCATTCAGTTTTTCAGAAAAAAGTTTGTTGGTTTTTTTTTGGGTCCAGTCGTGGGGCCTGAACTCTGGGCTTGGGCGCTGTCCCTCAGCTCTTCAGTTCAAGACCAGCGCTCTACAACTTGAGCCATAGCGCCACTTCCGGCTTTTTTCTTTTTACTTATGTGGTGCTGAAGAATAGAACCCAGGGCCTCGAGCATGCAAGGCAAGCGCTCTACCACTGAGCCACCTTGCCAGCCCAGAAAAAAGTTTTATATATGCTAAATTTAAATATATACATATATGTTAAACCAAGTGTACACTTTCACAACTACATTTGACTGTTTTTGATGGGGGATATTACATTATTCTGAAATTTACAAACTATAAGATTCAAACTATTTCAGTATATATCCCCTATGAACATCAAGGGTTTATTATAATATTTTCAGCATCAAAAAACTGGCTGAAAATGAAGTTATTTACATTCATGCACAAATATGTATTATTATTTACCAAGAAGCATAATGTGGTTAATATGTTTTAGTGGAACCAAAAAACAGGAATTTGAGACCAATATTTCTGATGTACTGGGTAAAATGTAAAAATCATGTAAATTCTTTGATAAGTCTGTTTCTTCCCTTAAGTGTGTGCACATATGTATATATTTATATATTTGTAACTTTACATAATTGAGCCTTTTAAGTAATATTAACTAGTGTCATTTATATAACCATACAACCTAACGGGATTTTGCCAATAAGGAAATGAGATACAAGAAACTAAATCTTGCTAACTAAGAGCCATGAGCTCTATCCATAAGCACTATAAATGCTTAAGCCTTCATGAATTTTATATTTTATACTAGAAAGCTCCTGGAAATTCTAGCTCCAAGTTACTGTAAGGTAGTAAAGATAAATGGTTTGAAATATAATTGTACTTTTTAACCATTTAACAGGCAGTTTTAGTGAAATAACGCAAAGCTAAATTAAAACATATGTAAACTTTAGCTATAAGTAATAATCTTTAAAAGATCAACATTAACTATCTCTATGATCTTTTGTTAGAAATTTAAACATTCATTTTTCACTTCTTTTATCTGTAAGCAGATACCAATACCTATGTCACAAGAGTTTTGTGATGGCTATCTTACAGTATTTCACTGGTGGTGAAATTATGAGAAGAAGTACAATATCATACTGCTATTAATTTTCAAGTTACTTTTACTTTTAATTTTTTATTTCAATTTTATTGTAAATGTGATCTACAGAGCGGTTATAGATGCATAAGTCACATAATGAGTACATTTTTTTGCACAGTGTTATCCCCTCGCTCATTTTCTCCTACTTTATTTGTCAAGTTTTCTAAAGAGTACTATAGTAATACAAGTTACAACATCAAAGGAAATGGATATATTTTGAAACTTTCCAATTTAAAAACTACTTTGTGTTTATAGCTCTTTTAAAATTACAAAAACTTTCAAAGTTTAGGTAGAGGCATTTGAGGAACAAAAGGAAAGATGGAATGTAGAATTATTATTAAATACTACTAGAGCTACTTTTAATTCTATTGTATAAAATTATGGTGTTGTGCTATGTAGGAGAATGTAGTTTTAATATGTTGGTGTTGAAATATTGCTCGCCTAAGCCTGATGAAGAAATATAAGAAATTTATTTTGAAATGGCTTAGTTTATAGAGTATATGTACAGTACAATATGCACACATCTAACATGTATATGTCATAAAACATATGCTATATATACCTAAGATATATGTGTATATTTACAGTATAATATGATGTATATTAGTATAATGAATGTATATTATAAATATATGATATGTGCACATATGTAACAAATCAATATGTATTGTTTTCCTTGTACATGTATAACAATCACTGAAAACTGATGAGAAATGTAGAATCTAACTGATGGGAGCAGGACTGCCCCTTGCTACTTGTTTTGAACTTTTCCACAGACTTGACTGGAGCAAGACATCTTATGAAGTTTTCATTAAATAATCCAACATTAATTGAAGTTTTAGTCAGACAGCAATATCTTATTGTCACAAGATCCAGGTCATGATCTAATTCTGTTATTCTAGCTTATTATCTACTAAGCTTCTCTACAAATTGGACTGTTTCCTTGTTGAGCAAATTATTAGGGCTGCATCAAATCTATCATGTGGAGTTCACTGACATTTTAGCAACTCCATCACAGAATATTTTATTTCTATAATGCTTATATTGCAGATCAGTAATTTTTTTAGATCTGTCTATGCATTACTGATTATAATTATGATCATTACCTTGAGGAGTTTCATATTGGAATTCCCTAGAAGATAAACTGAAATAATTGAAATCCTGTCAACTTATTATTAAAGTTTTCTAATGAAGGACTCTCTCATGGTAACTCTGTTTGATTGAGGAAGTTCATCACTCATTTAACTTAACACTACCTTTACAGCAAGGCAAAAAATAGTATACTAGGGAAAAAACTATTTCTTCTTTATAATAATTCAGAGTAGATAGAAGTCCCATTATTAAATGCTCCCTTCTATTTTCTTTTTGGCTGAGGAAGCTTATTCTTTTTAAATGTGATGAAAATTACACTTTTCCAAACCTTTAATGCATTTTGTAAATCTTTCTAGCTCCACTGTGGTTTCTTGTTATTTGCTGAATAGGAATAATCATAATTTTTGTGTATTTCAAAGGCATCCTGAAGTGTAGTATACTGAAGACAACAACAGATTAAAATTTTGGCTTCAACCTGATACCTCCAACCTTTCCAAAAATTAAATGCAGTTATCTCTGCTACACACCCACAAAAGATTTAACCATGTTTTATACTTGTATAAATAGCTTCACCTTGAATGACAGTGAAAGAAAACTCTAAAAGAAAAGAGAAGTACCTCACAAATCGGAAGCATCATCATATCTCATAAGTAGAACCTTTGGCTTCTTGTATAACTTTTTTTTTCTGTCTCTTCATTCATGAAAGAGAATCCCTGGCTCCTGTTGTGCTTACCATTCCTCGATTTCTTTAATATGAAAATGGAGGATTAGCTGTGGTCAATATAAACAGATAGTTTAATATATTCTTTTATAGATTTCATTTACTACATGTTAAGCTTCAAAATAGATATATGTAAAGTTTTAACTTTCATATTAACTTGAACAGCCTAGTATAATTAAACTACTGGCAAAAACAAAAACAAAACAAGCCAGGTGTGGGTGGCTCATGCCTGTAATCTTAGCTACTCAGGAGGCTGAGATCTGAGGATAGTAGCTTGAAACAAGCCTGGGCAGGAAAGTTCACATGAGATTCTCATCTCCAAGAAATTACTCTCTCCTTCCAAAATCCAGAAACGGAGCAGTGGCTCAAGTGGTGGAGCACAAGTCTTAAGCAAGAAGGTGCTCAGGAACAGCACCCAGACACTGAATTCAAGCCCCAGGACTGGCAAAATAAATAAACAAATACAACAAAAGCCCTCACGTACCATCTTCTAGGTGCCAATGCAGAAAGGTTAAGATGTAGAGGAATGTTAAATGATGTTCATTTATCTTTATGCCCTTGATATGAAGTAGTCATCTTCTGTAACATTATGCTTCATAAATTAACAAATTCCTGTTTATAAGAAATTTGTAGAGATGGCATATATATTTTGGGAACATTATTCATTAATTCATCTTAATGTCTCCATGCATGTCTGCAAATCATCTCAGACATACCAATCCAGTTTTTCATGGCTATTATGTATAAGGATATTTCCACGATAATACAATATGATATGTACACTACAGTTTTTATTATAAATTCCATTTTTTTGTGTCAATCTGTATGATAGCTCCTGTGATATATTTCTTTGTAGGCTACTCAACTCAATAACGATTTATTTCTACCAGTCACATCTTGTTACAATTGGGTTTCATAATAAGTTCCAAGATTCTTTGAGAAGATGTCGCTTTCAGTGTTCATTAAATTAAAATAATGTTGCACTTAGAAACTTTTATTACTGCTAAAGTATTTTTCAATCATCTTATGCATTTGATTTAGTGAAAATGCATCTTTGTTTTTTTTCTATTTTAATTAGAGTAGAAACTAACCAGAGTTATTTAAACCACTCAAATTTTACATCTGGGGAAAGAAAGTAGTTGATGAATTCTAAGTCTCAGATAACGTTAAAAATGAATATAGCCCAATTAAGAGAATATCTGCTCTGAAGCTTAACTTAGTGACTGTCTGAAAGGAAATGCTGTATTTGAAATATTTATGCACTAGAAAAAGAAAGGTTGCTTTTAAGGTCAACTGCTTGGAATAGATGGTATGAAATCTCCTCTTAATCATTAATAATTTTAACTCAGATTTTGTTCATGAGCTCCCACATGGTATAGACTTGTTTGTTTATGAATCTTTTTTCCACATCCTTAAATGAGACTTTAGGTGACATACTTCATTGAAAAGGAAAGGAACATTTCTTTGATGTCATCATCAATCTAAGATCATTAAAATGAACATTTATTTTATGAAGACTGTATCCAAGGCATTTGAAAATAACTGAATAAAATCCAGAAAAATTATTGAAAATATTCATGTGGGTAACTCCAACATACACGAAAGCTTGTACTGTGCAAATTTTGCCTCGAAACTACAGACAATGGTTTTGAGGAAGGATGATATCCTAAGGTTACGTAATATGAGGACTTTTGATTTCACTGCAACTAGTGAAACATGTAATAGGCAGAAGATTCATTCATACGTATTTTCCTATAGTGTATGAAAGTATGAAGGCAAGTTGTTTTCCAGGTCTGGACAGAAAGAGCTTCTTATCAGATGCTAACAAAAATTCAAGTTGATCCCAATTTTTTCCTCTCCCTGGTATATTATTCACCCAGTTACTCAGTGAAGCAATGAATTATGTTTTTTTATGTCAAGAAGATTTTAAGTGTGAAAAGATACCTAATTAGGGAAGTGCAGGTAGCATCTAGATGCTGAGAGCAATTTTACCCAATACCCAGCAAGGAAATGGGAACCTCAGTTCCACAGCCACAAGGATTAAGATTGTTCCAATAATAAAGATGAGCTTGCAAGTGACTTCTTCCCTTGAATATTGAAATAAGAGTCGAGATGGGAATGACACACATACACATGTTTAGCTTAACGTGATCTACAATTTTTTGGTCTCTTTATATTGATTTTGCCTTGGAGAGTGAAGTAAATTTTAAATCTTTCCTACTATCTACTTGTCTCTCCACATCAGTTCTTACATCTCTCCAGACCACTCATTACCCATGATTCTTCCTACAGTGCTGATCTGATCATCACATTCACATGTCATGTCCAAACACTTTGTTTATCTTCCAGATGAAGCCTGTGCTCATTAGTATGACTTACAATGTCTGCCTTGACTATTCCCACAGAAGAGCTTTCTCACACTATGACTGGAACTCATTAGTAAGGTCAGGAAATCAATTTAGTTTGTCGTGACCAGCATCATTTTTCCACAACCAAGAGTAGGATAGAATACAATAGAACATGTTGGAGTTCAGTTCAAACAGTAAGAGTGTTTCTGGAAGCATTTGTTTTAGTTATAAATGTAATGTGCCTCTATCTGGAGGTCACAGTAAGAAGATTTTTAGTGTTATTGCTCTATACTATCATGGCATGCTACTCATCTTCTTCCTCTAAACTCTCTAGCCTTTTGAACTTCTTATGGTCCCCAATATTCCCCACATTATTTATCCACACAACTCTCTTGCACATGAATGATTTGATTGTGTGTGTACGTGCATAAGCATAAATATTTCCAAATATTAGGAATTTCTGGGAGATTTTGTAGCTGAATATTCTTGTTATTTTCTTTTCTTTTTAGAAGAGATGACTAGTGAGCTTCTGCTGAAAGGAAATGTCAAATACTACTACACAGATAAAGAGAAAGAGACCTTGCAAGGCAAAGAGAAAACATATAAAGAGAGAAATCTAAAACCAAGTAATGGGAAGGATTTACAACCAAACCATAGGGAAAATATGGGAGGGAACTTTAGAGGCAAAATTTACTTCATCATACAAGCAATAGCAAGCAATAGGAAGACATGTGTTGTTTACAAGCAGAAAATCAGTGGAACAGATCACAAGTTTGGAAACGGCTGCTCTGCCAGAATTTTGGAGGGCGAATTAGCTCTACAAGAGGAGGAAGTTACATAGCTGGCTACATCTGACTCTGCCTTTACCTCTTTATAATGTCATAGAGTTCAAGACCACCATGAGCGCCGCAGACTTGGGAGTCTTTACTGGGCTGTGAATCTGCAGGTATGCTTTGTGCCTGGAGCCAGCCTAGGGTAGGTGGAGCTTTCATCACTCAGTAGAAGATATAATTGGCACCTGTGGGGCCTTGAGGACAGCTACATGGAGATAGGCATTGGAAGATGGGAAAGAGGATGAGACTAAAACTCAAGTGCGCACACTTATGGTTTATGATATAAATAAACACAGTTTCTAATGGAAGCATGGAAATCACATTTACTATTGCTCTTGTTGTCCTTTTTCCATCAGTGAAAAGCTCCAATTTACCTGTGAGGATTTATAAATGGCCTTGCTGTGGATACTGAGGCAGTCAATCTAGTCCTGACCCTCTGCCAAAGTCTTGCCTGGCTGTAGACAGCACAGCTCAATGATGTGAGATCTTTCTATTTGCTTCTTTCAGAGCAAGATTGGAAGTGGGATTCATACAGGCTTTACAGTGCAACCACCATCACAAACCACATTTAATCACATGGGAACCTTTGCTTCCCTACCTTAGGATTAAAAATCACCAACATTCAGGAGGCGCGCACACAGTTAAATGGATTTCCAGTGTCCAATTCCAAAGAGAAATGAGATCTTAATAAATAGTATGGACAATAATGCTAATTGTCATACTAATAGTAACAAGATACCATAAACTAAGCAATAACAACTAATTTGTACTGGTTACATATTCCTTGGCATTATGCCAGCTGCTTTATATACAGAAGATTTATTTTCCTGAAGTCATACATCCAGTAAGTCACAGAGCTGAGAATCAATGCCAGGACTATGTGACACCACGTTCTATCTGTGTAGCCTCTGTCTGATACCATCATAATAGCAGAGATGGACCTTTCTCAATTTTATATTTTCCTCTTTTATCTTGAGCTAACATGGATGCTGCTCACAAGATAGAAATGTTGCTTGCCATATTGCAGCTTTGATTAGTGCCATTACTGAGACTTCGTCGCATGGGTTTATTTGTACAATCATGTATGTCACTTTTTAAAAGGATTTCTAAATAACCTGCCAGTTTGCCTATCTTGAAAAAATTGATGACACTTGTGGTCGGTGACAGAAATGAAAAGTTGCAGGATGTTTAATTTTATATTACTTCCAGGAGCAGTTACTGGGGCCTCATCACACTTATTCATAACTAATATATTACTGGAAAAGGAGAAAGATCATGTCACTTTTTTACCAGCTGGAAATAAGTAATTTTGATTTTAATAGCACAGTTATTGTGCTATAGAAAAAGAATGTTCTGACTTTTCTTACGGTTTTGGACTCCGATTCGGCTGATATAAATCCTAGGCTCCTTTGAAAAGTGTTTCTTACTAGTACCACAAGAACACCTCATTGTATTATGTTATGCCAAATGCCATCTATGTTCATTTAATCATCTCAAAGATATTTGCCAGCTCATCTAGCCAGGCCACAAGCGTGGAGACTCAGGGCACAGCTTTAGAAATGAAGAAGGGTTATAAGTTCAAAGTGACACTTGCAGTCATCCCTCACTCAGCCTGGAAGTTTCATTTCAATGACGCACAGGTTATATCTTCATTATCTCCTTCAACAAAAGGAGAGGTGTGTTGATGTATTGGTAATATTTTGAGTAGAAGAACTACCCTCTATCACTTTTGCCTTCTACAAATTTATACTTTGTGTTCCACATCATCTCATTTAATGTAATTTTCACAAAAACTAATGGTACTACTTTTAGCCATCCTACAGCTAAGGAAACTAAGGGAACAGAATCATAGATGCTAAGTGATTTGTTGAAGATCACACCACCATTAAGTTGCAGGGCTGGTATTATCAATCAGGGTTTCCTGATGTTCCTTTCCACAACATCTTATGATCTCTTATGATATTGTACTCTTTTAAATTCCAGTATCATGAGCTTAGCTTTTTACTGAATGTATTTTAGTAACTTGTGTTATAGAATAATATATTGGTATATTACACAACCAGTAAGTTTCGTATCCTTGAAAGTTAATGACAGATCTTTCACTACCCTATTGACCACAGGCTTAGAACTCAGTAAGACATAAAGAAAATTAATATGTAGTTAGTTGAGCCCAATGCATACACATGTATTTTTACAATTTCCCAATAAATAAAGAGTAATTGTATTCTCTTACCATTATTTTTTCTCTTACCTTTCTACTCCATTGAAAAAATAATGTTGCTGGGCACTGGTGACTCATTCCTGTAATCCCAGCTATTTGGGAGGCTGAGATCTGAGGATCGCCACAAAGCCAGTCTGAGCAGGAAACCTGATAAGACTTTTATCTCCAATAAACTACTCTAAAATGTGGCACTGTGGCTCAAGTGGTAGAGTGCTTGCCTTGAGCAAAAAAGCTAGGGGACAGCACCTAGACCCAGAGTTCAAACCCCAGGTCTGCAACTAACTAACTAACTAACTAACTAAATAAATAAATGAGCCAAATAACCAACAGATGTTGGAAAGAAAAAAATGTTTCTTTTTCAACAAATCTTCAACAAAGTGTCAGTGTTTTCATCAGAAAGAAAAGAAGTGACAAAAATATGACAATAAATGGCGATCGGGCATTATATGTGTATTCAGCATATGCCATGTATGCTAAAACAAATTCATTAATAATACCTTATATTTATTTGCCTAGGGATTTCAGGTATATTTCATCCATGTGTAGTTCTGTGAGTTACATGAAACAGCATACTTGCATTGAACAAGTGTATAAATTGAGGCTAAAAGCCATTAAATAACATGGGGCAAGGGTTTTGTAAGTACTAAATCCAAAAGGTAGAAATAGCACCACACTTTTTATTTTTATTTATTTATATATTTTTACTTTTTTGCCAGTGGTGGGGCTTGGACTTGGTGTGGGTGTTGTCCCTCAGCTCTTCAGCTCAAGGATAGAGCTCACCCACTTGAGGCTCTATGCCACATTTGTTTTCTGGTAGTTCATTGGAGGTAAGAGTCTCATGGACTTTCCTGCCTGGGCTGGCTTTAAACCGAGATCCTCAGATCTCAGCTTCCTGAATAGCTAGAATTACAGGTGTGAGACACTGGCACTGGGCCACCTCAGTGTTTTTATGTCCCTACTACTAACTTGTACAAGACTGTCTAAATTTACAAAGAAATTTCCAATTTTTGTTCTTTATTCTGTCTTTTTTTTCTAATTCATAGTTATTTCTTTGTCTCAACCTCACAAATGGCTCCACAATTCCTTAGCTTTGTACGCAAGACCTTGTTAGTGTCATTTGGTTCTACTATTTTCATTTGTTTTTATCATTTATTCTCACTCTATCCTCATGATGAAACTAATGGAAGTGCTCTCTTATTTCTGGATTGTTTGGCATAATGTTATCTCTCATTAAAATATAATTATTCTTTTCCCTGACTGTTTCCATCTGGTTTACTTTTACTCACTCTTAGTAGGTCTCTATGTAGATACTGAATATTGGTAAAAGACTTTCCTGTTACTCCAGTCTTTTACCTATGTATAATAGCATTTCCTGGTCATTCTTTCAGCATTTATCATATTGCCATGTAATTCTTACACTGTGTTTTCTATTAGACCACTGATGTAGTCAAATGAGCAAGGGCACGTAACAGAACTCGTTTTGGCCAGTCTTTTATGAGAACTGGGACATATAGGGTTAGGGCATAACCGTGAGAGTTGACTGAAACCATTGCAACAATGAGATGTACAAGATATTAGGTCGAAAAACGAACTTTACAACTTTGGACAGGGGTGGGGGTGGGGGGTTGGGGGTTGGGGGAAGGGGGAGGGGGGAGATGGGAAGGGATGGGAAGGAGAAACAAAGAAGGAGGCTACAATGCTTGATGAGAAATGTACTCATTACCTTGCCCATGTAATTGTAACCCCTCTGTATGGCATTTTCAGAATTAAAAAAAGTCAAAAAATTAAAAAAAGTTTTGAAAATTTGGACTTAGAGTAATTAGTGCTGTATTTGTGAGTTCAAGTTTTAGTAAAGTCATGCTTTGTTTATACCTGAAACATTTAGAGATTTTGTGTAAATGTGAATGAATAAGAAGCACAAAATAACATACACAATTCCTCCTTTAAAATTGTCAACCTGAGCTTGCAATCCCTTCTTTAAATGTTTTGATCTATGTCTGATTCATGCTAATAAATGGAAAATTAGGGCTAATTTTGTTTAGTGAAAATGTCATTACATCACTCAGCCATAACCATCCTGAAATAAAATCTTGGACATATTAAGGCCTGTTTATCTATTTGCTCTTCTCAGAATTTAAAATTAATGATCATACTAGCCACTGTGGTCGTAGTTAGTGCAGCTGTATACTTGATAAAGAAATGAATCACTAGTCTGTAGTTTTCATGAGCGTTGTAAACTTGTCATAGACAGCAACTATTATTTTATGCTCAATACTTATAGTATGTGGTATATAATAGTCTAATATATTTTTATATAAATAAATAAGTAGATACATATTTTCACGGATCTTTGTTTCTTTTTCTCCATAGCCCATCTTGTGGGAACTGAAATTTTCTAGGTCAAAAAAAACTAAACCAAAGCAAACCAAAACAATCCTAAATACTCATAAATGTAACAAAATGCAGATGATTGCCTTTAAAGGAAGAATATTCCTCAGGCTCCCTAGAAACATAATTAATGCATAACTAGTCATCCAACTGACATATACAGACTTTGGGCCTGGTAAACACTCAAGATTTGATTTCATACAAATTTGAGCATAGAACTGAAACCTCTGGGAAGATTGATTGTGAGACCAATCAGAGGCAAAAGATCTTCCCAGATACAAAAAACGAGAAACTGTGGAGAAGCAATTTCAAATATCAAAGTTCTCTCCGGATACTCTTACAAATCCTTCAGTATCATCTGTAAACTTTTTCAATGCTTGTTCTAGTGGGTCATTTGAGCTGATTACCATGAACAAGTGTTATCTCAGATATTTAGCTAAAGTTTAACATTTTAGTACCAAAAGCTGTAAATGGCATTCCCAGAAACATGGATAGTAAATGTTGGTAGAAATTTATTCATTATGTAAATACTTACTAAGTACCTTCTAAATGTCAAGCACTGAAAATAGAGGAGTGAGCAAGATTTCCAAGGTTTCTTGTCTTATGAAACTCACAGCAGAGCCAAAAAGAAAATACATTAAAGACATAATAAAATTCAGGATAAGCATTTGAAAGAGGAAAAATTAAAATAGTGATAAGTTACAAAATAAAATCGTGTTGTACTTTATGCAGGATGATAATATAATTGCTCTCTGAAGTGTAATATTTAAAGTGAGAACTAGGGAAGTTGTAGGAAGATGATGGAGGAGAAGCTGGAGGCTAAACAAGCTCTCACATAGAAAGCAGTTTTAGTGTTCCAGTGAGCAGTCCTACCCTAAAGAATTTCACCAAGTGTGCCATCACAGTACAGAGAGTTAGGCCAGAGAGGAAAAATCCAGGCAAGGAGACAGATCTGAGCACTTGCCAGCAGCCTCGGCTGCTGTAGCCACCATACCTGCAACACAGAGAGTCTGGGATGAAGGTGCCAGACACGCGGATGAGTGGATTCTACTCAACACCAGCAAGAACTGACAAGGAGCAGACATCTTCATCCTGCAGTTCGCAGACCAGAGACGACCCAGGAACCAACACTCCTGCATGAGTAGAACCCTGACATCCTCACTCCTTCTAAGGGAGCAGAGAAGGGAAGGCTGCTCCTCCTCCTCCTCACCACTGGAGATCTCCATCTTTGATACTGACACAGGCCTGGCTGAGCAGCTAACTCCAACTCAGGCCTTGGAAGAAAACAAAAGAGTCATTTAGCAGGTCATAGGAACCTGACCTGACCTGCCAGGCTCAACTCCATCCAGGGAAAAGTCACCCCAGCCAGGCAGAGGAGCTCTGACCCCAGAGGAGTAACTTTCTTAACTGGGTAAACAGAGCCAGAGGCTGCCCCTCCCTACACAGCCTAGATAATCAACTGAAATTCAGTAAACATAAACACTGAAAATGGCTCCAGGTTGGGCTCTGTGAGTGTTTTGGAGCTAGCCCCTCAGGGAAAAGCTGAGGGATCTCTCCTTCAGGAGGATATTGCAATTCTAAATATGTATTCGCTAAACAACAGAGCACCCAAATTTATCCAAGAAACACTACTTTCCCTCAAATCTCAAATAGATCTAAAGACATTAATTTTGGGGGACTTTAACAAACCATTATCCCCACTAGATAGATCAAATTGGCAAAAACTCAACAGAGAAACCGCAGATCTAAACAACTGCATAGATCAACTAGATTTAACAAACATCTACCAAATATTTCACCCAGCAGCATCAGAATACACGTTTTTTTTCCGCAGCACATGGAACATATTCCAAAATAGACCACATATTAGGTCACAAAGCAAACTTGTCCAAATTCAGAAACATTGAGGTTATATCTTGCATTCTCTCAGACCACGAGGGAATAAAATTAGAACTCAACACCAAAAGCCACCAAAGAAAGTCCTGTAACACATGGAGGCTGAACAACACACTGGTGAATCACCAGTGGGTCATGGAAGAGATTAGAAAAGAAATTCAAATGTCCATGATATTGAACAAAAATGGACACACAAATTACCAGCTCCTCTGGGACACAGCAAAGGCAGTACTCAGAGGCAAGTTTATAGCTCTGAGTTTCTACATCAACAAATTGGAGGGATCTGAAAACAACAATTTAATGAGACATCTGAACCTCCTTGAAAAAGAGCAGCAAGATAAACCCCAATTCAGTAGATGGAAAGAAATAATTAAAATTAAATCAGAATTAAACGAATTAGAATCCATAAAAACATAGAAAGAATCAAATATACAAAGAGTTGGCTCTTCGAAAAAATTAGCAAAATTGACAGACCCTTAGCAAATCTTATCAGAAAAAGAAGACAACACACCAAAATAAATAAACTCAGAGATGAGAATGGACACATCACCACAGAAACAACCAAGATTCAGAACATTCTAAGGGAGTACATCTCAAATCTTTATGCTAATAAGTTTGAGAACCTGGAAGAAATGGATGATTTCCTAGCAAATATCAACATGCTGAAACTAAACCAAGATGAGTTAAACCACCTTAACAGGCCTATATCAAGCATTGAAATAGAAACAGCAATAAGAGATCTCTCATCTAAGAAAAGATCAGGACCAGATGGTTTTATAGTGGAATACTACAAGGCCTTCAAGACAGAGCCCACACCAATACTCCCCCAACTCTTCAATGAAATTGAGAGAGAAAATTCACTACGGAACTCATTCTATGAAGCCATCATAACCCTCATCCCAAAACCAGGCAAGGACTCATCAAAGAAAGAGAACTATAAACACATTTCTTTGATGAACATTGATGCAAAACTTCTCAACAAAATTCTGGGCAATAGACTTCAACAATTCATCCAAAAAATCATACACCATGATCAAACAGGATTCATTTCAAGGATGTAAAGCTGGTTCAATATACACAAATCAATCAATATATTTCATCACATCAACAAGAGCAAGGATATGAACCACATGGTTATCTCAATAGATGAAGAAAAAGCATTTGACAAGATCTGACATCCATTTATGATGAAGGTTCTGGAAAAATTAGGAATCCATGGAACATTCCTCAATACAATAAAGGCTGTATATGACAAACCTACAGCCAGCCTACACCATTATACTTAATGGTGAAAAACTAAAGCCATTTCCTCTTACCTCAGTAATGAGATAAGGATGTCCACTCTCTCCACTTCTCTTCAATCTAGTATTAGAATGCCTAGCTATAGCAATAAGACAAGATGCAAAAATAAAGGGGATCCAAATAGGGAAAGAAGAAGTAAAATTCTCCCTCTTTGCAGGTGACATGATCTTGTATTTAAAGAATCCCACGGACTCCACTCCCAAATTACTCAAGCTGATTTAAAACTTTGGCAAAGTAGCAGGGTATAAAATTAACCCTCAAAAGTCAATGGCTTTTCTGAATGCCAACAATGAGAAAAGTGTGGCTGAAATTAGGAAAGCAACTCCATTTGTTAAAGCCCCACAAAAAATAAAATACCTAGGAATTAACCAAAGAAGAGAAGGACCTCCATGATGAAAACTTTAAAAACTTGAAAAAGGAGATCAAAACAGAACTTAAAAAGTGGCAAAAACTCCCATGCTCCTGGATTGGAAGGATCAACATCGTGAAAATGGGAATACTTCCCAAGGCTATTTACAAATTCAGTGAGATACCTATCAATATTCCAACCTCATTCTTCAAGGAAATAAAAGACACAATCCAAAAATTCATATGGAACAATAAAAGACCCCGAATAACAAAAATGATTTTTAACAGAAGGAACAGTACTGGAGGAATATAAATACCAAATTTCAAACTCTACTACAAAGCCATGGTAATGAAAACAGCTTGGTATTGGCACAAGAACAGACCTCAGGACCAATGGAATAGAATTGAAAACCCAGAAATGAACCTACAGACCTATAGCCATCTAATTTTCTATAAGGGAGCTCAAAAAAATGGAATGGAAGAAAGACAGCCTCTTCAGTAAATGGTGCTGACAAATTTGGTTAATCAGTTGTAGAAAACTAAAGCTAGATCCTTATATATCACCTTGCACCAGAATCAACTCCAAGTGGATCAAAGACCTTGGAGTCAAAGCAAACACTCTGAAAACATTACAGGATGGAATAGGAGAAACCCTAGGTCTCCTTGGCACAGACCGAAATTTTCTTAATAGAGACCCAGAAACACAACAAATCAAAGAAAGATTGGACAAATGGGATTGCATGAAATTGCAGAGCTTCTGCATGGCAAAGGACATTGCTTGCAAGATCAATAGAAAGCCCACGGATTGGGAGATCTTCACTAGCCATACAATGGCCAAGAGTCTCATATCTAAAATATACCTGGAACTCAAAAAATTAAATCCCCCAACAACAAATCTTCAAAGAAACAACTGCCCAATAAATAAGTGGGCTAAAGACTTAAAGAGAAACTTCTCTGAAGAGGAAAGAACGATGGCCAATAGACACATGAAGAAATGTTCAACCTCCCTAGCCATAAAAGAAATGAAAATCAAAAAAAACAACATTGAGATTCTACCTCACCTCAGTTAAAATGGCTATAATCAAGAACTCTAATAACAACAGATGCTGGAGGGGATGTGGACAGAAGGGAACCTTACTGCATTGTTGGTGGGAGTGTAATCTTGTTCAACCACTTTGGAAAGCAGTATGGAGGTTCCTCAAAAGACTCCACATAGAGCTCCCATATGACCCAGAAATCCCACTTTTAGGAATTTACCCAAATGATCACAAACAAGGCCATACTAAGGTACCAGCACAACTATGTTTATTGCAGCATTATTTACCATAGCTAAGATGTGGAACCAACCCAAATGCTCCTCAGTAGATGAATGGATCAAGAAAATGTGGTTTATATATACAATGGAATTCTATGCCTCCATCAGAAAGAATAACATTGCCCCATATCTTAGGAAATGGAAAGAGTTGGAAAAAATTATGTTAAGTGGAGTAAGCCAGGCCCAAAGAAACATAGGTCCCATGGTTTCCCTTATTTGCGATAACTAGTATATGTCTGAGAGAAGCAGAAACGTTCAGATAAGTTGATGTTAGGAGAAATGAACCCCAAGGTAAGGATTCAAATGTTATTTTCTTTCTTGTGAATGTTTCTAACATATTTATAAGATGATTTCTTTGTTAGTTTATATGTCCCTCCCCCACAATATAACCCCTGCTTTCACTATATTTGGTGTTGGTATAATTTGTGGAGGGGAAGGAAAAAAACCAAATCATTTAAATAGAGATATAAGTGGACCCATTACAGCAATGAGATGTACAAGTCGTTATGTTGAAAAACAAACTTTACAACTTTTACTGGGTGGTGGGGGGGTAGGGGGGTGGGGGATGGGAGATGGGAAGGGATGGGAAGGGGAAACAAAGGAGGAGGCAACAATGCTTGATAAGAAATATACTCGTTATCTTACCCATGTAATTGTAACCCGTCTGTACAGTATTTTCAGAAAATAAATAAATAAATAAATAAACAAACAAACAAATAAAGTGAGAACTAAGAAAAGCATGATTTTTTTCCGCGGTATTTGCAGGCACTCTGGAAGAAAAAGGAGGAGGAGAGAAAATGTGAGGCCAGCATGAGCTACATTATGTAGGGTGAACTTATCTCAAAAGCAAAAATTTGTTGAGGGCTAATTTAAGTGACAGAGTTCTTTACTCATAGGCCTGTGATCATGGGCTCAAATCCTCAGAGTTAGAAAAAGAGGACTGCAATCTCACAACCAGGGAGGAGAACATAAAGTATATTAAAGCTGTAGATAATAATTGCTAAGTTTGGAATAATTGTTAGGTGACATTAGATGACTTACAAATAATTTATAAAAATTCTGTTTCACATTCTTTTCACTCCTTTTCTATACCTTTTAATGACAATGGACCAATAGTGGTATTGTATTAGGCTGTTCTTTTGGAGTCATAACGAGTAGTGCTGTTTCCATAATGCATCGTGTTTTAGTTCAAAACTTTAATTAGGAATTCTTCTGTATTTCACACTTTCCATATATTTGCCTTTTCTTGGTAACACAACCCACGCTCTTATCTCAGTACTAGTGTCTATTTTCCCTTGTTCTCTTTTCTAAGAAGATGGAAAGTGCTTTAGTTCTTAACTATAAATGACAGTAGGGCATTAATGTGATGAATAGCTTTAATTTCAATAAATGTATTCAAACCTGAAGAAGGCCAGAACTGGAACATTCTCCTGATCCATTCCAAAGGAAGTGCTTCCATCCACTTCAATCCATCAATAAAGCTAATCAATTCATCTGGAACACTTAAATGTAAAAACTGAAGTTCAGAAATGTATGATTTCATAAAAAATAAACTTGTTTTTTATCAAATAATTTTAATTTACATATGAAAATAATTAAATGATATTTTTCTACATATGAACCAAGTTAAAAAAGTAAACTAAATTTCAACAACAACCCATTGCAACAATGAGATGTACAAGTCGTTATGACAAAAAAAACGAACTTTACAACTTTGCTGGTGGGGGGAGGATCGGATGGAGGGAGGTCGGGGGAGTATGGGAAGGAATGGGAAGGGGAAACAAAGAGGAGGCAACAATGCTTGGTAAGAAATGTACTCTTTATCTTGCCCATGTAATTGTGATTCCTCTGCATGGTATTCTCACAATAAAAAAAACCCTGCCAATTTTCATGTCTAAAGGGTCTGCAACTACTCCTGATGTAACAGTATAATAACAGATTAGTTTAAAGAATAATAATCTTTACCCAGAAGTGAAATATCAAAATGCAGTAAGCTTTCACGTTGGTCTTCTAAGGAATTATTATGGCATATACCTATGAGAAATTTCAAAATTATTATTTGTAAAAATATGAAATCTGAACAATCAGTGACAATAGAATCCAAATATTTGAATTTGAGTTGTTGTTCGACAATGTATTAACAATGTGTTTCAGCAAGCTGCTTAACTAACGTATACTGCAGTTTATCCATCTGTAAAATGGCAATGTTAATAATAGCTTATGAGGATATTGTGAAGATTGAACGGATGTATGCAAACAAAGCATACAGAAGAATTTATTGGGAACAAATGAGTGCTCAATTACTTAAGCACTTATGTGTGCGATCAATTATTTTATATGAATTTGTATTGTCTACAAAATTGCAAGCTATTTCTGTAAGGAGGAAATTGTGTTTCACTGTGGTAGACATGTTTTCTCTTTTATTTTCTTTAGAAATGTAAGATTTTTCTAAAATGCGCATCCAAAGACAAAAGTAAAGATTAACGCAAGAGAAGAAATAAAATGCATTGTGGATAAGATATCAAAACAAGTTGAGAAGGAAAAAGAAAACAGG
The DNA here is from genome assembly GCF_019054845.1 of Dipodomys spectabilis. NCBI lineage: Eukaryota > Metazoa > Chordata > Mammalia > Rodentia > Heteromyidae > Dipodomys > Dipodomys spectabilis. The sequence goes on along the minus strand of NW_024871091.1, from coordinate 880,976 downwards.
AAGCAGGAAAAAGTTTATACTAATGCAAAACAGAATTTGTAAACCAAATCAAAGGAGAAAAATGTCAATCAACAGACCCATGCATGATCAGGTCAGACAAAAGTTTTCAGGTTTCCTTTATCTGAGAATCTGATTGTTTCATTTTATATGTGTTATATGCTTTTAACTCTTTCTTACTGCAGAGGGGAATTTTGGAAGCTGAAATCTGTAGTGTTTCCAAGGAGCTTAAAAGTGCCAACTTCTGTGCGAGGCACTTGACATTTTTCCTGTATTTTATTAGCCCCAATTGGTTGTACAGGAGGGGTTCATTTTTGACATATCCATATACACATACAATGTATGAGATCATGTTCACTTCCTCCATCGCCCCCTAGTCTCTCTCCCTTTCTATCTCTCTCCCCCCCTTCCAAAACCAAATCTCAACAAGGCTCATTGTTCCTTTACTCAAATGGAGATTATTTTGTCTCTATTCATCCTCTTTCACCTTCTCTACTCTCCTACCCCTTCCCACTAATACATATACCTATTATACATTCCTGTCATTTATTTTTAAATGTAAATACTACTCAAAGGGCTTCACAATAGTTTCATACACATATGCACCCATATGTAGTACTTTAAACAGATGTACCCCAGCACTACCCTCACATTCTCCACCATCACTACCCTTATTAGTGAACAGCCTTCTGCCAGTTACCTTTTGCCATTTTTATTCACAAATATAACATATTTTAGGACTGTTCACCCCTAGCATTCTTTTCCTTCCACCAATCCAATATATTTAGCTTTCTACTAGCCATCCTTAATGTTATCAAACGAGGATAGAGAGAATGTTTATTTTTATGAATGTAGTGTGTCCTGAATTATGTTACTCCCTTCAACATTCTAAGCGAAAACTTCCAACCCATCCCTCCCCTTTACTTTTCTTATTTTCTAAGATATGTATTGAATTTATTTTGCTGTTTCATCAAGCAGTTTATGTACAAGATTCATCTTGAGCTATGTCAACCATTCAGCATCCCACTCCCTTTCAACCAACCTCTTCCCTTACTTTTCTCAGTTCTGTTGCACATACAATGAATTCTTGCCTACCTTCGCCCTTCTTCCCTTCCTTCATTTGTCTACCCCTCTCCCCTTGGCTGCACCCTACCTTTTGCAAGTACCCATTTCCTCATATTTATTTCATTGGCTTTAAATTTGTCTGTCTAGGGAATTATACTATTTGAGTTCTCCATAGAGCTCTCCATAGCTAACTCATTTTTAATTATTTACATACCACCCAGTATGTTCACTTACAGATTTATAGGAACATTCTAGCTACCACCAATGACAGAAACCATGCAACCTATGGTTCTCTGTGCCTTGCTTACTTCACCTAATACAATTTTTCCAAATCTTACCATTTCCTTATGAATGATTCAATATCATTCTTTCTGAGGGATGAGTAGAATTACAAAGAGCATATTTGTTCAATGAGGGACATCTGGGTGGATACTATATCTTGGCTATTGTACGCAGTGCTGCAATGAACATGGCTGTGTTGGTGGCTTTATTATAGCCTTGTTTGTGCTTTAGTGGAATAATTCCCAATACTGCCCAATGCAATTTACAAATTCAATGCAATAACCGCTAAAATCCTAATAACATCCTTCAATGATATACAGAAAATTATCCAAAAATTTGGAGTAAGAAAAGACCCCCAAAAGCAAAAGCAGTTCTTGGCAGACAGAACAGTGTTCGAGGAATATCAAACTTCAAACTCTATTACAAAGCCATAGTAATGAAAACATCTTGATACTGGCACAAAAATAGGTCTAAGGACCAATGGAAGCAAACAGATGTTTTTAATGTACTGTGTGAAATTATTTCCTTTTTCTTTCATTTGTGTTTTCCTTTGGTTTATCACAATGTCACTGTATCTGATTTTGGTACTCTGTCTTGCATATACGTTTATCTGATTTGGAGAAGAGAAGGGGAACAACAAAATGGTGAGGCAAAGGACAAAGGGTAAACCAATGCACCAACCATACTCACATGAAAATATGTTGGAAATGGACTTTACAACTTAGGGAGGGGGCTATTGGAGGCAGGAGAAGTGGGAGAAAAATGAGGGAGGGGGTAACAATGTTCGACAAGAAATGTACTCATTAACCAATGTATGTAACTGTAACCCCTCTGTACATCACCTTGACAATAAAATTAAATAAACAAAATAGAAGACCCAGAAAAGAATCCATGGACCTATAACGCTCTAATATCAAATAAGGGAGCAAAACATAGGATGGAAGGAAGCAGACTCTTCAACAAACTGCTAGCCAAACTGACTATACCTGTGCAGAAAACTGAAGCTACATCCTCAGATACCACCTTGCACCAGAATCAGCTCAAAATATATCAAAGACCTCAGTGTAAGACTTAAAACCATAAAACTATTACAGGAAGGGGTGGGGAAAACACCAGAGCACCTTAGCATAGGTCAAAACGTTCTAAGAGCCTCAATCACAACCAACAAAAGAAAAATTGGATAAATAGGATTGTATCAAATTTAAAGTTTCTGCATAGCCAAAAATATAGCTAATAAGATAAATAGAATGCCTATAAAATGGGAAATTTTTACCAGCTATCCATCAGTTATACATCTCTCTATCTCTATCTATCTATCTATCTATCTTCAATAAGATAACATGAATCCTTAAACATAAAAAATTATCTCAAAGATAGTGGTTTCAAACAATGAAGAAATTTTGCAAGCCATTTAACCAGCCTGTTTGTCTTGAAAAAAGGTATTTTTGTACCTGACCTTTGAGTTTACTTCAATAGTTTAATCATGTATACTAGTAATAAAACACATGCAATGATTAGAAAGATAAACTGATACAATCATTCTATGAAATTATTACCCTAAAACATATATTAAATATAATATATGAGAAATCTTGTGTTTATAAGATATGAACATATAGCTTTAATACGGTGAATAGGTTTCTAACAGCTAATATAGGAAATAAATTTAATAAAAGTTATACAATATCAGGCAATACTTCTAAATTATATATGCACAACTAATTTTAAAAATATTATGCATTGGGCTGGGAAGGTGGCTCAGTGGTAGAGCGCTTGCCTTGCATGCCTGAGGCCCTGGGTTCGAATCCTCAGTACCACATAAGCAGAAAAAGCCAGAAGTGGCACTGTGGCTCAAGTGGTAGAGTGCTAGCCTTGAGCTAAAGAGCTGAGGGACAGCACCCAGGCCCAGAGTTCAGGCCTCATGACAGAAAAAAACAAAAAAAACAAAACATTATGCATAAAAATATTTGTAAAATGTCAATCTGTTTTTACTTTGAGCAAATATGCAAAAAGAAAGACTTTTATCTATCATATTTCTATGAAAAGATTTCATATCAAGAAGCAAATAGTATTCAAAATGTAAGAAGGTATGCAAATGTATCTAGACGTTCATTAATTTAAAAAATGTTTCTAAATTAAATAAGTTTACTATTTACCACCCTTGTAGGTTTTGCTGTATATATGTTTTCTCAATTATTCAGCTTAATTTCTTATTCATAAATTTGCATCTCCTACTTACAAAGTGTAAAAGCTTCAGGCTTAACAAAACTATCTATCTCTTATGCTACTTTAGACAAATATTTATTTGGCATCTTCTCACTCAAAATTATATTGTGAATAAATCTTCAAAATACTGCAAATAGTAAATATGCAAATACTGTTTACTAATTTTAGCTATTACCATATTATTGTATATTAATTGACTTGCAAATTTTTCTCTTAAATTTAATAACAGTTAAATGAATATTTTGATGTATCTTCACCACTGCATATGATTTTCCATAAACTGTCTTTTCAGAAATAATCTTTGCTGAATTTCAGCATATAGTCCTCTTCCCCCACCCTCTCTCTCTCCCCCCTTTTCCATTTTTTGACTTTTCCTCTGTTTCTTGCTGTCCTCTTTCTTTGCCACATACATCTTATAATAAACTTGGAAATTTATATTTCCATAAAAACATGCTCCTCAGTATTAAGTATTATCAAAATAACACTTGCCAATTTGATAAGCAAAATTGTCTTTTTCAGTTTTTCTAAGTAGCATTGATCATTCGTATACCCACTACTAAAAATAGCCTACATCTTTTGAAAATTATTCATTGTGGGATTAGTTCATGCCTTAATGAAAAATATTAGTGTATTAAGCATTTCTCTCACATGAAATTCAATACTAAATTTTCAACATAAAGCTTTCATCATCTCAAACTGTCATTGAGAATACAGGAATATTTAAATACAGAAAATATTGTACAATAGTGTAATTTTCAGTCACTTTTGTCTTTAAAAACATTAGTTGGCAAAGGTAATAAAAAAGACAAGTAGGAAGAATAACCTACCAATTATATAAGTAGGGAAAACAAAGGAGGAGGCTACAATGCTTGATAAGAAATGTACTCATTATCTTGCCCATGTAATTGTAACCCCTCTGTACAGTATATTCACAATAAAAATAAAAAAATTATCTTCAAAAAAATTTTAAAGTTAAATGATAATAATAATATAAAATAATGAATAAGATTTGTTTTGTTAGTTAATATAACCACATTGTCATGGAAGAGTGAAACATCTCAATTAAAATATACTGAAAGGAAAATAAATATAATTTAGAATATGACTGCCTAATGTCGAATATTTCCCATTTCCTTCTACCAACACATTTATTTTATAAATAATTTGTAATTAAGAAAGTTTTATGGCTATGTACTTAACTTATTCTACTAGAGCAGATGCAATCTAATGATTAATTTATTATTACTTTATCATATTTCTCTCCATTTTTGTGTGCTTGTAAGTTGTACATGGATTAATCAAATACTTTGAAGATAGTTGAAGTTTTATTTGTATTTTTAATGATTTTCATCATGTCTTTTCCTATAGAATTTTTTATTTCCAGATTTATATTAATATCACTAGTATTAATCCAAATGGGCCATATCTTTATGACTTTATGTTGTATATTTACGATCCAGCTAATGCATATTTAATATATTATGTGAGGGCATATATTTTAGTCAATCTGATTTACTAAGTAATCTATAAGTTGTGAGGGTTTTTTTTTATTTTATATTATGGTACTATAATGGGACTGTCAGTGTGGTACAGTGTTGAGTTCTTGCTTAGATAGTGTAAAGCCATGGATTCGACAGTATTGCAAATTAAAATCCTAGATAAGAACACTCAGCTTCTGAGAAGTATTTTTGTATCCATTTTAAACAGTTTTATAGATTTTAATATTTCATAATAATATCAGTTCTTTAAATGCTAAAACTTCAGTTTCTTGTGATTTTATTCTTATTAATTTTTCTTTTGTAAAGAAAAAAATCATCATTATTGCAAAATGAAATACCAAACAAACAAAAGCAATTTAACATCTTGCTTTTTAAATTAAAAATGATGAAATCAATACCATAGATTAATCATCATAATGATAGATATCCATAAATTTTACATAATTGTATAAAATAAGTAAAAGAAGATAAAATTATTTTTTCAATTTTATATAACCTTTCACATTCTTAATACATAATATGATGTATTGATTCTATAAGCTCTCTTTTTATTCTCATATTGTTTTGTTGATATATAAATTGACAAGCTCTATATAGGTGAAAATATAAAATATGACAACTTATTATATGTATACATTTTGAAATGCCTACCACAATCAAGACAACGTACACCAATCTAAGTAGATACTTTTTGATCGTATGTATAGGAAAAAGACAACCTTGATTGGATATCGATGGCTCACGCCAGGAATCCTTGCTATTCAAGAGGCCAAGGCATAGAGAATCTTACTTTGAAGCAGTAAAGTGCAGGATAATCCATCTCCAACTAACCAGGATAAAACTGGATTAGAGAACATTCCATGTGCTATTAAGAAGAATATATTCTGGTAAAATTAAGTAGAATGTTCTATATTTATCTGTTCTGTTGAGTCCATTTGCTCTACAGTATTGTTCAAATCCTGATTCCTAATTGATGTTTCTTGTCTGGATCATTGATGTATTTTTTTACAAGTACCTACTACTTTTATATTACAATTTGTCTCTCATTTCAATTCTATCAATATTAGCTTTATGTATCTACATGCTCTGAAGTGATTATACAAATGTAAATACAAATGTAAATCACGGTTTTCCTGTAGCTCACAGAACTGTTAATTATTCTGAATTTTTTATGCTGGTAGTAGGGCTTGAACTGAAGGCACTTACATGGCTTTTTCCACTCTAGGCTGGCCCTCTACCACTTGAACCACACATCAACTTTTGCTTTTCCGTTTGTTAATTGGTGATATAAGAGTCTCATGAACTTTTTTTGGGTTGGCTATGAACCATGATTCTCTGATCTCAGCCTCTTGTATACCTAGGATTACAGGCATGAGCCAGCAGCTCCTGGCTTGAATTCTTTATCAGTTTGTAGAAATTCATTTATTCATGATCAGTTATTCAACCTTTATTGTTTTCATTTTGTGACGTCATGTTTCTCTGACATTGTAATTCTCATAGCATTGTTTATACCAATGGGGTCATTCAACCTCATTGTTGGTTCTGAAACATTTTTAAAGGCATTCTTTTCTATGGAGTTGTTACTTGATGTCTGCGAGAGTCCAAAGCTTGGGGCCCTTCTGTTATACATGGAAGTGATCGTTATAGTACATAATAGAAAAACAAAAATTTGAAGCCTGATTTATAACACTCAATATTTTGCCTATCTAAAAGTAAATTCCTCAGCGTTTTCTCACATTTGGAGGTATCTTAGGAAATTATATTGTAGCATGTGCTATCCCTCGTAAATTCATCTCTCCACTTGTTTCACAAATGTGTTTATTGTAGTATTCATATGGTAATGGGGACTGAACTCAGATATACTTGCTAGTTCAATATTCTTGACACAAACCACCAATACTTTTGCTTTTATTTTTTTTCATATTAGTTCTTGCTAATTTTTGTCTCGGCTAACCTAATTGTAATTCTCCTATCTCCTCTTTCTAAGTAGCTAGGATTACAGGTGTGTACCACCAACTCTGACCACTGAATATTTTATTTAATCACATTTTTACATTAATAAATTCCATTTTATGCTATTTCTGTATGAATAAATCTTCTATGATGATAAAAATTTGCTATCAAATCATCCACATATTCAGCGGAGCCTTTAGATGAATAATTCAATAAATATGCAGCTAAATGACATATCTATCAATAAAGTATTGCATTTTTTTCATTTGAGCAACGTCAATATTCTAAGTTTATTCAGTTGTGAATGAAGTCTCTTGTCATTGGTTTATCACACCTAACTAGACAATGAAAGACTGTAGAGATGTTGCAAATGATTATTGCTTGCTTGCATCAAAACTCCAAATACCTGTTACTAAAATATTAATGCACTGCAAAATATGTGTGTAAACTATATCTAGTAAAAATTGAGAGTTTGACAGAAAGTAATTTAAAATTAATTGCCACTCCTCCTAAAATGACATATCAAACATGATCACTACCTAATATTTTATTTTTGAAGAATAACATGTTACAGCAGAAGCCGCTTTATAAAAAGAAGTCATAGTATATTCTATTGGGATGTAGCATATGGATAAGGAAAAATATGTATGATGGTTTATTGTCAAGGTTAGAGCCTTCAATAAAAAGAACAATATATCAATAAAAAGGTCAGCAGCTTGTGCCCTTTGCCGAGTGAGGCTCTTAAATCATTTAGATAACCATAGTCTAGGAGACAACCAGTTTCTAGCTTCCTGTTCTTAAATTTTTCCTTCACATATCATTTATTTGTATATTGTTATTTTTATCACCCGCTTAGTTTGGAAGCATGCTTAGGTATTCCTGTATAGAAGCCATTCTCTTTTTTGTATTACAGTCTGTATGGTGGTAAGCATAATGGTAGACAATACTTAAGTACATGCTCTCTGCCTTGAATGTGGACAGAAATTGTCTCTTGGATTTAGGTAACATATTATGATAAATGTTATGGGATAGTTATTCCTACACATCCATGGTGTTATATACAAACGTATTTTACCAGATTGGAACAAGAGCCTCTCTTGCCTGCTTGTATGACTCTTGACTTCTTGTATGAGAACCATCAAATCAGGGCGTGAGGACATCCACTACAACCTGAGAGGGTGCCTTAGCTCATGGCTAGTATTGAACTAGGACCTCATTCCTGAAAGGACTGACTCTTGCCATAATCATGTGATCTGGGAAAAGGAAGACAGTTCTACTGTCTTGGATTGCAGTTTTATGACAACTTAAACAAAGGACCCAGCATGGCAGAGCACCCATAACTAGCAACCAAATCCATGGAGAACAGATGTTGTTCACAAATAACACCATGGTAATTTGGTATTTTTACTAGAAAAGTAATGCACATGTCCAAGGTCATGAACAGTATGTAGTTCCCACATACCTAACTGTTTATGTCTGCTTGACAATATTCAGGCTGATCAGGACCTTATAAGTTTTTACATGGCCATATATATATATATATATATATATATATATAAATTTATTTGATTGTAAAGATGTTGTACAGAGGGGTTACAGTTACAAGAGTAAGGCAATAAGTATATTTGCATTGTTACCCCTTCCCTTGTTGTTCTCCCACTGTCCCTTCCCTTCCTCATCTTCCTCACTCCTCCCCTACCCCCGAGGTTGTAAAGGTCATTTCCAATATAGTGTCTTGTGGGTATCCTTGTTGCAATGGGTCATCTTGTGTCCTTGTTTCAGCATTTTGTTATTCCCCTTCCCCTCCCCAAATTAGAAAAATGTATATACAAGATGTAGGGTAGCAAAATCAAGTACAAAAACAACAGGGGATATATGATAGGGGGGAGAACATACAAAGGAAAGAAAAAAATCCACATAGTTCATTAATAACAACAACAACAAAGAAAAGCCTCTTGTGTCCATATCTTGGGGTTCATTTCACTTAGCATCATCTTAACATGGTCATGTGTCCACTGTTGGTGGGAGTGTAAACTTGCTCATCCTCTCTGGAAAGAAGTAGGGAGGTTCCTTAAAAAACTATACATATCCCCTCCAGCATCTGTTGTTGTTAGAGTTCTTGATTTTTGCTGTTCTAACTGGAGTGAGGTGATATCTCAATGTTGTTTTGATTTGCATTTCTTTTATGGTTAGGGATGTTGAACATTTCTTCATGTGTCTATTGGCCATCCTTCTTTCTTCTTCAGAGAAGCTTCTCTTTAAGTCTTTCGCCCACTTACTTATTGGGCAGTTGTTTCTTTGAGGATTTGTTGTTGGGTGGTTTAATTTTTTGAGCTCCAAGTATATTTTAGATATGAGACCCTTGTCCGTTGTATGGCTAGGAACCTTACTTCATTGTTGGTAGGAATGTAAACTTGTTCAACCACTTTGGAAAGCAGTATGGAGGTTCCTCAAAAGACTCCACATAGAGCTCCCCAACGACCCAGCAATCCCACTTTTGGGCATTTACCCAAATGATCACAAACAAGGCCACACTAAAGCTACCAGCACAACTATGTTTATTGCAGCATTATTTACCATAGCTAAGACATGGAACCAACCCAGATGCCCCTCAGTAGATGAATGGATCAAGAAGATGTGGTATATATACACAATGGAATTCTATGCCTCCATCAGAAAGAATGACATTTCCCCATTTGTTAGGAAATGGAAAGGCTTGGAAAAAATTATATTAAGTGAAGTAAGCCAGGCCCAAAGAAACATAGGTCCCATGGTTTCCCTTATTTGCAATATCTAGTATAGGTATGAGTCAAGCGGAAAAAGTCAGATAATGTGATGTTAGGAAAACAAAACCTCAAATATGTATTTTAATGTTTTTGTTTCTTTCATGCATGTGTTTCTAACGCATTTATAAGATTATTTCTTTGTTGCTTTGTATGTCCCTCCCCCACAGTGTAACCCCCGCTTTCACTATATTTGATGTCAGTATAACATGTGGAGGAGATGGGGACAAACAAGTCGTTTAAGGATTCAGGTGGACCTGTTGCAACAATGAGAAGTACAAAATGTCATGTCAAAACCAGCTTTACAATGTCGGTGGGGGGGGGGGAGGGGGGGTATGATTGGTTGGGAGGGAGGGGGGAGGCTGGGAAGGGAGGTGAAGGGTAAACAAAGGAGGAGGCTGCAATGCTTGGTAAGAAATGTATGCATTATCCTGCCCATGTAATTGTAACCCCTCTGTACAGTATGTTCTCAAATAAAATAAAATAAAATTAAAAAAAAAAAAAAACTATACATAGAGGGGCTGGGAAGGTGGCTCAGTGGTAGAGCGCTTGCCTTGCATGCCTGAGGCCCTGGGTTCGATTCCTCAGCACCACATAAGCAAAAAGAAAAAAAGCCGGAAGTGGCGCTGTGGCTCAAGTGGTAGAGCGCTAGCCTTGAGCTGAAGAGCTGAGGGACAGCGCCCAGGCCCAGAGTTCAGGCCCCACGACCGGACCCAAAAAAATAAAAATAAAACTATACATAGAGCTCCTCTATGACCCAGCAATCCTACTTTTGGGTATTAACCCAAATCATCAGAAACAATGCCATACTAAATCTACCAACACAACTATGTTTATCTCAGTATTATTCACCATAGCTATGGTATGGAACCAACCCAGATGCCCCTCAGTAGATGAATGGATCAAGAAAATGTGATATATATGAAACATATATATATATATATATATATATATGAATTCTATGTTTCCATCAGAAAGAATGACATTGCCCCATTTGATAGGAAATGGAAAGACTTGGGAAAAATCATATTAAGTGAAGTAATCCAGACCCAAAAATATATATGCCCCATGCAATAATTAGTATAGCCTTCTATTTTTAAACCGATGACATTTAATATATCTTTGTCATCCATCCATTCATCCATCCATATACAATTCCAAGTGTTCCCATGGTTAAATCTCATATCATATATACATATATTTGATTAAAACTACCCAGAGAAGTATATTAGCCTTGTCCAATAAAATTCCTATAGGGTAAAATATACTGGCTTGGGTGTATCTATGTCCATGGAAGCCAGTTCTGGCATTTTTATTCTGTTGTTCATATTTCATTCACTATGAGGTCATTAATACTGAACAAAGTCCACCTAGGTTTAACTATTCAGGTGTAACTCTTTATTCTCTCATATGTTCTTAGTATACATTTTCATAATCTGAACTAGCCATCCAAACATATGGCCACTTAGACAATTTCATATGAGTTGATATACACTATTCAACTGCCAATTGGTGAACCTAAACATGCTAACATGGGTGCATATAAGGTTAACTATACTTGATATGAAAGTATATCTCTCAGGTTGTTCCTCATAGCTTCTAGTGCTAGAGAGGTATGCAGCAGAATCAGTGTTTTGTTTTAAGAGCCAATGAATCAGAAGAGTCAAATATCCCATAGACATCCAGTCCACCTGGGTGTGGTTCAAGGGAAAGCATCTCCCTGCCCCTGCCTGCCAGCAAATCAGTAGTACTAGTCATTTAATGAAGACTGAATTTGACTTGTGGGGAGATGCTAAGCTGTGACTAGATGAATATCCTGAACTATCTCTGAGAGCGAGATTGAAGAATGCAAGGTATGAGTCACACAGAATTTGATTACATTCTGTGAATCATCCAATTAAAATTAATAACTCTTTCCTTTACTTTCCTATTGAAACTTTAATACATGACTTTTAGCAAGTTGTACATTATGCTCAAATTTCAAATCACTTGTGATTACTTACAAGGCTTTGTGATAATATTATTATCATTACTATTACTATCTGTATCTTTTCTTTGTTCAGTTTTGAGATTTTGAAATACTGCTGGTCATTTTACATAATTAGCTCTGATCATTACATGCTATTTGATGGAATTTTATTATAACCTTGATTGTCAGATACACATTTCAGAGATATATTAAATAGTTTTCCCTAAATGACTCACTGGAAATTGAGTTGGTTAAAGTGCAGTTTTAATGCTATGGTTGTTTTTTCCTTTGCAGATAGACTTTTCATGACCTGCCAGACTTCCTGTCCCTTAATTGCGAAGCTTCATTCACTTCTCAAACTTATCTTTACTACACTGCTAATCCTTAGAGACAAGCAGAGTTTTTGACACATATTGAAAGTATTATACATTATTATTTTGAAATAATTAGATCTTACAGAAAAAATAATGGAACAATTCCCAAAATTACAAAAGCTCAATAGTTCCACAATTCTAACCAAGAATCCTCTTTACAGTAAGATGATCAAATGAAAGATCACATACTATGCCCGTTTATCAGCTCTCTGAAGCACCTTTTAATCCAAAAGGGTTAATGTGGTTCCTTGACATTTTGACCATGAGACTTGGATAGCCTGCTATTTCATGACTTTATATAATGTCTCTCCATTTATGCTTGTTTTTAATCACCATTAAACTCAATTTATTCATTTGGCAATAATATCACAAAGTAGTGCTATATAGTTATTGCAAGCAAAAACATTGTGACATTTTCTTACCATGGATGATACCTGAATGATACATGATAATTAGCTCAAAATTGTGGGAAAAGTTTGTCAGGGATAAAATTAAAAGTTCTGCATTATTCCATTTTAGCGCAGTATTCTATATTTTTTTGGTCAATCATGGAGCCTGAACTCTGGGCCTGGATGCTGTCCTTCAGCTCTTCAGCTAAAGGCTAGTGTTCTACCACTTAAGCCACAGCACCACTTCCCACTTTTTCTGCTTATGTGGTGCTGAGGAATCAAACCCAGGACCTCATGTATGCAAGGCAAGTACTCTACCCCTGAGCTACCTTCCCTGCCCCAGTAGGTTTCCATACTAAGAACCCATTATGCACTTTCAAGTGTGTTTCTTACCAAGGATTTGTAAAGAAAAACAAAATATTTTCCTCAAAGCTTCACCTTTGATTGACCAATTAATTTGTTTTGTTTTTCCTCCCAGACAGTAATTATCAGAGAGGACTCAAAGGGTTAAGGCAATTAGAATTTTGACTTCTTACTCCCTTTGACACAGAGATGATTTAGTGAGAACCTAACTGATCAGTAGAAAAATATTAACATCATTTATATATGTATTTTTCTGTTTGACTTGGTTGCCTTCTAAATTCAGCTTGTTAGATTTTGACCTCATATTTCAATGAGAAAATGCATACAACACACACTGATTCTGATTACCAGTATGTCATGAATTACTTGGAATCCATACAGAGTGTTCTGCTGCAGGCCCAGTCACTTAGAAAATGACAGTGGCTATTATTAGAGAAAGACTGACCTGTGTTTGTACACAAGAACTAGAGCAATTTATGACATTCATTTAAGTTTTTTTATTGTGATAATACTGTACAGAGGGAGTACAATTACATGAGCAAGGTAATGAGTGCATTTCTTATCAAGCATTGTTGCCTCCTCCTTTGTTTCCCCTTCCCATCCCTAACCTGCCATCTCCCCCTTCCTCATTATGTCATTTTTCGACATAACATCTTGTACATCTCATTGTTGCAATGGGTCCACTTGTATCCCTTTTTAAACAATTTTTTCCCTTCCCCTCCACAACATTGCCCCATTTGTTAGGAAATGGAAAGACTTGCAAAAAATTATATTAAGTGTAGCAAGCCAGGCCCAAAGAAACATAGTCCCATGGTTTCCCTTATTTGCAATAACTAGTATATGTCTGAGACAAGCAGAAACGGTCAGATAAGTTGATGTTAGGTGAAATGAGCCCCGAGATAAGGACTCAAATGGTTTTTCTTTCTTCCTATTGTTTCTAACATATATATATATATATATATATATATATATATATTTATAAAAGAGGACTTCCTTGTTACCTTGTATGTCCGTCCCCCACGTTATAACCCCTGTTTTCACCGTAACAGAGCTTCTTTATACAGTGTGGTGATTAAGTTCAAAGATTATGTTGCCAGCATTGTAATCCTGACTTTGTAAGATGCTGTGAATGATCTATTCATACTATCTCAACACTCTGTGATTTGTTTTCATTATCTATAAATCTGAGATAATAACAATGAGTTTTTCATGAGTAATGTTGATAATTAAGTGTGGTAATATACATAAAATACTTAGAAAAAATACTTAGAAACATGCACAATATTTGATAATCCTTTCAGAGACAACAGAGAAAGAAATATTCACTGTATTTACATGTATGTGTTCCAGAAATTGAGTTAAGATGGTTCAAAAGTATGAGTGGTCAGATATGTTGAAATATAATTCTTGACCCTTGGTGACAAAAATTAGTTTTCCAGGCAAAAATGAAGATTGACACCATCCCAAACAAGAGCTATATCATGAGAACATTGTCTAGGAACTACAAATTCAGCGCAACCAAAATTAATGTATTTGGGTATAGTACAGTGGAGCAAAATGTGTCTGCTGAAGTACGGAATTCATTAGCTGCAAGTTTGAGACTCTGGACACATTATGTTCACTGCTAAGACCTAGGAAGTCTGAGAAAGCCTAAAGAATTTGAAGGATGAGCACAGTAACACTCTTCGTGGTGGTGGTGGGATGTAATTAAGCAACTGCCTAAGACAAAAGTCAGTTATAAGAGAAGAAACTAGGCATACTGAGATTGATATATGTGTCAGGTCTCGGTTGTAATTGAAGGATAATTTGAAGTTCAGCATATATAATGACCACTGAGTTTCTGTTTTGTTCCTCATGATGTAAGCTTCATATCTTTGGTCATAATACTACAGACTTCACTTTTCTACCTGGCTGAAAACCAATGTGAATCTACAGAGTACAGACTTCCCTGGTGCGATTTCTGTCAGGTGATCATAGTTTTGTAAATTTAAAAGGAATCATTTACTCTTTGACATTGCAGATTGATGAAAGAATTCCGTACAGATCATTTGGCAGTATGCCTTCCTTACACAGCAGAAAAGCCTTTTGCCATCAATGCCAACGTTTGAAATTGGCATTTTCATAAAAACAGGCAGAGCAGCCTATTACCTAATTGATGTTCATGAATTATTCTAGCTGGGGAAGCCAATACCAATGCACATGGTTGCCAAGCCATACTCAGTTCTAGACTTAGAACATATTCTGTCAAAAGGGAGGTCCTATATTACTGTACTATAAAAGGAGTTTGAACTTTCACATTTGAACGCCCAACATACATCATCTCTGAAACAAAAATTTTGACCCTTTACCAAGCTCCCCTTGCAAATCATTGCAAGAGAAGGAAATGTGCCATGACATTTTAAGATGAATTAGAGCTGACACATAGTACTGCTGTATATATCTCTTAGTAAAAGCAAGCACTCTGCCTCGCAAGAGTTGTTTCTGTTTTCTTGGATTTAATTAGCCTCAAAAATGAGCAGTCAGCTTCATCTTAAATTCCTTGTGCTTCAATAATCTTGACTATCCTTTGCTTCTTATCTAGAACATACAATTTATACCTGGCATACCACTTAGCTGAGGAGATATGAGGACTGAGATAACTCTGTAAATAGAATACAGCTTATTTCTGCAAGTAAAAGCTCAACTATTGGAGAGTAAAAGGGATTAAATTAAATGTAATCAGACAAAGTCTCAACTCTCATTCCACACAAATTGCTTGAGTTGTCTCTGGGTGTTTGGCTGAGGCTAGTTCCCAAATAAGACCTCCTATGGCTCTACTTCCGAATATCATACAAAGACTTTATTGTTTGCAGTCCAGTTTCTACAATCCAGTTTCTCCTATCCACGTTAATATATCACACTTATTTAAAAGATGATTAAATATTTGCCATGTATGGAAACTGTGCCAGTATTGTAGATTAATATGTGTGCCCTCCATCCAAAATTATGTGTTGAAGAGGTGGTTCCTAGTGCAACTGTTGAAAAATAGAGCTTTGGGGAAGTCATGTGTTCATGAGACCTCAGAATTCATCAATAAGTGGAATCATTGATGAATTCCTAATTCTGTGGCAGATGAGTGAAGTTAGAACACTGGCCTTAGTTGAAGTAGGTTACTATTTATGTGCCCTGGCTGGGAAGTAATACTTATCAGAAATAAGAGCAAACATACATTGACTGCTTTGTAATTTATAAATGATCCAATACCTCAGTGAAGCACAGAAAGACTAGAAAGCAAGAACTGGGGACTTATTTGAACATGCTTCATTTTTAGGTGTATCATTTCTTTTCTATGAAACACATGTGGTCTGTACCCTTAAAGTGTATATGAATTATTAGGCAGATAAATTATTAAACCATATTCTGATATTATTTCATTTAGCGTGTATGGTATCAGAAACACATCTCTAGTCGAGAGTAGTATACAACTCATGAAAATAATGTCATGATAGCATTTAAAAAATAAACTTGGAGTATATGATTTTGCTCAGCAAGTATGAGGGAGCAAATTTTTTCTTTGTTTATGAACTTTAATGAAATGTAATTCACATAAAAAATTCATCCATTTAAAGTGTACAATCCAGTGGCTTTTAGTACATGTGCAGAGTTGTGTAATCATAATCACTATCTAATTCCAGAACATTGTTATCACCCTAGAAAGAAATTCCATGACTCATTAGCAGCCATCCCAGCCCACTTCCTTGAGACTGTGAGAAATATTGATCTGCTTCTTTGTTCTTATAACATTTTTACTGGAATATAATTCACACACCATATAACTGACTCATTTAATGGGTAGAGCTAATTTTTCAGTATATTATTAGAATTGGATCACTGTCTCTGCTATCTAATTCCAGAATTCCAGTTTACAAAAGAGTAGAGGAGTTATAAACATGCCTGGAGAAACTGTCACAAAGCGCTTTAGCTTTAAGAAAATTTGGCATTTATATTGAATAATATTTCCTTGCGTATTCTCAAAATTTTGTTTCTTTTTCAGAATTCGGACAAAAATTACTTTTGAAAACGTTACTGAGGTTCTTAGTGTTGGGGATTTCTTTTGTACCCATATTAGGGTTTGAACTCAATGCTTGTCTGTTTTCCCTTAGCCCTTTTGCTCAAGGCTGGTGCTATACCCACCTGAGCCATGCCTCAATTTCTAGCTTTTGTTGACGAATTCGAAGTACAAGCTTTATGACTTTTCCTACCCAGGCTTGCTTTTGGCTATGATCCTTAGATCTTAGCCTTCTCAGTAGCTAGGATTGTGAACATAAGCCGGATGTATAGAGTGGATTTTCAGATTCCCTTATTCTCTTATTCCTTTGATATTGTTATTTTCACAATTAAAATTGCAAAAGTTTTCAGAGGCTCTAGGTCCTTTTATCAACCATAAGATGTATTTCATATACAAACCTTTAGGAAATCAAAACCAGACCTACAGAGTTATATTTTATTATTTCCCTGTGTTACTATTTTCTCATTCTCATAATTAAATAGTGAACACCTATTGTGTGCCAGGATTATAGTCACATAACTGAGGACAAAAATCACAATAAAATAAAATGCATGTTCTCATGGACATTAGAATATTTGGGGGCAGAAGGATAATAAATGTATAGAATTTTGTATTAAGATTCTCAAAAAAAAAAAAAAACCCGGAATGAATTTGGTATAGTATCTAGTTTATTTTGAGCCTAAATCTTTTTAAAGCCAGGAGTGAGGAATCTTAGAAGTCTTGTAGTGTAAAAATTAGAAACTGAGTAGCACAGGCTCTCTGAGGACAAGACAAAAAAAAGAAGACGGATTATGCACATCCTATTTCAAGAAGAGAAAGAGAGAGAGATAAAGAGAGAAATTTGTCTTTTTGTTTATTGTTTCTTTGCAGTCCTCACCCACTCTAAGGAAGGCAGATCACTCTTATTCTATCAATTCAAATATTTACCACTTACAAAGCTCCCTTACAGACACACCCAGCAATTATGTTTTGCCAGTCCTCTAGATATTCCACTGATACATAAGATTCATCATCACATAGATCTAGAAGGGATATCAAAGAGTGTGTATACATATAAATATATTTACATATACATAATTATATATATAATAGAGAATTGGTGCTCACAGAGAAAAGTAAACTGGTGTTTATAATTTTCCCTCTTATTAAAGTTTTGTTGGAGGTAGAATTATGGAGTACATCCATGTATTTTATACATATATAATATAATATGTTATATTATATATATATATATATGTTATATTATGTATCTGCCACTGCACTTAATCCTTAGTATGAATCAGTGAACAAATCAGATATGGTCACTAACTTAATGAAGTTCATAGAAAAATGTGCAATCACAAGAAGTACATAATTAACCAGATGATAACTATTATAGCCATTCCCTATTGATTTTAGACAATATTGTGGTGGTTACCAAGTATTGAATAATAGAGATGGAAAATTTTATGGGTCTGAGTATAGAACATAACTCTATTATAGATTGATGATTTCTCTCAGATTTCCTGGAACTTTTCTGACTTTAGTACTGAAAGTCCTACCTCCGAATATCAACTGGGTGGTTGGGCACTTGCTTATTAAATAAGTATTTGCATTAGTAACAGCACATAAGATATAATATTATTGTATTTTTCTCTAAATATAAACATAAAGTATCATTAGCTTCTATTAAGAAACATTACTGAAACTGGGAGCCAGTGGGTCATGCCTGTAATCCTAGTACTCAGGAGGCTGAGATCTGAGGATCATGGTTCAGAGCCAGCCTGGGCAGGAAAGTCCATGAGACATTTACGTCCAATAAACCACTGAGAAAACTAGAAGTGGCACTGTGGCTCAAGTGGTAGAGCACTAGCCTTTAACTGAAGAGCTCAAGGACAGCACCCAGACCCACAGTTCAAGCCCCATGACTGACAAAAAAAAGAAACATTACTGAAAGCATATATGTATAGCATTTATGTGTGTGCACATGTGCTTCTTAGGATAGGCAATGTACACAGAATCAGCATTATAAGTAAAATCCCCACATACTAACAACTACATGAAGATATCAACATAGAATTGTACTTGGTTATTTTTCACATTGTTGCACTGGAAAAGATTCTCAGAATCTTCTTCTCAAGGGTCAAGACTAGTGTTGCTTCAAAGTGAGCCTTTTATTCCAGAGATTGTCAACATTTAAATACTGTTAGAGCCAAACACAGTAATGCTGGCAGGTCACACTATATCTTCTACACTCCCTGCTCTGCTACAATTCCTCATTCCTAATACCAATGTTCCTGATCAGAAAAAAAGCAAGCCTACCATTAGAACTCTGCTGACACCCAAAGAGTAAACAACCTTTCATAGAGCATGATCCTGGTTTATCCCATGTGCTCAGACTAGATTTCTTTCCTACCCTAGTTCTCTCTACATAACCCTTCAACTCCCGTTTCCAATCATTTACTTTCCAAGTTCCCATATTTTTAGCAAACATTTAAAATATTAGAACTTAATTTAAAACATGGAGAAAAATATCAGAAGTTTCCCTGAAAATTAATGAGTATAAATGGTTATCTTTGAAGATTGAGCATCAGAATAAGCCAGGATATGAAAAGTTACTGGGGCTGCTGTTGCTAAAAACTCTGAAACACAAATGGACTTTGCAATTTTGGGCCTATAAAACTGGGCTGAATGTGTGAAAGTATTAATAAGTTAGTGTAAGTAACAAGTGTATATTTACAAAATATCATCCCAGTTCTATATTTCTATTTTAATATATTAGCATACATTAGTCCTAAGTATTTTTATGTATTTGTGCTATTCTGCCATATTGTGTTTTCCATAACTGGGAAACAGAAAGCAGCCTCAGAGCTTAGTGAGAAGCACTTTAGTTCCTTAACTTGTGAATAATAAACAATTATTTTTCGGCTCTTCTTTCTTTCGTTTTTCCCTGAGCTCTTCGCTTAAGGCTCGCGCTCTACCACTTGAGCCACAGTTCCACTTCTGGCTTTTCTGGTGGTATTGGAGATAAAGTCTCACGGACTTTTCTGCCCAGGCTGACTTTGAACCATGCTCCTCAGATCTCAGCCTCCTCAGTAGCTAGGATCACAGGTGTAAACCAGCAGTGCCCAGCTTCAGTTTTTCATTTTTAAAAATACTTTTTCACTTCAACAACTATGGCTTTACAAAAATTTCTAAAGCCTGGTGTCTTTTTACCCTACTGATATTTTATCATGTCACTGAGATTTTAAACTGGCATTAAGGTTGTGCAGTGCATAGGCTCTTTGTTGCTGTTTATTTTCCATTGGAATACTACATTCATTTTCTTTATAAGGATTTCATTTCCATTTCATAACAATTACATTGTCTTAACCCTTTTTGTTTACACAGAGCTTCTATAAAAATTATATTATCTGCTGAATTGTACACAATACAACTGTGAGACTGAACTCTGGTAGAAAAGTCTCAGTAGACACAATTTGTATTCACAAACGTGGGTAAATTACGGATGTTGGAATTAAATGATAGTATACATCCAAATGGTGGTGTTTGAGTCATTTGATTTAAAGAAGGAGATAAATATATCATATGAAGGAAGCTATCTTAACGAAGTTCTTGAGATTGGGAAAATAGATACTTAGTATTAAATGTGTTTGAAATAATTGCTTTTGTGCTGCTCAGTTTTGGTTGCTATGAGACTGTGAATATGACTTAGGTTTACTGTTACCACATTGGGAGTTCAAGTGGAATTGTGTCAATAAGTATGCTAACATATCAATATAATTCATAACCAACTTTTATAATGCAAAATGCATTATAAAATGCATTATAATGCAAAAGTGCTTTGACAGTGGAGAACAGGACAGTAACCTAAGCTACCAGGATAATCAGATTTATAGAAATAGTCATAGAGGAATATGTTTGTGATGTGATGTCATCAATTTCCAACTTATGATAGTTTGATTTAGTAATTTTTGACATCATTTGGATATGAATATGGTCCAGATTTAGTAGAAAGCATGTTTTCAGTTTTTACCTATTTCATAGGCTACTCTTATGTGTCTGCTACCTCTCCCAACATTGGGGATGTTAGTGTGTTGTTGCTTACATTCAAAGACATAATAATAATTAAAAGTAGTGTGTCTGATACTGTGCTGCAGATATAAGGAAAGGTTGTGTATTGAATACATTTTCTTTTTTTTGACTGTCCTAAATTGTTAATTAGGTATGAATTGTACAAACATTACTTTTATTATTAGCGGTAACGGTGGAGCTGGAGAGTGTTGCATCTTCTCCATGTTGCTAGGCCAGAACCGCCGATAGTGTGGTGGAACTTGTGGCCCTTTCCAAGGCCATGACTCTTGCTGCCTGCAGAGGTCAGCCCACACATCTCTCTGTGCTTGTGGACTGGTTTGGTGATCCACTGGGTGTCAGGATTTCTTCTGATGGCTTCGTGGAATGGATCAATGAGGATAACCTCCAAAAATTTGTATGTAGAATCTTCACCAACCCAGTAAGAATTCAGGACTCTCAGAGCCCCAAAGTGATGCCCAGCCCGCTCCTCAGCAACAGACTGAAGGCTGCGAGCAAACTTGAGCTAGTTAACACCATGATGGACAGGTTTGCCATAAGTTGCACCCTTAGGAACTGGGCATTTGCGGCCATCATGGCGCACCGAATCCTGTATATGACATAACCTTGTTTGGCTTTGTATCCCAGGCAGCGTGCCTTATCTGGCCGGGTGGGGCAGGGCGCCCGGTGCAGCTGACTGTACTACCAGGTACTACCAGCAGCGGACTCTAAGAAGAAAGCGCATCACATCCGACTGCTTCTTCCTCCATAGCTCCTGGATGTACTTGTAGGCATCCATCTTGGCTTACCTGATGGCTGCCGCCAGACAGAAAGCTTAAATACATTTTCAATTGATTGTATTTTACCTTGCGATGAGTTTAAGTCTTAGTTGAGAATCATCTATATAATGTATTATGAGAGTCTTTAGGAAGGATTTTGAGAATGTGAAATGATGGATGTTGTCATGTCACAAATTGGAAAATGGATTGTGGGTAAATGCATAGGGTCTGTCATCTAAGTTGCTTCTGAACTAAAAGGTCTTACGTAATGAAAAAATAATGAGGTCAATGGCAAAATGTGGGCTACGTCTTCAAAATGAAGCTCACTTCCATCTTGATTCCCACAGAGGGGTCATGCCAGGTGACAGGTGCAGTTTGTAAGGCAATATCTATAAGAAGACATCTGTATGAAATTCCAATGGAATTTTCCCTCTTCTTTTCAATTCCCTGTGAACCCAGAGGTGGGTGAGATATTTTTGGAACATGCCACAGGCACCCAGGCAGGTTGGGGATTTCATTCCAGCCCGACTCTGTTCTAAAATAATAAAAGAAGCTCCAAGAAATTGTAGCTGTCAAATCTGTCAGGGAGTAAAAGCAAGAGGATATCATTTTGACAGTTTTCAGCAACCATTCTGCTGATCACCCATGTTACCACAGCACTGTGCTCCTCAGGAAGCCATGGGTGAGCAGTGAATTATGTGTTTCAGAATTAACTCAAAAGGATTTCTCATATGTATTTTGTTGCAATTCGACAAGTTTGGAAAAGCTGACTTTATACCCCTGAAAGGATTGTATTTGAGAAAGAGAAAGGGAGTGAGAGAGACTTAATATATGTTCGCTATGTACAGAGCAGACAATGTGATCATATTCCTGTCTCGTCACTCAGTCCTTACGTTCTTGATGTGAGTTTTACTTGCAAATAGAAATGAACACCCTGACACATACATGCATTTGTGACACACTGAATGTCTCTCATTTCCACCTGCACTGTGGGTAAACAAGGAAACAAACTGAAGTAAATACTATTGAACAAATAGCAAGCATCACTGTAGAGATAACAAGAGGTTGGCACTAAAATGCACCAGCTATATTTCTGCAAAAGTTTACCTAGGATTCTGGGGGGCAATTGGATTATTCTCTGCTTTTAATTATGTATTTGCTAGTCAGAATGTTATCTTAATGTTCTCTAAGCCACTCATCAGTCAGTCTTGTAATGGGATTGAATCTTTAAATCTTTTCAAGGACTTTTATTTGATCTAGGATTTAATGATTAAAGGCCAAGTGAACTGAACACATTTGGTAAGAGTTTAAATCAGAATTAAATTTTAAAGTACTACAGACATTTGAAATTATCATTGAAAGGAGCAGTAACTAGAACACAGCTTTAGAAATATATCATAAAACTTAGAATAAGTTTGAGGTTCTATTCATCCACTTGCTAGCTCTGCAGTATTTGCAGATGAGTCATGAGCTTCAGTTTGTGCATATTCAAAATAGTGAAATAGAACTTTGTGTATGTTGCAAAGCTATTTTAGGAATTAAGAAATGAGCCAATGTATTACATTTATTTTCTGTATCAAGAGAATTATAACAAATATTGAGTATTATAAAATACATTAAATCCTAAATTATGTTACGCTAATGATAAACACAGAAATATAACATCTACCATTTTAAGTGCTCTTGTTATTACTTGAGTGTTAACTTGGATTAATGTTTGTATGATATCATTTGTAATTTATTCATGGCTAACAATGTGTAAGAGTGCACACACTGAATTTCTATTTGTAGAATGTTTGGGATATAATGACAATATAAGTTTTTAATTGAAGCTACTTGGATCTCTGACTTTCAACCCCAACAGCATAGGAGACACTTTCCTTACAGAAATAAGAAAAAGTAGACAAGCATGAAACAATGTTTTTTAAGACATTGGGTTTCAAAAAATAAGAAAGCACAACCTCTTAAATGTGGGAAATGAATAAAGTAATACAGATTTGTCTAGTATTTCTATTAGAATTAACCCAATATCTAGCTTTGAGAGAAATGCCAGTTTCTATGTCTCAAGCAGGGGAAACCATGTTTCTTAGGATGGCAAAGTCTGTCACATATCATGAGCACCTATATAAACAAAGACACTTAGTAATCTGGAGACAGAGGTCTGAAGATGAAAAATGTCATTTATTGAGAGTCATGTTAAATGAAAGTAACAGAACATACTTAAAAGGTAGAACTTGTTAGTGTACACAAAATAGAAATATTAAAATATAGGATGACATCAGAAATATACCAGTAAAAATTTACAATATATTAATAATTGAAGGACTAAAAAATATGTTTATCCGGGTATGAGATTAGGGAAAGAATGTGGAAATGGCTGTACTGTGTGGATAAAGTACTAATTTCAGAGCAAAGTATGTTAGGGGAGAAGGAGATCATTTAATAATAATAAATGGTTAACTTGTGATGAGATTACAGAAGGGTGAACTTTTATCCACAGAATAACAGAACTTCAAAATGTATGAAGAAAGATGCTGATAAATCTCCAGGTAGAAAAATACAAATGGATGATTATATCATATTTAACCATGCTGAACTCATTAATAAGTAATAGAACAGGGAAAGATGGAAACTGGAATATTAACACTTTTAAGAACATTAACCAACAACTTGAAGTAATTGTTTAAGAACAGACTTTACATTAGAAGGCTATCCTATACAATAGAAGACCATACATTCTAGAAACAATAGAAGACTATACATTTTTTAATGTGCATATAAAAGAATTATCAAAAGAAGTAATATTCTGGGACACAAAATAAGACACGAGTTGAAAATATTCAATTTGTCAAATTCTAGTGGGTCAAGCCTATAATCCTAGCCACTCAAGAGACTGAGATCTAAGAATCAATGTTTGAAGCCAGCTCAGGCAGGAAAGTTTGAGAGGCTCTTAACTCCAATTAACCTAAAAATTGTCAGGAGTGGAACTGTGGCTCAAGTGGTAAAGCATCAGCCCTGAGTGAAAAAGCTAAGGGATAATACCTAGGCCCTGAGTTCAAACCCCAGTTCAATCACAAAAAATAAATAAATTCAAGTTATATGAAGCTCATTCTCTTACTACAATGCAGTTATTTCAATTAGAAATTTAAATATGGAAAGACCACTTTTCAATTACCCATATGTCAAACTGAGCATCCCAAAGCAATTGGACATCACTTTGAACTGAATAGCAATGAAAGCAGACCATATAAATTTATAGGAGAGCATTAAATTTATACTTCAAATTGTCCTTTGGAGGGGAATTCATCATACCTTAATGCTACTGTGACCTTAGTTTGTTTCAAAGTGCAAAGTCTGGTTATTATTTCCACCTTTATTTTTTCTTCTTGTATGCACTTGTTTTTATAAAATTCTCTTTTAAAATTGTTTTTGCTACATCATGTAAGATTTAGCATGCTATTTTTATTTCTCATTTGTCTCAGGATATTTTCAGAGTGCATAATGTGTGATATTTTCTTTCCATATTCACTTGAAGAGAATGTGTTTCAATTAATGATGAATGGAATTTTCCATATAGTTATGCTAAGTCCATTTATCTTAAAGCATAATTAGAATCCAGTGTTTGTTGACATTCTATCTGAATGTTGAAATTTGTAACTGAAGTTGTTATTACTGGGTTACAGACATCTATTTATGTGTGTGTATTTGATATATATGTATATATACACAAAATGGAATTTTATGCTTCCATCAGAAAGAATGACATCTCCCCATTTGGAAAGACTTGAAAAAAAATCATACTAACTGAAGTAAGCTAGGTCCAAAGAAACACAGACTCCATGGTTTCCTTCATTTGTAATAATTAGTATATGTCTAGGATAGTCCTAGCAGAAGATCACAATAACTTAAAAGCTATGTATATATGACCATATAAAATGATGCTAACTGAAATGAATTCCAAGATATGGAAACAAGGCTTTGTGCTGTTGTTTTAAATAAACTGTGAGAAGTTATTTCTTTTTTTCTTTTGTTTATTTTTCCCTTTGTATATCCTCTGTTGTCCCTGTTTTTGAATTTGGTACTCTGTGTCTTGTATACCTTTATCTGATTTGGAGAAGGGAAAGGAAATAACAAAATGATGACACAAATGACAAAGGGTGAACAAATTGAGCGGTGATACTCACAAGACAATATGTTGGAAATGAATTTTACAACTTGTGGGGGGGGGGGGGAGTGAGGGAAGGGAAAGTAGGAGAAAAATGAAGAAGGGGTTAACAATGTTCAACAAGAAATGTACTCATTACCTTACTCGTGTAACTGTAAGCCCTCTGTACACCACTTTAATAATAAAAGAAAAGGAAGGAGGAAAAATGAACAATTGCAATCATGTTATTCAGTGTATACTGTGGAAAATGAGCTATGCAACTTGTGGGCAAGGATGAAACAGGAAAGCTGGGGAAAAGTGAAAGAAGTGGTGATATTTTCCAACCAAAAAGTGATACATTACCTAAGCTGTGGAATGGTGACCCTAATGTACAACACTTTAATAATAATGAACTCATATTTTACAAAATGTAAAACACTAGAAGAAAAGGACAAATTTTCTTAATGCTACCAACTTCCAAAGCTCATTTAAGAAACAAATTAACTTGAGTATTCATATAATTGTGAAGTGGGTTGATTTTTAAACACATTCTTACAAAGGAAACTTTAGACTGACATGGCGTTGTTGGTATATTTCTTCAATCAGTTAAGGAATAATTTATTTAAGAAAGATTGTATTAGTTGGATCTTTCTGATATAATGAATTGCCACAGAGTGGATAGTTAGAAAAACAAAAGTTTATTATATCACATTTCTGAAAGCTATACCTCTAAATTGATTATTTGACCTTGTTAGGTTCTTTGGCATCCTCTTCCTCTTGTCTTTCAGGTGGTTAACCTTCTAATCATATCTATACATGGAATGATTCATTTCCTGTGGCTGGGTCTTAATCTCTTATAATACAAGTCATATGTGATTAGGATCTAGTATAAAAGCTCATTTGAACTTACCTCTTTGGTCAATTTTATTTTCTATAAGAAGAGATTTGTGGCAGCATGTTCTCATGGCTACCATCACCTACTCTTTTGTCCACACAGCTCCTCTTAGATCTGGTTATCACTATTTTCTGAAAGAAAGACTCAGAAAGGCAGTTAGTAAGATAGACTAACATGTCATTGTGGTGGTTCTTGGGGTTACAACTAGTCACCCACTATCCACTCTAATCTTATGTCTTTGTTAGCTATCTTCTCAGTAGGTTTGGTGATTTAATTAGTGGTATCAGCTAGATATTTGTGAGTAGTCTGAGACCTCAGTAGGAGATTACTGTTCTTCTCCATTCACAGATATAATGAGGTAAAAGAAAATCTGGGCATACCATTGAGGTTTTCCTTGGTTCTGCATAAAATTTTTGCTTATTGCTATTGCAAGAAAGCAACACTATCCATTCTTGAACAATAGGATCAATTACCCTTGCCTCTATGTTGACTTTTGTCAAGCCAATTTGATATTTGAGGGGTTGGTAGGAATTTTTTCTCTTTGGAAGAGCTACATGTTAGAACTGGTTCCTGAACACTTTGAATCCCTTGAGTAAATGGCCATAGACCCTTTGGATAGAGAGTTAATGGACTGTTTTGGCACATACTTTCTCTAGTATTATGTAGTCTTTCCTCTAGATACTCAACTGCCTATTAAATAGTGAAGTCTTAAAACTAAACTTTAACTCAGAATGGAACTGAACAAATAACTGAATATTTACGGAGTCATATCCATCAGTCTTCCCTTCCTGAATTCCTGTCATTCAGTAGTATCCTTGATATCTACACCTGATTTTCCCTCCAATTACATCATTTCCATGTCTCTACAGCTCCCTCTTGCAGCAAGCAGTTTAGGTTGCCCTCAAACTTTCTTATTAGAATGTGGCCCTGTGAAATCTAGATGCCTACCTACCTTGCTTCCATTTTACCACAGCCCTTTATGATTCTAGCTCTGTGATTGTAGTCCCTTCTTCCTTTCATCCTTCTTTTCTTCCTTTCTTTTTGCTTTGCTTTTGACTTCTTTGGTTTTGAGCTTAGCACTTGTTAGGCTGAGTCTCCGAAAATGTAGCCATATCCTTGGCGTTTTGTGCCTTGCATTATTTTTGTGATAGAGTTTTATGCTTCCTGCCCACTGCCATCCTCAGATCACAGTCTTCCAACCTATGCCTGTGATTAAATGTGTCTTCTTTTCTTAATATCAGTCTCAACTTAATGAAGAAAGATAATACTGAACTTCTTAGTGATAGGTGTGACCCTGTAACCAGCATAATTCTGATGCCTTATTGAATGATGCATGCTCTGGCGTCTCTCAGGGGAAAGAATTGTGTTGCAGATCTTCCTGTGTTAATATTTGTATTCCAGTTGCTCCACCACTAATACTTTTTATTTTCACTTCTACTATCATTCAGGGAAAAGTATCCATGCCATCTTTAAGATGTATTGATTATCTTATTTTTCTTAAGATTTCTGAGAGTCATTTTAGCAGTAAATCTCAAATCTGTCTTATTCCCTGGGCTTCTTTCTAAATAGTTCAGTCTCATTCCTTAAGAAAATGTAACCAAGTCAAATGGATTCTTGTTTACCAAGTCTTACTTTCTAATCCTATCACAATTCTTAAATTGTTTCTCTGGTCCTCCTAGTAAATCCTAAGTCATTCTTCAATATTTTAGACATATAATTTCCTAATTCATTTTATCATTATCAGCTTGTACATAGGCAGGTTATGCTGGAATGTCACATTACTCATAAGCCTATTAGCTAAGTTAAGAAGTAGTAGTAGGTCTTAAAGGGATTTCCACTATCCAGTATGACAGATGCTTAAGCAATTTCTTGTATCACAATGCATAGGCTTTTTATTGCTTGGTATGTATGGAACATCTACACTGTTCCTCATAGGTCTGTAGGGGCATGTAGGAGTGAGCTGTAGAACCAGTATCCTCAGTATAACCATCCAAATGTAATTCTTCAAGTTTTCAGAGTATGAGGTTTCCTCTACCAGGGTCCTGACCTTCTCATAAAAGACATGCCTAGTGGTCTCTAGAGCTCCACAACTCTCACAATTAGTGCTTCTGCCTGCTGTTTGATTTTGTCTGGCCTTCTGCTACAGGTGACAAGGGCCTCTTTATACTTCAACACTGAGGCTCTCCAGTTCTTGCACTTAGATGTTAACTGCTTGTTAACAGCTCTAAGTCGCTCATTATCCATATGTAGTATGTCATACAACCTAATATCAACCAGTAAATGGAGTTGCCTTTGCATGCTCCCTTCTCCTCATAGATTACAAATGACTGATTCATTGCACCTGCTACAGCATTCCAGTCCAATAAGATATTATGCAGGTCAACATAGATGAAATATTTAGCAATGAAACAACTATTTTGTGCCAAGTAGTACCTGTGCCATCAGTCAGGATTATGTCCTCTAAATCTTGAGAATTTCAATGGAATGGTGTAAAGATAGAAGTAATAATTAACCCATTGGAAATTTCATAGTACTGACATTTTTTAACATTTTAATTACTACTTATTTCAGCTGGATTCTCCTCACAAAGCAAACACTAAAATGGGAATGTATGCAGATATTTTCCTAGGGTGAATATCTCAGTAGAAGGGAATAGAGAAGAATTTTGGGAAAGCTGGATGAAGTTAAATATCTCCACTTATGCTTTACTCTGAAAGAAGAAGTTACATTGAAATAACCTACATTAGAGTCTAAGTATATCAAGAAGTCAGAATAGCAAATGATTCCCACAACACCTAAGAATGTGTCCTTTTAACACCCTCTAGTTATTGCTCAAGAATAGCAAATGGGAGGTGTGTTATATGAATTTCAGATAGTTACACTTATGCTAATATGAAACTAAGAGAAACATCCTCACAATTCCCATATCTAAATAAACACCCATATCCTTAAATTTAAGTTTACAATGGCAATATACTTTTGTGTTGTATTAATACTTATCTGCATACACACACACACACACACACACACACACACACACACACACACACACACACACACACATAAGTAAAGGGCCTTGAAGTAAAGGCCAAAGGCCTTTGGCTTTTTTGCTCAGGCTGGTACTCTATCACTTGAGCCATACCTCCATGTCCAACTTTTTTGCTGGCAAATTAGAGATAAGTGTCTCCTAGATTTATTCACCCAAGCTGGTTTTGAACTGCAATTCCTGAATTCAGCCTTTTGAGTACCTAATACTATAGACATAAGCCATAGATATGTGACTTAAAATATACTGACATCTTTTTCATTTTTATTATCTTTCAATAGTTGTGCAAAGGAGTTGCTATTTAACAAAGCAGTTTAGGAAGACAATGTATTTTGATCAATGTCATCATTTTTTTTGTTGGTCGTGGGGCTTGAACTGTGGGCTTGGACGCTGTCCTGAGCTCTTCAGCTCAAGGTGAGCACTCTACCGCTTGAGCCACAGCACCACTTCCAGTTTACTAGTGGTTTATTCGAGATGAGAGTCTCATGGACTTTCCTGCCCACGTTGGCTTTGAACCGCAATCCTCAGATCTGAGCCTCCTGAGTAGCTAGGATTACAGGCGTGAGCCACCGGTGCCTGACTTGTCATCACTTTTAATGTTCTCAATCATCCTTTTTTATTACTCACCTTTTCCCTCACTTTTCTTAATTTTTTAGGTTATATATTGGAATCATGGCAACATTTTCTCTTTCTTTTCCTCATTTGTCTATCATTTTCCCCTTGACCTCACCCCTTCACTTTTTTTTTTAATTTTAATTGTCAAGGTGATATACAAAAGGGTTACAGTTACATAAGTAATGTAATAAGTACATTTCTTGTCAAACTTGTTACCCCTACCCTCATTTTTCTCCTACTTTACATCCACCCCCCAAACCCTTCCCCAAGTTAAACAGATCATTTCCAACATGTTGTCTTGTGAATATCACTGTTGCATTGGTTTCACTCTTGTTCTTTATCTCACCATTCTGTTGTTCCTCTTCCCTTCCCTAATTCAGATAAAGGTATATACAATACTAGTGTAGCAAAATCAAATACAGTGACAAACTCCACCACTTTTGAGTGCAAAAAACCTGGAAATAACTACATCAAGTGAAGTAAGTCTGGCCCAGGGAAACAAAGGACATATGTTTTTCCTTGTATGTGGAAGCTAGATTTACCTTATAATGCTATGAGATAAATACATTAGATGGTATGTAAGTGTGTACAAATGTATTAGCTGAAATACATTAGGTTCAAGTAAGAACTCAAATAGTGTAATTCCAAAGAAAGGCAAAGGCAAAGTTCAGCAAAATAGAACACGAGGAAGCAGATACTCAAATGATACTTTTTAAAATGCAAGGACAAATATGAATTATACCAAGACTGTTCCACACACAATTATTTTATGCTATATTTTGTATTCATTCGCTGTTTTTAACTTCCTTATTTTTTTACCACCATAGTTCACAACCCTTACAGATTTTTCTCAATATATACAACTCTCTCAATCATTTACCTTACCCATCAAAGCTATATCTTGTGACCCTTAAGTGTTTTTTCCAACCAATAAACTCTTTTGTCCTCTTGCCCTTCATCCACAATTATACTGAAACTTCCTATCTCTGATTCAATGGAACTATTAAAATTTAACTTTTATAACTGGCTATTGAATAATGCTAGTGAAAGTTACACCTCACTGCACATTTATATCACTAAAAATTCATAACTTGAAAAACTCATCCTAAAACCAGCTCTTATTTTCTCAAGAAAAGCCGTTAGTAAAAGTCTCCAGTAATATCTGAAATATTTCTAGAAACATATTTATGCCAGTAACTATATTTAACTCTTTTTCTTTGGTCTCAAAGAATGTTCCCTTTCCTTCTACACAGCTGCAGTGGATCTCAGACTTTCCAGAATTTTATTATATCTTCTCTTGTCAACCTCTTCTATGCTCCTAAACTTTTCCTCAGCATATGACTATTCTTATGTCTTTAAAGATTGAAAATACTAGTTTAACTCTTTACATTTAATTCCCATGGTTTCACTCTCTTCTGCTTCACACAAAATGAAAGTGATTATAAATGTATTTCCTGTTGCTTCCACTGTACTTCCATTTTTCTCTGCAGTTCATTAGAAGTCAATTTTTTATTCCATACATCCACTGGCACTATTTTTCTTTACTACAGTTCTCAGGTTAAAAGACTATCCTTTCTTGATAGTTGCTCCTAGCTAGAGTACTGGCAATATTATTTGCTTTGGCCAATCAAGTCTAGCATAAGTAAAATCTACCCATAAGTTCAAATATCAATAACCTTGTCACAAGCCCAGTGCATATAATTTGGGAATCTGAGAAAGGTTAAGATAGCATTTGTACTAAAGCTTAGACAGAAAAATACATGAGTCAATCTGCATGAAATGAACCTGGACACAGTAGCATGCACCAGTGATTCCAGGTACAAAGGGAAGCTGAAAGTAGGAGGATCACAGTTCAGTCATACATGCCTGTGAGAAAAGAAAAGCCTATCCTAAAAAATTAGCACTATAAAATAGTTCTGTGGGGCTGGGAAGGTGGCTCAGTGGTAGAGCCCTTGCCTTGCATGCCTGAGGCCCTGGGTTCGATTCCTCAACACCACATAAGCAAAAAGAAAAAAGCCGGAAGTGGCGCTGTGGCTCAAGTAGAAGAGCGCTAGCCTTGAGCTGAAGAGCTGAGGGACAGCGCCCAGGCCCAGAGTTCAGGCCCCACGACCGGACCCACAAAAAAAAAATAGTTCTGTATCCATGACACAGTGGTATTAGACCAACCTGGCAAACATGAAACCCTGAACTCAAACTTCCAGAAACTATAAAAACTAATAAAAACAGAGGCATTGGCATTGCTGTTCTGGCTCTTTTTGTGTGCTGTCACTGTGTGAATACATCTGAAGTAACTTGATGGAAATGTTACAAAGAAGAGAGCAAGGGCAACAACCAGCATGCATGTGAACTCCACTAAGAGAATCCACCCATTGCTGCAGCTCCTAACTCCCTGAAGCTAAATGACAGATCCAAATGAAATCAGCAGAAGAGTGATTTAACACAGGACAGTCCACACCACTGACTTATACAGATGTGGCTACAATATATACCACAGCCATAAAGAAAAGTAAACTCATTCCTTTCAAAAAATGTATGTAACTTTTGATCATCATATTGAATAAGATTAATTCAAGATTTAAAAGCTAAATGTTTCCACTCATTTATAGAAGCAAGGCCTAAAAGATATACATGTTCATGGACATGTATGTATCCATGTACATAGTGTATATGTATACAAACACATATAGATAGACAGATAGATCAATAGATAGATAGATAGATAGACAGAGAGATAGATGTCCAAGCATATACACATGTGTAGAACAAGATTCTATGAGCGTCTTTAAGGGACATAGACAAAAAAGTTTGTTGGCAAGTAATAACATCAAAATATATTGCAGTAAGTCTTAAGATGGCATAAGAGAATCAGTGAAATCTGTTGTTGAGCAATAGGGGTATGAAGGATTGTGGAAAGTGAAAGCAAAAGAGAGAGCTAATGTGATTAAAATATATGTATTTTGGATATACCATATTGAATCTCCTTGGATTCATTCATGGTTTTTCTTTCTTGTTATTGTTTCTAACATATTTATAAGATGATTTCTTTGTTGCTTTGTATGTCCCTTCCCCACGATATAACCCCTGTGTTCACTGTATTTGATGTTGGTATAATTTGTGGGAGGGAAGGAAAAAAACAAATTGTTTAAATAAGGATACATTTGGACCCATTGCAACAATGAGATGTATAAGATGTTTTTGGTGGGAGGGGGAAGATGGGAGGATGGGAGGAAGGGATGGTAAGGGAAAACAAAGGAGGAGGCAACAATGCTTGATAAGAAATGTACTCATTACCTTGTTCATGTAATTGTAACTCCTCTGTATGGTATTTTCACAATAAAAAACTTATTAATAATAATAAAAATAGAACAATAGAGAAGTAAAACACGCTGTGTTGGTGGATGAGTATCAGCAGGTCTGTGAAGGCCAAATGAAACAAGTGAGTGAGTATATACAAAGCCAATGTATTTATTTGTACATATAAACAAACAGGTCAATAAAATCTGTCAAAATTATTGTAGAAGAGAGAGTTAAGGAAGAATGATGGAAGGATGAGTTTGGTAAGAATACATCACACACGTCTTTAGAAATGTCACAAGGAGTTCCCTCCTGGTACAATTAGTAAATTAAATGCTATTGTTTAAAGCAAATTACAAAAATTAGCAAATTACAAAATTAAGAAAAGTAAACGTAGGGGCACATTAGGAGTAATGAGTGAGAATGTTGAAAAAGTTGACATTGGTCAATGTGCATCAGATTCACAAATTTCTTTGTTTAATAGTAATCCCTTTGTACAACTACTTAAAGATAATATAAAGAAAGAAAAGGAAAGAATGATTTTTAAAACTATACATAATAAGTATTAGGGTGGTTCATTATGGAATAAAGTTAATAAAAATAAAGTCAAATGATACATCATGTAAAATTACATATTTCACCTAAGCCTTAAACTACCGCAGAAGGAAAAGTGCTGTAGTATTGTATCTGTTATTATAGATGAGATAACGAAGCTCTCGAGTGACATGATTTGAATAAGGTGTCATATCTATGACACATGAGTCAGAATCTTTCATGAAGCATGATATTTGACTTAAAATCATAATAGAATCTAAAAATAATGACCACTTCATTTTTACTCAAAAAATATCTGCATTGCTAATCACGACTGTGATAAATTAATTCTATTGTCTTAAAATTCAATACTGCTGTGTACTACAGGGAAAATGCAAATCATTCTCTTTTCTTCTATGCAAACAGGAGGTAATGAATCTTTGCTTATCTGAAATCCAATTGCATTGTCTGAGCAACTCCCTCCATCTTCAATTTTACTTCCAAATATCGACTGAGTTTGAGGAAAATTATGTTTATGATGCGTTCTCTAGAGATAAGTAGAATTAAATTGTACTGTAGTTTATGTTCTAGAATATGAGGTCTATGGTAAACTCTCATTGAATAATCTAATTATAAAAAAAGACTCATGCTGGTCCTCAATACATATGAAATGATTTATAATCATGCAGTATCAGTTTAGTTTAAACTATTTTTTATTAGTAGAAACTGCAATAACCTGTAGCAGCAGAGAACTTATACTAGAGTTGATATACAGAGGGGTTACAGTTACATAAATCAGGTAATTAGTACAATTCTTTTTGAACCAGGCCTCCCCTTCCTTAGCTCTTTCCCAATTTTCCTTCTTGTCCATTTTCCACATAGTGTCTAGTGATTACCACTGTGGCATTTGTTCTCCCCTTGTTCTACCTTGTCTGTGCCCCCTTGCCCTCCCAAATACAAACAAACAAAGATAAAAGGAAAAGAAAACAAAAACAGCAAAAATGGCAATTGAAAAATATCTCTTGTTTCCTTTTCTTGGAACTCAATTAATAAAATATTTTATATGATCATGTGCACATAGTCTTTGATCCTTTGTCCACCACTCCTATGCATGTCTTCGTTTGGCCTCAGTGTATAAATGTCTAGAGTCCTATATAATTTATCATGCCCGTGTGTGTGTGTGTGGGTGTGTGTGTGTGAATCATTCAATGTGTTTACTTGTAGATTTATAGGCACGTTCTAGTTACCACAAAGGAGGGAAACTATGCAACTTATGTTCCTTTTGTTCTGGTTTACTTTGCTTAATATAATTATTTCAAGTCTTTCCATTTCCTTACGAAGAACACAATAACCTTTTGGATGGATGATTAGAATTCCGTTGTGTATGTATACCACATTCTCTTGATCCATTTGTGCACTGAGGTGCATCTGGTTGATTCC
The DNA here is from genome assembly GCF_019054845.1 of Dipodomys spectabilis. Taxonomy (NCBI): domain Eukaryota; kingdom Metazoa; phylum Chordata; class Mammalia; order Rodentia; family Heteromyidae; genus Dipodomys; species Dipodomys spectabilis. Next base: position 845,231 of record NW_024871091.1, on the reverse strand, counting down.
ATATCTTGGCTATGGTAAACAATACTGCAATGAATAGAGTTCTTCTGGTAGCTTTAATATTGCCTTTAAAAAAATATATGAATCTGTAAATCATGTCCCACACCCATTGAGTCAGGTTCTCTAAGGGGGATTGTTAAGAAATACTGCAGGACAGTTGGATAAATGCCCAGGAGTGGGATTGCTGGGTCATACAGGAACTCTATGTTTAATCTTTTAAGGAACCTCCATTCTGCTCTCCAGCGTGGTTGAACGGGTTTACATTGCCACCAATAGTGTAATCGAATTCCCTTTGACCATATCCCTGGAGAGCATTTGTTATTGTTAGTTTTCTTGATAATGGCCATTGTAACTGGGGTGAAGTGAAATATAAGTTGTTTTGATTCGCATTTCTTTTTTTTCTTTTTTTTAATTTAATTTTTTTTTTTTTGTGAAGGTTTGATTCGCATTTCATTTATGGCCAGAAATGTTGAACATTTCTTCATGTGTCTGTTGGCTATTTTTACTTCTTCCACGAAGAAATCTCTCTTTAAGTCTTTAGTCCAGTTATTGATTGGGTTGTTGAGTTTTTCAGGGCTTATGAGGGGGGAATTTTTTGAGGTCTAAGTATTTTTAAATATGAGGCCTTTCTGACTTCATTTTAATCAAAAAGATTTTAGCCTTTTAAGTTTAACTGATGACAAAGTATTCATAATCTACTACATGCTCTAGCATAGTGCAGTTAATAGCTTCAACAATCCTCAGAATACTAAGGAATACATGCTTCTTTTCCCTGTTAATTGCTATACAATCTGTCTCAAGAAAAATGCCTTTGAAAACTACATATCAAATATTCACATACATATGATTTACTATATGTTTTGATGAACTCGTCCTATACTCTACCTTGGATAGACCTACTTGATGAGTGCTGATGTCTCATGTCTGTAATCTTAGCTAATTAGGAGGCTTAGATCTTGAATATCATAGATCAAGCCAGCCTAGATAAAAAGTTTAATAGTCTCCATCTCCAAAATAATTAGCAAAATTTTGAGCTGGAGGTATGGCAGAAATTGTAAAACATCATCAAAACAAGCATGAAGCCCAGAGTTTAAACTCTAGTACAATGAATAATAATAAAATAATAAATATAAAGATCAAGACATACTTGATAAACATCCAAATTTCTCATCCTCTTATACAAAGACACCTCTGCCCTTGTATGAGGCCTGTTCTAGGTGATACAGACATTCATAAAAATAAGAGAAATACATTGTATGAGTCCTAGATTTGATTATTTCAGTAACTAAAGAAACGATTTCATGAAGAAAATAAAATGGAGATCATTTTGATGTGTGTGTTTGCATGTGTGTGTGTGTGTGTATGTATGTATGTATGTATACTGAGGCTTATAAATGTAGTATACTCAGTATACCACATTTTCTTGATCCATTTATTCATTGAAGGTCATGGGATGAATCTGTACCTCGAAAAGATATTGTACTATTGGTAAAGAAATGGAAAGACCTGGAAAAAAAATCATGTTAAGTGAGTCAGACCTAGAGGAACAAAGAATATATATTTTCCCTTCTATGTGGATATCAGAAATACTTTGGGTAGCACGCAAGTCTATACAAATGTATTGTCTAAAATATGGTAGATTCAAGGGAGATCTCAAATAGTATAATTCCTTAGAAAGACAAAGCCAAAAGTTCAGCAAAATAAAATGCTGTGAAAAAAAAACTTGAAAGGGGTGGGGTGGGGTCAAGTGAAAAGTTTTAGAACAAGAAGAGGAGAAGAGCGGAGAATGCAGTAAAAAAATCCAGTCTATTCTACACAATTAAGAAGAATGAGAGGAGATGTGGATAGGGGAAGGATAGGTGTGAATGTTGAAAAGGATAACATTGATCAAGAAATATTATATTCATGATCTGATTGGTTAAATGGCAACTCCTTTGTACAAATACTGAGCAATAATGAAAAAAGAAAAAAAGTCAGCTATGCCATAGTTAAGGTTTTATGCATATAAAACCTTATGTATATAGTTAGGTTTTATGTATATAAGAATTTCTATACATATTGGGATTGTCTCTATTGTCTGTATACAACAAAATTACCACCATTTAAAATATTTTGTCACTGTTATAGAATAAATATCCCTCTAATAGTTACCGTTTAGACTGCATTCATCTTGGAGTTAAAATGAAAGTTTATCAATACCATTGGATACAAGTTTTGAGTATTTTTATGTCTTGAGGAAAGAAACTGAGATGTGAATGTTATCTGATAATGTCCAAAATCATTTTAGGTCATTTCACTTAAAATTAGCTTCTATCAGAAGTTACTTGGTTTCTAGAACTTCACCTTCAGTGCTCTCTTTGCCCAGGAACTGGGGATTGGGGACAGGGACTATTGAAACATAACTCCGTAGATTCTTGAATAATCTTTGTCATAGTTTGGGAGTTTGCTACTTCGGAATTTCAATCAGCAACTTTCTGACTTGTATTTCATTTTTGCCCCATAACCTATTTCAAATACATTTTCTTGAAAGTCTGCTTCCTGGAGGTAAGATATTGGTTCTAGCACACTTTGAAAAGAACAAAAGAATGTATTAGAAATCAGGAGTAGCTAAAATACTTGGAAGAGAAGTAGAACAAACAAGCCTCTGGAAAGAAAATTTAGAGGGGACGTAAGTAACAAGAATTTACAACTGTCCTGCAGTATTTCCTAACAATCCCCCTTAGAGAACCTGAGTCAATGGGTGTGGGACATGATTTACAGATTCATATATTTTTTTAAAGGCAATAACTAAAGTAGTGCCAAAGAAACTTCACGTACCACCCCGCCCCCGGCCCATTTTTTTTTCCTTGTGAAAATACTGTACAGAGGGGTTACAATTACATGTACAAGGAAATGAGTACATTTCTTATCAAGGATTGTTGCCTCCTCCTTTATTTCCCCTTTCCATCCTTTCCCATCTCCTCTCCTCCCCCCACCCTCTCCGCCCCCCCCCCCGCCCTCGCCCCCACCAAAGTTGTAAGTTGTTTTTTCGACGTAATGTCTTATACATCTCATTGTTGTAATGGGTCCGCTGCATCCCTATTTAAACGATTTGCTTTTTCCCTTCCCCTCCACAAATTATACAAACATCAAATACAGTGAAAGCAGGGGTTATACCATGGGGAAGGGACATACAAAGCAACAAAGAAATCATCTTATAAATATGTTAGAAACAATCGCATGAAGGAAATAAAAAACATTTGAATCCTTATCTTGAGGTTCATTTCACCTAACATCATCTTATCTGACCTTGTTTTGCTTATCTCAGCTATATACCAGTTACTGCATATAAGGGAAACCATAGGACCTATGTTTCTTGGGCCTGGCTAACTTCACTTATAATTTTTTTCCAAGCCTTTCCATTTCCTAACAAATGGGTCAATGTCATTCTTTCTGATTGGAGACATAGAATTTCATTGTGTATATAGACCACATTTTCTTGATCCATTCATCTACTGAGGGGCATCTGGGTTGGTTTCATATCTTAGGTATGGTAAATAATGCTGTAATAAACATAGTTGTGTTGGTAGTCTTGTTTGTGATCATTTGGGTAAATGCCCAAAAGTGGGATTGCTGGATCATAGGGGAGCTCTATGTGGAGTCTTTTGAGGAACCTCCATACTGCTTTCCAAAGTGGCTGAACAAGTTTACACTACCACCAACAATGCATTAAAGTTCCCTTCTGTCCACAACTCAGTGTTGTTTTGATTTGCATTTCTTTGATGGCTAGAGAGGTCGTGCATTTTTTCATGTGTCTATTGGCCATCCTTCTTTCCCCTTCAGAGAAGTATTCAAGTTAAAAAAAATTCCTAGGCTATTTATGAGTCACGCATATTTTGATGTCAGATTTTTCAGTTTTTTATTCCTTATTACATATTCTGATCAGTTGTTTGCAGTCTTCTGTATTATAGAACTTAATGCAAACTAGCTTATAGTCCTGAACTGGATCAGTTTAAGTTTTGACAGTACTGGAGTTTGCTCTTGGGGCCTTGAACTTTCTATTCAGGTGCTCTACTGCTAAACCATACTTCCAATCCCTTTTTCATAGTTTATTTTGAGATAAGGTCTCACGTTTTGCCTGACTTTAATCCTGGCCTAAGATCCTCATATTTTACGGTTTTTGTTGTTGTAGTAGTTGTTTTTCTTTACACTACCTACTGTAGCTATTATGATGCATGCCCAATGCTTGCATTTGAGATGGGGTGTCACAAAGTTTTCCTCCTGACTCTAGCCTGGAACTGTGCTCCTCTTGATATCATGTAGCTAGGATGACAGGCTATTTGTTGAGAAAGGGAGAAAATACACCTTTGCTTTGGTTAGTCTGAAACCATGATACTCCTCATCTCAGACTCCTGAGTATCTAGGATTACAGACTTGAGCCACCAAGCCCTGCTAAATAGGGTTAACTTTAATAATTGCTACAAAAATATATCTAAATGGGTAATTACTTTTTAGACACATATATAAACTAAATAGTTTCATCACAAGTATCATCAATATTCTTCCTTCTTACTATAGGATCCTGGTGGGAGTTATCATATTCTAATGTTTTAAATGTACTTTTTGGGTAGAAAGGTTCACAGTTGTTGTAGCTTCAACAGATTTCTCAAAGTTACAAATGTACTGGGTGCCAGTGTTTCAGTCCTCAAGAGATATTTGATATTTTTGTGTTCTTGAAGATTGCCAATCTGAGTAGAGTGAGAAAAAAATCTTAGTGTAGGTATTCTTTTTTTCAAATTGACTTTATGTAGTTGTCGAGAGAGTTGCCATTTAACAAAACAATTTATGGTTATAACACATCTTGATCCATGTCATCCCTTTGAATATTTTAACCCAATCTTCTTTTACCCACCTCTTCTCATTCTCTTCTTTTTTTTCTTTCTGCTGGTTGCGAGGCCTGAACTGTGGGCCTAGGTGCGGTCCCTGAGCTCTTCAGCTCAAGGCTAGCACTGAACCACTTGAACCACAGTGCCGCTTCCTGTTTCCTGGGGCTTAATTGGAGATAAGAGTCTCAATGACTTTCTTGCCAGGACTGGCTTTGAAACATGATCCTCTTGAATAGCTAGGATTACAGGCTTGAGCCACCAGCTCCTGGCTGCCTCTCTAGGTCTCTTTTTTCTTAATTTTGCATTATATACCTTTGGATTCTTGTCTGCATTTCTCCCTTCTTCTCTTCATTCATCTACCCATTTCCCTTTGACCTCACCCCAACCCTTTTGGGTATTCTTTCCCTGGTTTTATATTTTGCTGAACTTTGACTTTGCCTTTGCAAGGAAATTACACTGAGTTCTCTGTTGAATCTACTCTTATTTCAGTTATATTTCTATACATTGCATGCCACCCAAAGTAGGTCTTCTTTTTTGTCCTGTTAAGAAAATATTTACCTGCCTATAACATACAAAGTTTCTCCTATGTTTTCCTATAGTAGTGTCAAAGCTTCTGATCTTACGTTAAGAATACTGATCCATGTGGAGTAGATTTTGTACACTGTGAGAATTAGGAGTCAACTTTCCAGCCTCTACATGTAGATAAACAGTTTCCCTAGTACAACTGTTAAGGAAGTAGTTTATTCTCTAGTGCATTATTTTCACACATTTGTCAAAGACTTGATGGATCTAGATGTATGATTTTATTTCTGGTTCATGTATTGTATTCCATTAGCCTTTTTGTCTGCTTTGTGTCAATACCATGTTCTTTTTGTCACTAAACCTCTGTAATATAGTGTGATGTCTAAGGTACCTTCACTGCTGTTCTCCTTGCTATTCAGGATCTTTTCTGTTGCTGTTGTTTCCATTTGAATTTTAGGACTGACTTTTATATTTCTGTGAAAAGTGGCATTGGAACTTAGTTGAAGATGATACTAAATCTCAGTTTTATGGCCATTTTCACATTATTAATGCTGTCCATGAGCATCAGAAGAGGTCTTTCCATCTTCTGGTATCTATTTTTATTCCATTACTAAATCATTTTCTAGTTTTCATTGTAGATGCCTTTCATCTTAGTTGAATTTATTTTTTAAGGTGATGGTGAGTAGAATGTTTCTCATGATTTCTCTCTCAGTCTCATCATTGTTAGTATGTGTATGAGCTACTGATTTTGTGTTAATTTTTTCCTATTGCAAGTGATGCTGTTATGGACATTACATCTGAGCAGGCTTCTCTTAGAATTGAGCATATTCTTGTGTATTGCAAATCTTCTTCAATACTCTGTTATGCATGCTATTACCTATTTGATAGGTTATAATAAGTAAATAAGTGGGCCCACTGTTTTCTTTCCTTTTATGATAAATATGGGTTATTTTCATTCACACGACATTTTTCAATGAAATGTATTTCAGGGTTGTTTTCTTTTTCTGTTCACCTTCATCTTGCAGTGTTATTTGTATTTTTATGTATTTTTAGATGTGAACACTGTCATGTATATTTGTGTAAAATATAATTTTGCAGTTTGGATCTAGAATTTTCACTCTATTCATAGAATGTTTTTGGTGTTTAGGAATTTTCAACATTAGTTGGGTCACAAGGTATTTTTATCATGCATTTTTATGGACAACAGCCTAATAACTATTTTTTTCTTCTTTATTGTCAAGACTGGGGTGGAAACAGGATTTCGCTTGCTTGGCAAGCCCTGGACCACTGAAGCCATAATGTAGTCATTGTGCTTCTAGTTTATTTTCAGATAGAGTCTGGCTTCCAATTTTGATACTCTTGCCTCTATCCCTTGGATAGATAGAATCATAGTAGTAAAGCAATTGCCAAACTTCTTGAGTCTTACCTTTTGTCTAGGCTTTTGTTATGCTTCTGATCCCTGCCTCCCCATTAGGAATTGGAGGCATGACCCACTGAACCCAGTATTAGGAAGTAATTTTACCTTCTCAGGTTCAAAAGATGTTTTGCTACATGTTGAAAGAAAATAAAAAGCAACAAGTATCACATTTTGCCTGAAGTAGTAAAAATAGATAAAAAGATAAATCTAAATGTAAGACAATAAATTGATATAATATATCATATAGGTAGAATGAAATATTGAGTACTGTATATATTACAAAAAATAAGCAGTGTTGTATGTTTTTTATGAATGAACTGGCTCTTTTAGATCACAGTATTTGAATATTGAAATGTATGCTATAAAACCAAAGAAAAATATCAACATTCATAAATATTTTTATGATTCTATAATTATAGTTAGTAACTGATAACTACATTCTTGTAAGAGAAACTTTTAGTGATACAATTAGCTGTCTCAACATAACACTGAATTTTAATCTTGGTATCATGAAAACTTATGTTTTCACTCAATGATGATAACTTTGTTTTTATATCAGTATCAATAATGTAGACTATTGAAAAAGCCTTCACTGAAATGGTTGTTATGACTCATATCTGTAATCTCAGCTGTTCTGGAAGGGAGAGATTAGGAGAATATCTGGGGAAATTTTTTCAGCAACACTCAATCAAAACCAACAAGATAGACATAGTGGTACATGCCTATAATCCAAGTTTCATTGAATGCAAAGACAGGGTATTGTATTCTAAATTAACCTCACCAACTATTGTATATATTTATTTCAATAATGTATTCCAGAGCTATGAAAATACTACAGGGTGGCTTTCGGGACCCATTGGGCTCAGTGAGATACACATAAACTGAATCTCACTCAGCACATGACATGCACCAGACCCTTGTGTAACTTAAGAATCCCAGAGATATTTTGGTTTTCCCTGAATCACTCTCAATCAGGATACAATGTGCAACATTCCCTGAAAGGTCTGAATAGTTCCCTTTTCCCAGTAACAATTACCTAGAAAGCAACAGTGGGGTTCCTTTGGAAATATTAAGGAAATTTAAGAGTTTACATTTCTTACAGTGCACTAAGATTGTTTCTTAAGGATACCAGGCTTTCCTGTCACTCACTTGGTGTTAAGTCATCAGTAATATGGATAAACTCTTGGAATGGATGGAGTTGCTGTAACTATTCTTATGATTCAGTTTAACTCAGGCTATCTAAAATCACTCTGTTTATTCAAATCAAGTCAGAATTTACTAAACTTCTGATTTAACCTGTAGGAACATCATGATCAACTACCTAACACTAAAGATCTATGCATTCACACTATTGAAATGGCCGCTTTGGCTTTTTGTCCATCACCATAATGGTGAACTCTGTGTCTTTTGTGGTTGCATGCCCTCATCTGGCTTATATGCCATTCCTATATTTAATTACTTCCATTGCACTCAGATTTCCCAACTGAGTGGGTGTAATTACAACTTTAATTTCTGCCCTACAGACAAGATCAGTCACAAAGCTCTTCAAGGACATAAAGGCTCTCAGAAAAATTTACTTTTCATAATTGTTGTAAACCTGAACCCACATCCAAAGCTGGAGAGAAATTGTACATGGAAAAGCTACTGTTAACATTCTAATTTTTAAAGCTTTTGCAACTGTTTCTCTACATTAAATACAAAAAAGTCCATGATTTCTAATTTCTTATTATGGGCTACTTTTTGTTTATGTTTTATCCTACCAATCAAATGAACAATTGAGATATTTCTATCTTTTTGCCTAAAAATTTAAATGCTATCCGGGCACCCGTGGCTCACGTCTGTAATCCTATCTACTCAGGAGGCTGAGATCTGAGGATCGAGGTTCAAAACCAGCCTGGGCAGGAAAAGTCGATGAGACTCTTATCTCCAATAAACTACACAAAACACTGGAAGTGGCACTGTGGGTCAAGTGGTAGAGCATTAGCCTTGAGCTGAAGATCTGAGGGATAGCACCCAGGCTCAGAGTTCAAGCCCCATGACCATCAAATCAATCAATCAATAAATAAATGCTGACTCATTGCTTAGTGAAACCAAATCAGTAAACTTTTCCTAAATAAACCTTGTGGGGGCTTTTTTTTACAATTATGTCAAAACTTCTTTGCTATTTATACATATGTCTCTCTGGATGTCTGTCTGTGAAAAACCGAAAATATACATAGTTTGGGTGAATAGAATTAGTCTCCTTGGCAACATCATACTTTTATAATCTCATCTTCATGGAATCTTGGGAGCTGAGTCCAATCCTAAAGCATTGAAGGTTTTTGGCTGGGTCATATGTGTACTTAATGTCATCTTACCTGGAGATCGACCCAAGAGAAACCCTTGTGCTATTACCAAGTGACACAGGATTGAGAATCTCCAGAAGTGAGTCAATAGAACACTCCCTGTGTGGTGAGAGAAGTTATTTCCTCTAACAAAAATCAGAATCAATGGTTTATTGACCCCAGATTCACCAGCAACTTCATACATGACCACATTCCAACTTTCTGGATACCATTTTGTCCCAAATAATGCCCTCACATTAGAAATTATACGAGATAAGGAAATCACCTTACATTTTACTTACATCAGCAAGTGGAATAATTTGATAGTACATTTGTTGGTTCACACCTGTAATCCTAGCTACTCAGGAGGCTGAGATCTGAGAATCACGGTTCAATGCCAGCCCAGGCAGAAAACTCCATGAGACTCTTATCTCCAATAAACCACTAGAAAACCGGAAGTGATGCAGTGGCTCAAGCGATAGAGTGTTCACCTTGAACCATAAGAGCTGAGGGATAGCACCCAAACGCAGAGTTCAGAGTTCAAACCCCATTACTGACAAAAAATAATAATAATTTTCTATTATTTTACTGTTATAAATGTTATGTGTATTCTTTAATGATAAAGATGATAGTGTTTCCCACTACTGTAATGCTAGCTGATTCAGAGGAATAAAAAGTTTTAGAAATTAATTTCATTGTTGACAATTTTATACATTCAGCACAGGTTTCTTCTTTGATCAAAAAATGTTTGGCAGGCTCTTAATTTAGTATAAAGCATTTTTCAACTTTAGTATTTTGCTTATACCTTACTTTAATTTTCTTTGGGTTACCATCTGAGAATGTGACTTGAAAAGTATTATTTTCAAAGGTTATTTTTCTTCTGAAATGTATACAATTTATAAACATTTATAAATATGAATATATATTTTATGTTATCATGTGATAATAATTAACTCTAAATGTGATCATATACAAATATATATAATTACTCATACATACATAGCCATGAAAATTATTACTATATTTTCAATAACCATTATTCCTTTTGATTCATGTTAGATTTATTTTGTTATGGAAGAAACGTACCCAAATATTGAAGTGTAAATTTATTGGTTTAAAATGCTTATTGTAATATATGTATTATTCAACTTTGGTGTGAAATATTGTTTACATTTTTCCTTTTAATTTTGTTTACCTCATAATTTCCATATCTGCTAATTTTAAGTTTAATATTTGTTAGCAAAGTGTCCATAAATACATAAATGCATAGCTAATTATGTAGTTCAATGAACATACACAAATCTGTTTATGTAGAAACCACATCAAGAAATATAACATGACCAGTATCCTAAATGCATTCTCAACAAAAATTGCTGCTCAAACTTGTAGCTTCATAGTTAAATTACACTCGTTTGATTTTAAGTAAAGAGATATATAGATGGATAGACAGGAAGGAAGGAAGGAAGGAAGGAAGGAAGGAAAGAAGGAAGAAAAAATAAATAAATGTCTTTGGGTGGCAAACTGACTTTTACATAGATATATAACAGCTTATGAATTTACTGCTTTATTCAACTGATTTATTTTCATATGCTTACTCTATGTTTAACTACTAAAATATGACAACAGAATGATCTCTAATAATTTACATCCTGCCATTTTGTTTTGTGTTCTAGATATTGATTTTGGTGCCTCTTTGGCACTCCTTGACTTTTCTTTCATGATATAATTTTATTGTTATTATTATGATGATGTTGTATAGAGAGGCTATTATTTCACAAGTCAAGTAATGAGTACACTTCTTTTTTAGACAATGTCTCCCCTTACTTCACTTTCTACCAGTTCCCCCTCCCCAGCCACAGTTTGCATAGTTCATTTCCCACCGAGTGTATACTGAATACTTTAACAGAATTTGTTCATCCTTACTCCCTCCCTTTCTGCTCCCTCTAACTGCCCCCTTAGAAAAATAAGCCAAAAGCAAAAATAAACAACTCCTTAATTATTCTTAAGAATTTATATTTTCAAATATATTTAAGAATTAGCTAGTTTCCATAAAATCTTAGATTTGTATAACTTTTCTAAGAGGCATTATTGTTTCAATAATTATTTACTTTCTATTTTAAGCTTGATCTTATGTAATTTTTTGCCAAATATAGACAGGCAAATCACTAAATCAATCCTGTTTTAAAATGTTTCCATCTCAATGCTTCTTTGCAATTACATCTCACTCCATCTCAAGTTCCAGGCAATAACTAATTTGTTATATGCAAGTATTGTTTAGTATTTTATTGTTTCACAAATTTAATACAGACAAGGAAAACAAAATCCTCCATTGCCCCTCTCTATTTTGGTTCAAGGAAGTCCTAGGACTTGTTTACACCATCCAGGTTAGTCCAGAAACTTATGTATCTATTAATTGTCCATACAACAATAGAAATGGAAAAATGAGTCAAATGAAATTTTACCCAGACAGAATATACCTAAGATGTACAAGCTACTATCTTTATTAGTCCACACCATTGTATCTTTTTGAAATGTATACATTATTGTCTGTCCTTCATCTTGGCGTGTTCTTAATGTTTTTGGTGTATTTTGGCTATTTATTGAGATTACTTAGGGTACCACTTAAACACAAGATTCTATTGTGATTTATCTGCAGTGAGACCTAATCTTCAAATCTGAAAATATTTTATAACCAGAAGTAAGGAGAATGAGAACCTTTGGTTCAGATAGAGCACTGGTTCTCATACCTGAAGATATATTACAATGTCAGGAGAAGAACTTAAAAATACTAGTGCTGCTAGCACTATGGAAATAACATAATGAACCCTCTTCTATGGAAAAACACACTCATGTAAAGAAATACCTCGAAAGAATTTTTTTTTTGTTGGTCTTGGGGCTTGAACTCTGGGCTAGAGGACTGTCCCTCAGCTCTTCAGCTCAAAGCTAGCATTCTACCACTTGAGCTACAGTGCCACTTTCGGTTTTCTGGTGGTTTACTGGATATAAAAGTTTCATGGAAGAAAGACAGCTTCTTCAGTAAATGATGCTGGCAAAATTGGTTAACAACATGCAGAAAACTAAAGCTAGGTCCTTATATATCACCCTGCACCAGAATCAACTCCAAATGGATCAAAGACCTCAGAGTCAAAGTAGACACTCTGAAAACATTACAGGATGGAATAGGAGAAACCCTAGGACTCCTTGGCACAGGCTGAAATCTTCTTAATAGAGACCCAGAAACACAACAAATCAAAGAAAGGTTGGGCAAATGGGATTGCATTAAAAATTGCAGAGCTTCTGCATGGCAAAGGACATAGCTAGCAAGATTAATAGAAGGCCCACGAATTGGGGGAAGATCTTCACTAGCCTTACAACAGACAAGGATCTCATATCTAAAATATCCCTGGAACTTAAAAAATTAAATCCTCCAACAACAAATCTTCAAAGAAACAACTGCCCAATAAATAAGTGGGCTAAAGACTTAAAGAGAAACTTCTCTGAAGAGGAAAGAAAGATGGCCAATAGACACATGAAGAAATGCTCAACATCCCTAGCCATAAAAGAAATGCAAATCAAAACAACATTGAGATACCACCTCACCCCAGTTAGAATGGCTATAATGAAGAACTCTAATAACAACAGATGCTGGAGGGGATGTGGACAGAAGGGAACCTTACTGCATTGTTGGTGGGAGTATAAACTTGTTCAACCAGTTTGGAAAGCAGTATGGAGGTTCCTCAAAAGACTCCACATAGAGCTCCCCTATGACCCAGCAATCCCACTTTTGGGCATTTACCCAAATGATCACAAACAAGGCCACACTAAAGCTACCAGAACAACTATGTTTATTGCAGCATTATTTACCATAGCTAAGGTATGGAACCAACCCAGATGCCCCTCAGTAGATGAATGGATCAAGAAAATGTGGTATATATACACAATAGAATTCTATGCCTCCATCAGAAAGAATGACATTGCCCCATTTGTTAGGAAATGGAAAGAGTTGGAAAAATTATATTAAGTGAAGTAAGCCAGGCCCAATGAAACATAGGTCCCATGGTTTCCCTTATTTGCAATATCTACTATATGTCTGAGACAAGCAGTAAAGGTCAAATAAGTTGATGTTAGGGAAATGAACCCTAAGATATGTATTCAAATGTTTTTTTTTTGCTTTCAGGTGATTGTTTCTAACAAATAAGATGATTTCTTTGTTGCTTTGTACGTCCCTCCCTCATGGTATAACCTCTGCTTTCACTGTATTTGAGGTTGGTATAATTTGTGGAAGGGAAGGGAAAAAACAAATCGTTTAAATAGGGATACAGGTGGACCCATTGCAACAATGAGATGTACAAGCCTATGTGGAAAAACGAACTTTACAACTTTGGTGGGTGGGGAGCAGGATTGGGTGGGGGGGCTGGGGGAGGATGGGAAGGGATGGGAAGGGGAAACAAAGGAGGAGGCTACAATGCTTGATAAGAAATGTACTCATTCTCTTGTCCATGTAATTTTAACCCCTCTGTACAGTATTTTCACAATAAAAAATTAAAATTAAAATTAAAAAAAGAGTTTCACGGACTTTCCTGCCAGGGTTGGCTTTGAACCGTAGTCCTCAGATCTCAGCCCTCTAGCTAGGATTAAAGGCATGCGGTTTTCAAGAAACTATTTTAAAACAGAAGAAATTGTTTTTTTAAACTCAGTCTCAATCTAATTAAGTCAGAATGTCTACATGTAGGAGACATACACAATGTTGCATTTTTGCTTGTTACTCTTTTTCTTGTCAACTCATTCTAATGTGCTTTTAAGATTGAGATTCACCGACTCTTAGAAAATTGCTGAAAATACAAATTTCAGAGTCTCATGCAAATGCTAGTGAATCAGAAACTGGAGAGTTTTGCCCAGTAATTTCTCTTCAAAAAAAGAAAATCCACTGTGTGACACCTTCCCAGACTTTAAGGTTAGAGCCACTCATATAGTCAGTGTTAGTCAGTCTTGGCAAAAATTTGGAAACAGATGGGTTGCTTTAAAAATACTGCTGTCCTAGTCCCACCTTTCCAAATAGGCTGATGTAATTGTTCTAGTGTGGTCTTTGCATTACACTTTTTTTTTTTTTGCTTTGACAAGGTCCTCAGAAGTTTTAAGGTGTAGCCAAGATTGGCAAATGCATTCCCTCCACAGCACTCTGCTACACAGCAGAGGTATGTACTTTTAACCAACTTTTTAAGTTCTGGATCTCATTCATGATTGGACACTTGCTGAATGTGAGAGCAGCATGAACAAAGGAGATGGAAAGAAGCAAGTAACATTGCTACAAAGGGTACTGGGTTTCTCTTTCAGACATTATTCAAACACAAGGGCTCAATAGCTATGTGAATATATATATATATATATATATATATATATATATATATATATATACTCATATAAAATGATGCTTATCGAAATGAACTCCAGGAAATGGAAAGAAGAGGTTTTTTATTTTATTGTATTGTTTGTGGTTCTTTTTTCTTCTCTTTTTTCCCTTTTATTGTTGTTTATGATTTCTGTACAGTTTGTCTTGTATGATTTGGGGAGGGGGATGGGGAAGCACAGAAATGATGGGACAAAGTGTGAACTAATTCAGCAGTGATACTAGACACTATGTTGGAAATGAACTACACAACTTCGGACAGAAAAATCTTGTAGAGAATGAGGAAGGAGGTGACACCATTTAAAAGACATGGATTCATTACCTGACTTATGAAGCTGTAACCCCTATGTGAATCAGGTTTATAATAAAAAAAGGGGAAAAAACAAAGGAAATTATTAACAGTATAGTTTTCAGTGATCATCCAGACATTCTTCCTTAATACTACCCGAGAATTTTCTCATTTTGTTTTCAAAAAAACAAAAGTATTGCTCTTGGAAGGATCATGTCTGGATAATATCTATTATGCTACACCTTATACATGATCAGAATAAAAATGTTTTCAAGTGTTCAGCTACCTTCTGAGTTTAAAAATATATCAAGCTTATCAAGATCTGGAAACCAGATCTGTTTAGGAAAATAAGGAATTTATAAAAACATTCACTCCAGGAAGAGATCAGTCATAATCAACTTTAATTATTTATGAAGACAGCTGCATTTCTTTTTTTAAATCTGTTTTGCAGCTAGATCCTCAAATTTCAAATTGTCTCAAGCCCAAAGCAAGGAACAAATATTTCATTATCCCCTAGAAGACAAAAGAAAGCTTAATCATCAACCATTTTTATTACATAGTGTAGATTTTCCTATTGGGCATTTGATTTTTACTGGGACTAAAATAGGAAATAAATGAACTATTTTTATGTTAACTTTGTACTAGAATTTTTAATTATCTGAGCTATATATTCATCTATTATAATAACTAATATCAGAAATAGATTAAATTAAAATGTGCAGTTTAAAAAAAACAATAACTTTCTAAATCACAATATTGGTATATAAATCATATTCATATGAATATAATCAATCATACTATTTTCCCATATAATTTTCTTTTAGTTTCATAAAATAAGTATTAAAAATCAAGATTTCCTCACCAATGTAACTTATTCCTAATTAATTATCATTTTTATTAGCTTTTCTTTTTTTTTTTTTTTAATTTCATTCGCAATCTTTGGTCTCTGGAGATCCCTTCTAGACCTCGATAGCTTTCAACACTATCTTCATTGAGTGTAATCGGTGCCCATTAGAGAAAATAATAGTTGGCTTCCAAGAATGACACACCTATTCAGGGATTAGACATGTAGCTCTAGTGGTAGAGCACCTGTCAACCAAGTTCAGTTCAAATCCCAACATCACAGAAAATAATCCAAAAGAAATACCTTATAAACATTTATATATATTCAACATTAACTTTGATGTAGAGTGATAGGTTATTTATTGCAATTGTAATTAAAAGATTGTTGATCACAGCCATTATGAAAATGAGTATAGAAGGTTAGATGTTGAATTGATTGAAAGGCATTTTAATATAATGATTAATATACATAGGTACAAAACAAAGAATATGTAAAAACTGAAACAGATACATAATTGAATATTATTTAATCAAGTATATTTTATTTGGGAGACTAAAGTCCTGCATACTCTCTTATGCTAGAAGACTGAGCTAAGGCCAACTTTTCAGTGCAAGTCCCATTGTGGAGACCCTAAACGTCATGATCAAGTGAGTGCATTAATTTTTAAAGTATTGAAGAGACATTGAAGGACTTTTTCCAGGTTATTAGTGTAATTCTATATGAACTTCAGGAAGGATAAAGCATTCAATAGTGCTATCTATGTTGAGTACAGCAGAAAATTCAGTAAGTTTTAGGAGTTCTTGGTAGAGGTAATTCAAACATTTTACATGTAATTCATCCAAATGTATTTTAACTATTAATTACTTTAAAACTATGACAAAATACAAACTTCAGTTGATTTTTGTTGTCTTTACTTAGGTGATCCTTTGCTTATATTACCCTATAGATTATATCACTCTTGACTTTGTATTACTTATTGACACTGAAAAAAATGAACCATACACAAAGCTATCCACAGTCCAATATTTGCAATATATGTGCATGTTACTTGTATTGGAATGGAAATTTAGGATTGAAAATGGAATTAGGATTGCAAATAAGATGGCCTAAAAATAGAGACCTTACCTAGTGTTATTTCTATTGTACACTCAAGCAGAAGAAATTTAAAAGTAGAAGAGGGAAGAAAAATAATATTGAAAAGAAAGTACAAAGAAAAAGAAAGCACAATTTAGTTCGATAAAGACTGGTGTTACAGTATGAGTTTTTGTTTGTGCATGTGTGTGTGTGTGTGTGTGTGTGTGTGTGTGTGTGTGTAAGAATCTATATTCTTCTGCTTTTATTGAGGATATAAAAGCTCTTTTAAAAAGACACGGGGTAGGGGGTTGTAATGCTCGACAAGAAATGTACTCATTTCCTTACTCATAAAACTGTAACCTCTGTGTACAACATCTTTACAATAAAATAAAATAAAAAGACATAAAGCCCATCAATTTGGAGGTGATATACTACTATATCTATGGTCCAAAAGTCACATTTAAATATACTGTCCATAGTAGAGGACATATCAGGAATTATACTGATAAAAAATGACACAATACTTATACTCCTAACCAAAAGGCCCCTTAATCTGTAGTAATTTTTTAAGAAAAAGTAAAGGAAAACTAATATAGAAAGTTCTTGAGACCCAAGAATAAGTGTTCTGTCCCAGAAAACATTTACATACACATAATTCTAGTATCCTGAAAGCAGCACTAGTCTGGAATTCCATAAGCAATTTAATCATTTGTGACTCTCTGGATTATAAACATAATATAGATTGCAAATACATGCAATGTTAGTTATATTCAACAATATAATCTTCTCTGTAATTCTATATGATGGGTTAAGAGTGGATATATTTCAAAATCCATTGAATGTATTCACTCTAAATATATAAATGAGTGTGACATATAAATTATATACCTGCAGTAGTGCTCTGGAAGAAGGTAGCTATGATGTTCTGAAGTTTATCTTCTTCAGTAGATTTCTATTGTTCACTCTGATATTGCCTTTGAACTTCTAATTTTTATCTCTTTCATGATATCCTTTAGTTATTATGTGCCCATAATTTTTGTATAAATATTGAGAACTTACAATTGCAGACAAAATCATAGTTGTGCTTGTATTTTACGTGTACGTCTATTTCTTCTTGCTTCTGTTTACAAGCCAGTAGCAGAGCTCTGCCCATTCCTTTCTTCTCCCACATGTCTTTCTCATCCCAATAGCAGCTTTTCTGTCCTCAGTCATGGATTTCATTAGCATTTTTCTTTCTTCCTTCAGGGTTAAAGCGATAAGCACTGTATAAATATATATTAAATTGAAAGGTCTTGCTATTTTTATCCAGAGGTAGCTGGGACACTTTTCCTTGCATATAAAAATAATGAATAATAGTTACATCTTATTCCATTAAATTCCCTCTGATACCTCTTAGCTGATCATTTCTAAAGAAATTATACTGTAGTCTGGGTGCTGGTGGCTCACACCTATAATCCTAGCTACTCAGGAGGCTGAGATCTGAGGGTTACCCTTGGAAGTGAATCCTGAGTAGAAAACTCTGTGAGACTCTTGTCTCCAAGTAACCACCAAAAAGCCAAAAGTGGATATGTAGCTCAATTGGGTAGAGTACTAGGACTGAGCAAAAAAGCCAACTGAAGGCCTGAGTCATAGCCCAAGACCATCAGTTCAATCCTCAGTACTCTCTCTGTCTCTCTTTCTGTCTCTCTCTCTGTCTCTCTGTCTCTGTCTCACACTCTCTCGCTCTGTCTCTCACACACAAACGCACACAGAAATCTAGGATGTCTATTAGTTTATCACTTTTCTCCAATGTATTAAATTTGTTCTTTGACAAAGATCACTTGACTTTATTCTTTGAGTCAATATCTAGATGCTTTGTTGTATTTCAATGATTTACTAGCTATCCTTTTCCAATCTGTACTACATATGCACTTACACATATGCATACATGCATACTTATATGTAAATGCACTTTGATATGCATATAAATGTCTGTACATTTATATATGTTTATTCATATGTTTCAGTTAATTGTACTTTCATTTATATTTCAAAATAACCAAAACACTATTAAGTTGCTCTTAAATTTTTCTCTTCAACAAATGTGTAATTTAGAAGTGTGTTGTTTAAATTCCAACTGTTTTTGTAATTTTCAAATTAATCATTCTCTTACTGTTTTCCTAAAATGTATTTTTACTTTCCATGTCATTTTTTTCCTAGCTGTAATGATGTCAGCTATTAAACTTATCAGCTTCTTAAAGAGACATTCTACCACTTGAGTCATGCCCTAAACACTTTTCTGCTTTTGCTATTTTTCACAAAAGCTTTTGCATTTTTAGCTCTTGGCATGTTATGGTCTGTGATCCTTCTATGTCACCATGTCTGGCCATTTTGCTTAAATGGGCCCTTGCTACCTCTTATCCTGATCTTGCCTTGAGCCCTCAGACTTCTGACTTCCACATCAGAGTAGTTTGGATTACAGGCATAAACTGCCATATGTGGTCTTACTATTTTTATGTTTTGTCCAAATATGTTTAATAGGCCAGAATGAAGTCTATTATGGTGATTGTTCCATTTGTACATAAGAAAAATGTGTTTTCTCCTGTAGATGAGCAGAGTTTCACAAATGTCAACATATATTTTCAATTCTTTTGTAAATACCAAGGAACATAATTCCTGTATTGCATTGGAATAATTATTGTTTTGTAAGATTTTGACAAATTATCTTTAGAAGTTACAGACTTTAAAAATATGAGAAATTTTCCTGATAGAGACTAGGAAATGTATAAATAATAGAATAGCATAGATGTATTAATAAACATAATTGTATCCAACATTGCATTTAGAAATAAAGGCATACCATGACTATGGTAAGATAATATTGATGAAATATGCAATATTAATAGGGTGGAGTAGAAATTCATTTCTCTATACATGCTGAAAATAGATGAGCATTTCCAACATTACTCATGGTGAAAAACATGTCAAGGAATATCTTAACATGATGTAGAAGAGGACAAAGATGTTTTAATCAAAGACACCATATTATTACTTATTGCAGAACACTAGAATCATTTCTACAAAGATTGCCGAGATCCCCATTGAATTCTTCTGTTTGTAAATAAATACACTTTAGTTTAAGAAATTATTAATAGCATAATTGAGCAGAGAGCTCCAACAAAAAACTACCCATTACACAATCTCCCTCATTGCCTTCATTCTACACCAATGAGGTGCATTCGTTAAAATCAATGAGCCTATATTGGCATTCCATTATCAATCAAAATGTATTGTTACATTAATGATCGCTCTATGCAGTACATTGTATGCATTTTGAAGCAGGTATAATAATATTTGCATATCATGGTAGAATTATATGGAAGAGTATAGTGTGCTGTATGTGTTCTTGCCTTTACTCCTATATCTCTGGTAATTACTGAAACGTTTGCTTTTTCCATTGTCGCTATCCTATTGGTTGAATTCATGCACCTTGCAAACTGCTCTGAGTATTTTCCACTGCTGCTTTGTAACTGGTATTCAACAAAACTTCTTTTAAATCTTATTATTGAATAGTGCTCCATTTTCTGCATGTACTTCACTTCATTTATGCATTCAATAACTGAAGGACACCTAGATTTGAAAGGTATGGAGAGTTCTGAAAAAATTATGAGTAAATTTAAGTTTAATACAAGTTTTAACTCAGTTGACTAAATGTTCAAATACAAGATTGGTGGATAATACAGTGGATGTTTAGTTTTTCAAGAAAAAATCCAATTAATAATGGCAATGTATGAGTTCTTGATGAACAACTCATTAGCATTTGAAGGTGTGTCAACCTGTGTCATCATTATTTTAAATTGTCCGCTGGTGACATGCAATGTTTAGGATCTTTCTGTATATTTATTTTCCATCTGAGTATTTTCTTTGTTGAAATATCTCTTGAAGATTTTGTTCCATGTCTTGATAAGCTTGTTTGAATTATTGTTATTGAGTTTAATATTCCTTTTAAATATTTTTGATGTCTTTCATTACATATGTCTCTTTTCTCAGTCTGGGTCAAAACTATTGGATTTCCTACAAAGTGCTTTGAAGAACAGATTTCAGTTTAAGTCCAATTTTCCCATTCTCTTTGTGAATCATGTGGCTGATTAAATTTTTAAAGTCATTGCCATACCAAACACACCTATATGTTCTCAGGTGTTATATGTCAAAAGTTGTATAGTTATGAAGCATACATTTAAGATTGTGATTTTTATTGAACTTGTCTGAATCTCATTCGCATATGTTTTCCATAGGTAGATATCAAACTATTCTAGCATTTTTTCCAGCTAAAAATGGGAACTTATTTTTCATTACATTGTTTGTGCTCCTATATAAAATATCAGTTGATTATATTTGTGTGCAATTATTTCTGGGATCTACTTTATGTTCCATTGATATATTTGTCTATTCTTTCACCAATATCACAGAATCTTGATTAATGATGCTATAATCTTAAAGCCATGTCATACCAATCTTCTAACTTACTTCTTAACTTTCATTATTATATTGGTAACTCTGGGTATTTTAACCTCCATACCAACTTCAGAATTACTTTGATGATATACAAAATACAAGTTAGGGATTTTTATTGATATTGTATTGAACTCTTTTCATTTGAAGAAAGATGATGTCATATCAACAGTGAATTCTTTTACTGGTGAACAGGGGAAATTCTTCATTGATTTTCTTTTTAAATTCAAATTTCTTGTGGTTGTCCTCATATAAATCTTATACATTTGTAATTATAGTCTTACACATTTTATTTGGAGGGGTGAGTGCTAATGTAAATTGTGTTGGTTTTCATTTCAGCTTCAAATTTTCATTGCTGGTATATAGGAAAGTAATTGACTTACACATTAACGTTAAAATTTAAGCTCAGCTTTATTGTGCTTTTCCTAAACTTCTATAGTGACAAGCTCATCCTCTGTAAATGAAGCCATTTATGTTTTCTTGTCAAATCAGTATACTTTTTGTTTTATTTTCTAATGTCATTGGTAAAGACTTCTAGCATAATGTTGAAAGACAGTGGTAAAAGGAAAGATCCTTAGGGTGAAATCTATACTTCCATCCAAAACGATGATGAACGTCCCAATGTTTTTATATGTATCTTCTATCAAGCTGCAGAAGTTCTCATGTATTTCCAATTTCCTGAGAGTTTCTATCAAGAATACATATTGCGTTGTAATTATTATTTTTTAACGGATGTATAAATGTCTTTGAGGATGTTTAGGAAAACAATAATTGGTGTTTAGATAAGACAACTATTTTCTTCAATGCAGCACATCCCAAAGCATCATATTCACTATTCATCAGGGCATTATTTCATATTCAAAAATATGTAACCATTTTATTCACTGCACAGCTCAAGTAAATATCAGAATTAATAATATCATAATTTATGCAGCATTTTCTAGGTTCCAAGCAGCTTGTACATGTATTATTGCATTTCCTCTTCACAAATCATTTGCATACTTCCACATTTTACCCTGGCATAATCTCAAGCATATATGTTGTAGCTCCAAAGGCAGTTTTGCATATGCTGCCTCCACATGTAAGAGAAGAATTTTTAATAACATCCAAGTACATAATTACTTACACCTACATTGTTCCAGTAATCACGCAAATTAGTTCGTATGTGTAATTTCATGGAAAACTGATAACTTCCATGCTTGTCAACTTGTAAGAAAACAAAGTCCTCAAGTAATTTTTGGTCACCACACAAAGTAAAATACCTAGCAAAATGCATGTGCACTAGCCATTTGACAAAGCACTCCCATGGTAGGGTATTGTGACTATGGAGACTATGCTTCTCCAGCAATAGAATATATGTACATAGTATGTCTACATACTATAAAGTCCATTTATGAATATTTGTGCATATTGTTAGTTCCATATATTTGCAAATTCAAAATCCATGTATTTAACTTGTACTGGATAAAAATATGTGAGGAAAGGAAAAATAAGTTAAAATGTTGGAAATTTTAAAAGCAAAACACAACAAGTTTTTATATGGCACTTGCATTGTACCTGACATTACAAGTAATCTGGAGATTTTTTTAAATATGAAGGAGTGAATTTGAGGTTCTGCTCAAATAATATTTTCTTTCTTTATTTTTATTAAGTTTTTTTTATTGTGAAAATACATACAGAGGGGTTACAATTACATGAGCAAGGTAATGAGTACATTTCTTTTTTTATTGTGAAAAAACTGTACAGAAGGGTTACAATTACATGGGCAAGATAATGAGTACATTTCTTATCAAGCATTGTTGCCTCCTCCTTTGTTTCCCTTTCCTATCTCTGTCCTCCCTTCTCCCTCCCCCTCACCCCCCCACCCCGCCAAAGTTGTATAATATTTTCTACAAGGAACTTGACTGTCTTGAAATATTGTTCTTTTTATACAGGATTCTGGAACACATTCTTCATAGATATCAAGATGTGGCCATATCTGTGAATGACTATAGCTGGATATAATATACAAAAAATGTATATGTGTAGAATTTATGACTCCACTGTTTATAAATATTCTATATTGAAAAGAACCTAAATAACTGCTTATGAAAATTATTTGATAAGCTTTAATCATCTGTACAATGCCACTCTATGCACCTGTAGAAAAGAATAGGATCATTCTAACTAACTTAGAAGAGGTAACTAAGAGTATATATGCTTAAATAAAAATAAAAAGCACAAAATCATTATTTCTAACATATTTTGCTGTAGGATAAAAAAGAGCACATAAGGAGAAATGCACCCTCATTTCATTAAAAGAAATATGGGAATGATAAACAAAGTAGAATGGCAGTACTTATGCATAGAGTTTATAACATATATGGACAATAATGGCTGAATGAAAGTGAGATAAATCCACAATGATACAGAAAGGAATTCACACAGAAATACAAGCGGAATCAAAGCAACATTGTTGTGTTACAATTAAATGATCATACTGAAGGAGTTGAAAACTAATCTTGGTAACTTTGGGGAGAAAGAGCATAATTATATCTCTAAGAGTAAAAACAGATGTAACACATATTTTATTTTACATAATAGGTTTGGTATTCCTAGAAGCTTGCATAAAAGAATATTCAAATTATTTTTTGTGTGTTATAGGACTGAGCAAGAAGAATTAAATATATTGTGCATGAAGTGAGGTGTTATTTTTAATGTTAAGTAAACGAATTATAAAATAAAGAAATAAAGAGGATAAATGGAAAAAGTATGATATTTCAGTGGAGCTGCTATTATCAGTGTGATTTCATGAATAATTGAACATATAGAAATGTAGCAATCAGTACACATGTATACATATAAATACATATTCTAGCAATGATCATTGAGAAATTGGATCCTTGGAGAAGTAGTTGATTCTGTCTTAAACTTAAAAAAAATGCGAGTCTGAAATATCGTGTGGCACCAGATAATAAGTGCTCAGAAAATAATGAACATGTGTCAGATGGACATAGGACTCTAATGGAAGTGGTTCTCACTGACAGAAGCTTACACAATTTGAGGAACAAAATGATATTTAAGGAGTTATTCAGCCAGATATTATATGACAGAAATAAGGCGAATTCTACAAGCACCTGAAAAGATAATGTAATAAATCAGTAAAGAATTTGAAGTTTGTATGTCCATAGCTATTGAGCTATTCTGCTCATCTGCTAAATTTACCCTAGACATATGTTAATTATTGCTGATAAAGGAAGAGGTTTCTCTTTGTTGTTGTTGTTTATAAAGTGCTATATGATTTCTTCTTTCTTTTGTATGTTCTTTCCCCTATGGTCTATCCCCTGTTGTCACTGTATTTGATTTGGGTTCCCCTGGTATGGTATATATGTTTATTTGAATTAGGGAAGAGAAGGGGAACAACAGAATGGTGAGACAAAGGACAAGGAGGAAATAATGCAATAGCGATTTCACAAGATAATATGTTGGAAATGATCTGTACAACTTGGGGGTTGGGGGGAGGTAACGTAGGAGAAAAACAAGGGAAGGAGTATCAATTTAACAAGAAATGTACTTATTACCTTACTTATATAACTGTAACCCCTCTGTACATCCATTTGACAATAAAAAAGAATAAAAACATTCTAATATAGATTAAAAAGAAATAGAAGTTATGTCTTAACAATATACTTTCACTTGATAGAAGCAGAGAATTGTAGACATAGAAAAATAAACATTTGAAAACACTAAAAAAAATTTTGGCAATAATTATCAAAGATGATTAAAATGGCCTCATAATATCTGTCTCAACTTTCTACTACAAAATAAAAAGTAGGAATGTTACTATAGGAAATCATATCAGACATGGCCTTAACTAAATTATCAATGTCAACAACCTTAATAGATGGGTCAACATCGTGTGCTTCCTGATATATTGCATAATGAAGTATCTATAACTCTTAGTGAAAATTTGTAAAATAACAAAACATAAGCAAATCTCAGACATGCAATATGTACAGTACTCTTCAAAATGTTTGGTAGAGTTGAACTATATCAAAGTCATCTGATCAAAGACTGAGATTTTCTGAAGAGGAAAGGAAAGAAGGGAAATTTGGCACCTAGCTGCAGTATCTGATCCTCATCTCAATTCTGGACTAGAAAAATACACATTAGTTGGATAAACTGTGAAATTTGAAGAATACCTACTGATTAGAGTATGGCTCTGCAACAATAGGTCAAGAATTTAATTTTTTAATTTTTTTCTGCAAACACATGTAAATGGTAAGCAAAATTATTAAAATGCCGAGCATCACTAATCATAGAGAAAATGCATGCTAACTGCCTCATTTCAGAAATTTCAGATAGATTTAAACCACAAACAAAAAAAGACAAGTGCCTATAACAGTATAAATATATGGAGATCTTTGCGCCTCATTGTTAGGAAGGAATGATAGAGCAGGCCTTAATTTAAGGAAATATAGAGGTTCCTCAAAATACTAAAAATGTAGCTATGATATTACCTAGCAATCCTTTTTGATATGTATTCAAAATTATTCAAATCAGAATATTGAATGGATATTAGCACTCTGGTATTCATTACAGAAGTATATCTGTATTTTGACAAACTAGATGTTGATAAAATGACACATTGTTAAAGAAGTATTATTTACTCTTTTAAAGAATGAAATTCATATTGTGCTACAACATGGATTCATAATGAGCATAATATTAATAGTAAGCAAATTGATTTAAATGGTAATAGAAATAAGAAAAAGTGGAGCTAGTTGCTTAGATGATGCCTGTGAATTTAATATATTAAATTTAATATTTTTTTCAAAAATATTTTATAGCTACCACATTAATAATTTAGCTCATTATTCAGATACTACACATTTTTTTCAAATGTCCTTATTTTAGCTTAACATGTACATACATGGGTATGGAAATCTTAATAGTAAAATATTTTTTTCAGAAATTGGAGTACAATGTATTAACACTGTATTTTATGGTGAATTCTTAGTTTTCTTATTGTTTTATGTTTTATTGTGAAAATAGTGTACAATGGGGTTACAATTACATGAGCAAGGTAATGAGTATATTTCTTATCAAGCATTGTTGTCTCCTCCTTTGTTTTTCCCCTACCATCCTTTCCCTCCCATCTCCACAACTACACTTCCCCCATCTAAGTTTGAGACAAACAGAAAAAGTCAGATAAGATAATGTTAAGTGGAATGAACCCCAAGTGATTTTTTTTCTTTCTTGCTATTGTTTCTTATGTATTTACAAGGTACAATGTGATTTTTTTGTTGCTTTGTGTGTCCCTCCCCCATGGTATAACCCGTGTTTTCACTGTATTTGATGTTGGTATAATTTGAGAAGGGGAAGGGAAAAAATAAAATGTCTAAATAGGGATACAGGTTGACCCATTACAACAATGAGATGTACAAGACGCTATGTCAAAAAACTACACATTTTAATATTTGAAGTTCATATATTTTTCTTTCCAAAACTTCTGTTATATGGAAATATCTTCCATAAACAATAACAAACATTAATTTAATTTGCTGAAAATCTCAGATATTTTCTTCAAAGAAACTGTATAAATTTGAAATAGCAATGAAACTATTTTGTACAATTATTATGCACTAATAAAAAGGATACTATTGATACAATTTAAATCATTGGAGTAACATCATAAATTGCATTATTCCCCTTCAATAACTGCTGTTGATGACTTAACAATGTTGACTTTTGCTACAGCTTTGATTAGTAACAGTCTCTGGATGTTAACTAAAAGCATAATTCCTAATGTAAGGAAACAACAAATGTTAATACAAGTCTATTGTAACAGCAGGTTCAGAATCTGAGAAGGGAAACAAATGTCATTGATTGCTTAGGAGATTTTAGGGAAGATTTCAGGGTAAAGGCCTTCCCCATTCGGCCTACATGATGGAAGCTCCACTGTTTCCTGTCTTTTCTAAATTACATTCTTAATTACGATTATCCTTTGGGTTAAAATTAAGTATGTACAGTGTAGTTACTACTGTTGGCTATTTAGAAATTGCCAAGCAGTACACAAGGCATTCTAGAAGTGTTCAGTCATTAAATGCTTACACTTAAGGTATATTATCTATATTTGTACATTTTTATTGTAAAACATGCTGTACAGAGGGGTTACAGTGACAAGAGCAAGGTAATGAGTCCATTTCCTATTGATCATTGTTGCCTCCTCCTGTGTTTTCCCCCTACCATCCCTTCCCTACCACCTCCACAACTACTCCCCATTATCTATTTGTGTATGTGAAGTCTGAGAACCAGAAAAGTTAGATAACTTCCTTAAGTTCAGTTATTATGGTCATATTATCACACAGCACTGCATTTCTTTGTAGTACTTTTACTTTTATTTCTTTACCTACAAAATAAGGAAATCAACAACTTAACATATAGTCATACTGTATAGATTATGGTATAATAGTTCAATGCTTTGGTGGAAATACTTCATGCACCCAAAATGTTAGTTAGTTCTCCATGGCAAGTGTATTGAGGATAATAGAGAAGTGTACCTATTGCTCAAAATATGTTTTAAATATTTGCTGTTATCATTACACACAATTAAAAAGAATCTACAGTTGACAATCGTAAATTTTTCTCTCACTTAGGAAAAAGGAAAGTTGAAATGTTTCTTTATGAAAATAGTTTTCTGTAAAATTTGTCAATCTCAATTTTTTTAAAAACAGATCATTGTCCATTCTATGAAACACCAATTCCCATTATGGGAATAATTCACATGCTAATCTCAAAAATCTATTTCAATCCAAATTGGGCAATGAAAGATGTATTAAGTACGTGTGTGTGTGTGTGTGTGTGTGTGTGTGTGTGTGTGTGTGTGTGTGTGTGTGTGTGTGTCGGTTGTGGGGCTTGAACTGTGAGCCTAGACACTATCCCTTAGCTGTTCAGCTCTAGGCTAGTGCTCTAGCATTTGAGCCACTTCCAGTTTCTCTGGTGGTTAATTGGAGATAAGAGTCTCAAGGACTTTTCTGCCTGGGCTGGCTTTGAACTGCGATCCTCAGATCGCTGCCTGCTGAGGATTACAGGCATTAGCCACCGGTGCCCAACTTGTATTAAGTACTTTTAAAGCGAGTTATTATAGCCAGCATAGTAGCAAATGAGGTTTAAAATGTTTGGAGGTAAATCAACAGAAGTATTTTGAGGATGTTTTCATTTCTGACTGTATGGAACATACATAGAAACACATAAGTAAGAAATTGTATGGCAATATGAAATAAAGATTCTGCCTACTATTCTATGGTCTTGTGGTAGCACCAAGAACAATACAAAGTTATATTATTAATATATTACATGCTATACTATTATTTCATATCATTATTATTCTCCCAGTTGGTATCATGTCGATCCTTTGCTCAAAGTCCCACAATAAAATGACACATGATGGGTTATATTTAAAAATATTCATACTACTCATTTATAACAAAAAGTATACAAATCAGATGGTACAGATTCATAGACTTGAGAGAATGACCACACCTATTTAACAGGACCTAGATTTTAAAATAGTCATACTAGCATGCCTTTGTGTATGCCTCCAGAACCTTCCTTTCTATCTCCTTCGCAAGGGAAAATAATATGTTGATTATATGATTAATAAGAGAATCATTCAAAATGTGCTACTGTGCTTGATGCATCTTCTCATACTGTCTGACATTTTCCAAATCTTTTGATTCTACTATAGGTCATGAATTCTCAGTGCTGTATAATGTCCAATTTTGTGGACATATATAGATTATATATTTTAGGAGGTATTACAAGCTATATTTCTATCTCTCTTTATATTAGTGCTTACAAATCATGCAAAATGATTTCATTGTAATATCCCTTACCCCTACATGTCCATAATATACTTTGATTAAAGTCACCTACTCTATTATTTTTCTCCCTCTTAATAAGTCCATTTTCATAGATTCAAATGAGATACTTCAATCATGCTCATTCCCATTCTCTCTTTTCTTACACTTCATGGGTTTTCTTTTGTATTCTTTTTGGTGAATAGCAGCAGTTACTTCCATTACATATATACAGAGAAATGAAATATTTGAATATAAATTATATAAATGTTCAGCTTTGCTAGACACTGACAAACTGTTCTTCAAAATGTGGTTTTAGCCAGTTTGTATCTTCACCAATTGTGCATAAGAATATTGATTGCTTCATTTTCTCACTAACAATTAATATTATTTGTTTTCTTAACTTCAAATGTGCTAAAAGGTATATGGAGATGCTTTCATCCTTCCATCACTGGAGTTTGTTTATATATCTAATAAATCTGTGTTCAATTAAGTAAAACTAGGAAACTATTGTATGAAGCCATGTGGAAAACATTTCAAAATAGAGGCATATTCAATTATTTCTAAATAGGGTACCAAAAGGAGTCCTTGTGGGGGGATGTCCAAAAGGAAAAAAAAAAGTAGAAATTAGAGGTTAATGGAAAATGAATAGGACAGAAGTACGTAATACAACCATGCCACAATATGGAAATGCCACAATAAAACCCATTATTTTGTACCAACTATATACAACTAATATCCCAATAAAAAGAACAAATAAACGCAAAAAAGTTTCGAAAAAGGATGTGCTAATTCAATCTGGAGAAATATTTTGATCTTGAAAAATTCATTTGATAGTGAAAAATTAATCTGGACCTCAGTTTCTTTGTGGAACACAAGAGATTAATAGCTGGACTACTATGTGATATTGTCCATAAGGAGTTCAAATTCTAGTACCAACACATACAAAAACATGAAATGTTAATGATGATATAAATTGGTTCAAATTTCCTAGTATTAATTTGAAGATATTTTTCAAAACCATTAAAATGTTCAAACATATTAAGACTTCAAATTCATTTTAAGGAGTTTCTTGAAACAGCAGTACTTAAGGACCATGACACAATTTAGCAGATTCTCCATTGCTTAGGTCTGGAGATAGGGAAATAAAATTCAGTAGAGCAAGAGAAAACTTTCCGGAATAAAGGAGATTTTCTATACCTTAATAGTATCTAATTTTTCATGTGTATATAGTTCACAAAACTTGCAATGTATAGTTGAAATAGGGCCATCATTTTTACAAGTAAATATTTTAATATAAGTAAAAGTAATACTAGACAGATAAAACTATTCATTATTCTCATCATTGCACACAAGATATTTCCAGTTTCTGAAAGGAAACTTCACTGCATTTCCTAACTTATCTTCTTCAACAGCCGGTGCATTTTTTACAAATGTTGAAACAGCCCTGTCCTGAGAGAATTTTTTTAATGTGTTGATACTCTGTTATAATATCGAATTAGATTGCAGAGAAAAATAAAGTAGCACAGTTGTGTGTAACTCAAAGGCTATTTCTCAGCACCAAAGGCTATTTCCCCAAACCAGAGGCACTTTTCAGTGGTTTGCATAGTGAATTAGCTCTGTAGTTCCTATTCATAATTGCAGTTTTACTCCTGTTCTACAGCTGATGAAGTTGAAAATGGGCCTTGTGCTTTGGGGATTCTGTTTCTCATTTGGACTTCATAAAAGAAAACCTATTTTGCCATTTAAAATCAAAAATTAATTAAAAACAAAGATATTACAATTCCCTACTTAGTGAAATGCCCAAAATGTGTCCAATTTATTTGAAACTGCTTCAGCAAGCTCTTTGGATTTTTTTTTAAAGAATATATGCTTGGAGACACTCTGAGAAGGCCTTTGGTAAGAGATGCACAATACTTACTATGCATATGTATTAGCAGCAGGAGCAGCATGCTCCTCCCTTCAGAGCCCCGATAATCCTTTGTCTTACTAAGTACACATTTTCCAGGACTGAAGTAAAAGTGAATGTGTTTGCTTTTGCTGCCAGATGCTAACATTAAAATCACTCTTATTGCATTCTTATTGCATTCATTTCATACTTCTCTGAACGCTAAAAGAATGACAAAGGTTGTCAATCAATTTCATTCATTTCTTTCTACGTAAGTCTTCCTAGTTCAGATATTTGGAAATTTTATTGAAAGAAATAAGAAGTGCTTCATTCTCAGTAAATGGACTAGAAAATATAATGAGAATGAATATCAGGTAAATAGCCTTCAGTTGTCTCCATCTCTGTCTATTTCATAACGTTTTTAATTCTCATGCTTTACTATAAACCTAATAAAATATATTACCTTAAAGCAGATATGTATAAAATATTTCTTTTCTAGTTACAGAGGTTTCAACATGTTATACATTTTGTCTTTCTGTGTATGTGTATGTGTGTGTGTGTGTGTGTGTGTGTGTATGCATGTGAGAACACAAGTGAACACATGGACAAAACTGTGCTATAGAAACATATTAGCCAATCTTAGTTTATTTACTGACTTGAAATTCTTATTACTCAACCCGATTTGGTTGAGTTTCTTTAAGAAGGAATTTTGGTCATAAAATATTTCAGCCGTTTTAATGGAAAGAATGTAATTAGGAGACATTAACCCGACTTTGATCAGTTTATGTTACTTGGAGCAAGAAATATACCCCTGAAAGAATAAATGTTATGTAGAGAGGAGATGGTAATTTTTTTAAAAAAAGATACTGTACAGAGGGGGCACAGTAACATGAGTAAGATAATGAGTACATTTCCTATGGAGCATTGTTACCCCCCTCCTTTGTTTTTCCCCTACCATCCCTCCCCTCCTCACCTCCTTAACTCCTCCCTTCCCTGCCCCCAAAGCTGTAAAGTTCATTTTTCACATAGTGTCTTGTACATCTCACTGTTACAATGGATCAACCTGTATCCTTGTTTCAGTATTTTGTTATTTCCCTTCCCCTCGCCAAATTAGAAAAATGTATATACAAGATGCAGGGCATCAGATTCAAATATACTGAAAACACGGGTTATACCATGGGGGAAGAACATAGGAAAGAAACGAAAAAAATCACATAGTACATTATAAGTACATTAAAAACAACAGCAACAAAGATAAAAACTCTTGTGTCCATATCTTGGAGTTCATTTCACTTAGCATCGTCTTATATGGTCATAGGTACATAGCTTTTGACCTTTTCTGCTTGTCTCATAAGATTATACTAGACATATACTAGTTATTGCAAATAAGGTAAACCATGGGACCTATGCTTCTTTAGGTCTGGCTTACTTCACTTAATATAACTTTTTCCAAGTTATATTTCCTAACAAATGGGGCGGGGTCATTCCTTCTGATGAGTCCTAGAATTCCATTATACACACACACACACATACACACACACACACACACACACACACACACACACACACACACACACACCACATTTTCTTGATCCATTCATCTACTGAGGGGCTAAGAGATGGTGAATTTTTTTTTTTATTTGGTCGGTCATGAGACTTGAACTCTGGGCCTGGGCACTGTCCCTGTGCTCTTCAGCTCAAGGACAGCACTCTACCACTTGAGCCACAGCACCACTTCCGGTTTTCTAGTGGTTTATTAGAGATAAGAGTCTCATGGACTTTCCTGCCTGAGCTGGCTTTGAACCGCGATCCTCAGATCTCAGCCTCCTGAGTAGCTAGGATTCCAGGCATGAGCCACTGGTACCCGGTTGAGATGGTGAAATTTCTAGCAGCCCTTTCCTAAGGCTCTTTTAGTATTAGACAAATATGACATGATATTTAGAAAGATCTAAAACATGAAATATTTCATCAAAATCAAACAGAATCCTGTGTTTACTGAGCTATCATTTATAATTGACTAATTGGACATGAAAAAGTATTCATTAATACATATATATCATTAGTTGTAAAATGTCAGATTGGAATATATGAATAGTGACTTTCTCCAAATTTACAAGGAGTTCACATGTATGCTTCTTTTCTTTGTTATTTTCCCATTTTCTGAGTAAAGAAAATCTTCACATGCAGCTCAAACTACCTTTTCCAGAATGCTAGGATTACAGGTGTGTACCTAGAGACACAGCTAAATGATTGAATTTGAATTGGCATATTTTCTACGATTTCCTCTAAGTTTTATGTGTTATTTGTTGTCTTGTGCTGGGGATGAGAATCGCTGACTTGTACATTCTGCATGCTAGGCAGTAGCATACTAAGCAAGAGCTGCACCACTAAGTTTCAATCAGAAAATATACCTACTTCTTGATCACCTGTAGCCATTGAGTGAAACCTTGTGACCTCTAAAAAGACCTTAATGCATCGCTGGACAGCTCTCTGCTAGAAAAAAATCTGTCTTTGTCTTAAATCAATTTCTTTGTGATTTGCCCATGCTAATCCTAGTTGTTCTCTAAAGGTCACAGGAAAAAAAAGAAATCTAAGTGCCGGGTGGCGACGCTGAGATCTGAGGATAATGGTTCAAAGCCAGCCCAGGCAGGAATGTCTGTGAGACTCTTTGTTTTTAAATAAGTTTTTTTTATTGTGAAAACACCGTACAGAGGGGTTACAATTACATGAGAGCAAGGTAAGAAGTACATTTCTTTTTTATTTTTAATTTAATTTTATTTGTGAACATACTGTACAGAGGGGTTACAATTACATGGGCAGGATAATGCGTACATTTCTTACCAAGCATTGCAGCCTCTTCCTTTGGTTTACCCTTCACATCCCTTCCCAGCCTCCCCCTCCCCCCCAATCCCAATCCTTCTCCTTCCCCCCCCCCCCCCCCCCCCCCCCCCCCCCCGCACCGACGTTGTGAAGCTCGTTTTGGACATGACAACTTGTACTTCTCATTGTTGCAACAGGTCCACCTGTATCCTTAAACAACTGGTTTTTCCCCATCTCCTCTACAAGTTATACTGACATCAAATATAGTGAAAGCAGGGGTTATACTGTGGGGGAGGGACATACAAAGCAACAAAGAGATAATCTTATAAATGCATTAGAAACACATGCATGAAAGAAAAAAACATTAAAATACATATCTAAGGGTTCATTTTCCTGACATCACATTATCTGACCTTTTCCGCTTACTCATACATATACTAGATATTGAAGAAGTACATTTCTTATCAAGCATTGTTGTCTCCTCCAATTAAACACCAGATAACTGGAAGTAGCATTGTGG
Organism: Dipodomys spectabilis; assembly: GCF_019054845.1. Taxonomy (NCBI): domain Eukaryota; kingdom Metazoa; phylum Chordata; class Mammalia; order Rodentia; family Heteromyidae; genus Dipodomys; species Dipodomys spectabilis. The sequence goes on along the minus strand of NW_024871091.1, from coordinate 810,932 downwards.
CTCAAGTGGTAGAGTGATTGCTTTGAGCTGAAGAGTTCAAGGACAGCACCCCTCGACCAAAAAAAAATCTAAGTGTACTTTTGCTATGAAAATATTATTCATTTTATTATTTCACTGTATTAAAATGATGAGACTAAAGCAATCTTTATTCATTTGTTCACTATCACTGAGAGGAATCAATATTTATGCCATTTTCTCTAAATTCTATGAAACAGTATTCATTTAGAACGCTGAAATGTCAGGTATTAAGTAAACTCTGGACTTGAAATACACTTGATTATTTTTATATAAGAGATAAAGAAATGAAGTTAAGGAGCATTGATTCACTTGTAACTGAGCACTGAGAATGAATCAAACTACTCAACAAACAGTGCCTCATCCTTATAGTCTTAGCTACTCAGAGGCTTGAAATTGAAGAATAGGGTATGAAGTAGCCCGTGCAGGAACGTGAATGAGAAGCTTATTTTCAATTAACCACCAAAAAGCCAGATGCAGAGCTCTGGCTCAAGTGGTAGAGTACTAGCCTTGAGAAAAATAGCTAAGGGACAGTGCCCAAGCCATGAATTCAAGACACAGTACTTCCACAAGTAAACGAAATCTCGGGATCTCAAATATTAAAATATATGGGTCGTTGTTCTTCTAATTTTATATTCAAGAGTTGCACATTGGCCTATCATTCAATATTTCTTCCTAGGTACCTACTTAATACAGATTTCTTCTTGGAATTTATGTTTTAGATTTATGACTTTATTTTCTCACCCCTAGAATTGTTGGCCTTTGGTTGAAATTCCCACTAAGACTGATGCCAGTCTTTCAAGCTCCCCCTTAATGAAGCTTAACATGACGTTTTATATACATTTCCTTTAATCCTACCATAAGCCTATGAAGTGAAAAATTGTCCTTACACCTGTTCTTACTATAAGGAACTTGCTATAGGAATCAAAAATTAATACCTAATAGATCTTCAAGCAGAATTGTGAGCCATAGATCAGACATTGACTCAAAAACTCCCTCTGATGGCTGTAGTTAAATTGCCTATTCTCATTTTCATATGAGCTTTGCCCTAACCTGGTTTAGTCTTTTTGGATGAGCAATTACTCATATACTAATTCATATATTTATTTATTCAACAAATAATTAAGGATACCTTATGAGCAAGCAGTATGTTAGTTACTAAGGATAGACTAATGAGTAGGATGTTGCAGTTTATACCTGCAATCTCAGCTGCTAATAAACCAGAGAGAAGAATCATGAGTTGAGGCCATCATGGCGACATCGGTGAGATTTTTCTCTTCAAAAATACAAATAAAAGATTGTGGGCTATAACTCAAATGGAACAGTGTTTAGCAGGTGTGAGGTAAGGCCATGGTTCAATACCAGGAACCTCTCAGTTAAAGGAATATTATAGCAATCAACATAGATAGAAATGTGCTTGGTGAAACAAACTCACTTGAGCTTATACTTATATTGTATTATAATTAAAAACTGTGATAAATGCTATGTAAGTAAGTTTACTCAGGCGAACCCAATTAAACCTATGAAGACAGGCACTGAATTCAGGTTGGTAATTAAATGTTCCCCATTATGGCATATTTGTTGACAGGTAGCAGTTTGTGAAGGCTGGAAGTGGAAAGGACAACTTGCAGAGAATTTTGGAATCACAATGAAGCTACCAGCAAAGAGATGAAGTAAAATGAACACAAATGAAGCAAGGAAACAATGAAGAAAGTGTTAGATAACAATGTGGAAGAGATTGGTAGGGACATTATATCTGTTTATATAAGTCCTGTGAATAGATAAACTTAGTAATTGTGCTTTATTCGAAAGATTAATGAGAAGCTGTGGAAGAATTTAAAGCAAGTTGTTGATATTGTCTGTGAGAGAGAGATAGAGAAAAAGAGAGAGAGATGATGATGATGATGATGATGATAATGATGATGATGATAATGATCATGATGAGGGTTGACTGATACACAGTTGTAGAAAAAAAAGCAGATGCAAGTTCACTGGGTTGAGTGTTCATAATAGCTGTAAAACATCACCAGAAGAGCCTACTTCAACTCTTCTTGTGGTGTTTTTTAAATGATAAGAAAACATGGAACTTAACAATGTATTAATGCTTTTTTCTGGTTCCTAGAATCAAAGTAAAGGCCATGTGCATGCTCTAAAAATGCTCGGCCACTAAGCTGCAAGAACACCCCTCCACTCCTTTCAGAAATAGCTTTGGCTTTTGGTGGTATTGTAGATTGAACTCTAGGCCTCACACCTGCCAGCCAGCCATGTTAACACTTGAACCGTACGTACCTCCACCTCCCCATATCCATGTATATATTTGTCATCCTCAGCCATTGCGTTTCCCTGGTAGCTGGGAAAACAAGTGTACACCAACATGCCCAGCCATTGATTCATTTGCAGTCTTGCAAACTTCTTTTTTGCCCTGGCTAGCCTCAAACCATAATTCCTTGATTTCCACCTCCCTACTAGCTAGAATTACAGGCTTAAACCATCACATCTGACTTCCTTTCAGTAAATTTTTATGTACACAATACAGTTGTTAAATATAGGCACATTTTCTGTAGAAATTTATCCTTCTGTTTTAGGTTGAATTTTAGATCTGTTCAGTAGCACATCTTCACATCTATATCTAGGTACGAGGGCTTATATAGCATTTGGGCAGGATTGTACCTGTATACAACCTCTTCAAATAATCTTATAATTTCAACTCGCCAACTTAGAAATAGATGAATTTGGATAAATAACCTTTAGTCTGAAAGGAATATGTCTCCAGTCAAATCCATTAGTCACAAACTGGGCAGACAAAAATATGACTTCATTATATATAGCATAAAGTATTATGGCTCTCAGGTACCATATCTGCATAAAGCAAATGTACACACATTCTTTTCTGGCAGAATGAAGTTCAATAATTTGTAAGTGAAAAATCAAAGAATGTAACCTTCATGATTCTCTACTTCAGATTGAAATCCTTATCCTTTGTATCATTTCCCTTTGTATTCCTTTGTACCTAGGATGATCAACTCGATGTATAGGAGTAGTAGTACGAGGTATTTATGCATTGTTCTGAGATAACAGAAGTGGTATCTTGTCATTACTAACTCTACTTAGCGCTTCCTTATGCTCTCCAATCTCTTGGCATCAGCTTTCCCTGTCATACACATTGTTTAACATGTAGTTAAGATTTAATAACTGTCTGATATTTGGTGAAATCAGAAATATTTTTGTGGGCTGGTACCTGAGATTGAACTCAAGACCTGGGTGCTATCCTTTAGGTGTTTCACTAAAGCCTGGTTTTCTACCACTTGCGCAACACCTCTACGCTTACTTTGTGTTGGTACATTAGATATAAGAGTTTCATAGACTTTCCTGCCTGGGCTGAAATCCTCAGACCTCAGCCTGTGAGTAGTTAAGATTATAGACACCTACAATCTACTTTTCAGGAATGTTGCAATCAGATTATTAACACAAAAATTGTAGATTATAATGTGCTCTCATCATTCCGCAATATGTTTGCAATAAGTCCCTCATACATGAAAATTATTTCACTATTATTTAATAAACCAGTTCAAACTTCTTTATTATCAGAAATTTACATAAAGATGAGAGGCGCTTGCTTTACTTGATAGAGATTAGTGGGTAGCAGTAAAGGCTGGAGAGGGTTTAATCAACATAATACCTCCATGTGCATTTATCGGATTTGTTTTATATCTGCAACTTGTACTCAGGCTTCACTAGACTGTGAGTATAAATGAGGTCACATTGACATTCTTTCCTTATTAAATTTTAATGCCTAATTTACAAGAGCTCAAGCCTTTACTGACTGCAATGCAAGAATCTTCTAATGCATGTGCATTCAATTGTTTCCAGTGAACTACAGAGCTGTGTTCACAACTGACCTAGGAAGTTCTTTCATTCCCTCTTTTGTTCTTATGCCAGTTAGTCAGTGACCTTTGTTTGGAGTAAGACCTAAAAGAATCTCAACATTGGTACTTTTAATGTGCCTTTCTAGACACTGGCATCTACACCAACAGTGTGTTATCCTAGTGTGTACCTGAAGCTAGACTGGTTTGGGATTCCCTGCACAGCTGAAAATATTGGCCTTTTTCTGTTTATTAACTCATGTAGTCACCAAGATCCTGAAATAGCATTGCTCAATACCAAGGTCTTTAAGATTCACTCAATACCACAGTCCCTTCAGTTCCTTCAAATTTATTTTATTATAGTTTTTGCAACCAAACTAGAGCATTTAATATTTACATTTCCTGTCTTCATCGATGTGAATCTGTTTGAGTAACAGAGATAAAGGACAGTTGCCATAGGCATTAGCAGATTGGTACAAGCTGTCTCTCTCTCTGTATTAATTAGAAATTTGGGGGAGTTTATTTTCAGATCTGCAGAGCATGCCTAAGTCAAACACAATGCATTTGTTTTAAAATTCCTTTTCCTTTTCCTTAGTTGATCTAGATAATTGCTTTACCTTCTCTCAAAACTGTACAGAAATAGAACATCTATATTTGAAAATAACTACAAGAAATTAATGATTATGTCTCACATAAGCAGCAAATAATGAAACATTAAAGTAAGCAAAGCATTCATGAAAATGATTTATTTGGTGATATTTATATACATTAGAGGCAAACAAATGTAAAAGCAAATAATAAAATTTCTTTTACTAATTGACAAACTGTGAAAGAAAAACTATACTTCAGTAATTTTTCTCTAATTATTACTTCATATTTATAATTAACTTTTGTTTTTGGTCAGTCATGGGGCTTGAACTTTGGGCCTGGGAGCTCTCCCTCAGCTCTTCAGCTCAATGCGAGTGCTCTACCACTTGAGCCACAGCATCACTTCCGGTTTTCTAGTGGTTCATTGGAGATAAGAGTCTGACAGACTTTTCTGCCCTGACTGGCTTTGAACCGTGATACTCAGATCTCAGCCTCCTGAGTAGCTAGGATTATAGGCGTGAACCACCAGTGCCCATCTTATAATTAACTCAATCTTAAAATATTATAAAAGCTCTATTTCAATGGATCAATCCATTCCTCAGTGAAATATGTTCTATAGGAAGTACTAAAATGGGGTAAAATCTCTCTCAACAATCATTAGTCTCTACAATAACATACATTATTACATTCTGATTTCTATAACGTGTGTTTACCTTACCTAAATACATAGACGTACACTACTGTTTTATAATATCATGTGATAATTAATATATAGTGAGTGGTTTCTCATATTTGGAAGTACACAGGCATCACACAGGGAGGTGGTAAAAAATTATACCACACAATTTTGAAATAATTGGTATAACTGGCTCAGCATAGTATCTGGAAGGCTTCAAACTCCCCCAGGAAATTCTGATGGACTGCCGAGTTTGTGAATCTGTGTTTAAGAACTGATTTTCTGGGCTTGGAAGATGGCTCAGTGGTGGAGCGCTTGCCTTGCATGCATGAGGCCCTGGGTTCGATTCCTTAGCACCACACAAGCAGAAAAGGCTGGAAGTGGCACTGTGGCTCAAGTGGTAGAGCGCTAGCCTTGAGCTGAAGAGCTGAAGGACAGCACCCAGGCCCAGAGTTCAAGCACCACAATTGACAAAAACAACCAAAAATAGAATTGTTTTCTTAGATCATTTTCCCCAGTCACTGTGATAAGCTGTGTTGAACGTACAGAAGAAAGTTTTAAGAGTAGCATCTCTAAATGTTGATTGCCAAGGTTGGGTTTTCTAGTCTGCTATGTCATGTATTACTTTAAGTAAATTACTTAAAACTACTAAGCTTCCATTTTCTCATCTGCATATATAGAGGGGGTAGGTTACATATTTCAAATCTATGTGAGATTTATAGCATGATACTACTGAATACATCTAGACACTAAAATGTTTACTATGATGAAACAGGTTAACATACTTATCTCACACAGTTACATTTTGATAGAGTAAAATTCTGTATACTTATAAATTGGAATACAATATGTTTTTAGTGTTACACTCAGTTGTGCATGAAAGCACCCAATTTATTTTTGTACCAGTCCTTGGGTTTAATTCAGGATCTGTGCACTGTGCCTGCGATTTTTGCTCGTGGTTAGTGCTCTACCACTTGAGCCATGGCTAACTGGACTTTCCTGCCCAGCTGGCTTTGTGTCGTGATCCTCATATCTCAGACTCCTGAGCAGCTAAAATTACAGACATTAGCCACTGAGCCCAGTTGGGAGAGGCCACTTTTTAAAGACTATATTTAAGGGCTGGGAAGGTGGCTCAGTGGTAGAGCGCTTGCCTTGCATGCCTGAGAGGCCCTGGGTTCGATTCTTCAGCACCACATAAGCAAAAAGAAAAAAGCTGGAAGTGGCGCTGTAGCTCAAGTGGTAGAGCGCTAGCCTTGAGCTGAAGAGCTGAGGGACAGTGGCCAGGCCCAGAGTTCAGGCCCACGACTGGACCCCCCCCCAAAAAAAGATTAAATTTAAGAGGTAAATATATGGAAACAGTTGAAATACAGAGAAGAATGACTTATGAATTCTAGGTCAGTGCTATACTACTTTCATAATTGCTCACCTAAACACTTATGAGAACCAATTTTATCCCCAAATATATACTAAAATATTTGGCTGATAGTTGAATTTTCTTAATATTTTAATTTCCATTCTAAACATGAGTTTTATCAGATATATTATTTCTTTCATCTAATGATAATTGACATATTTCTTAAAGCCAAAACTTCTCTATTTTGTAAAAATTGCATCTATGATTATGAATAAATACTAAATTAAACATTTGAAGAAGTTGCATTAGAAAAAGAGTGAATGAATCCTTCTAAATTCTTTATGAGAATGCGATTGGGCCATTACATATGTTTATTTATGTAGAGATAAAGAAAAATGAAATAATTTTATACTAGTTGCTCTTTGAAGGTATGTTTAATATATTATCATCTTATGACATTATTACTAAGTTGTGATTTTCTAAATAATCACATACATTCAAGTGTACTGATATAAACAACAATTTAGGGGGCAAAAATCCATGAATACCTCTATTGTTTCATCTGTTTTGTGGGTGGGGTATTTCTATGGGGATTACTTTCCTTACTTAAAAAATTCTCTCCGTGCTGGACACCAGTGCCTCATGCCTGTAATCCTAGGTACTCACGAAACTGAGATCTGAGCATCACAGTTCAAATCAAGCCAGAGAAAGAAAGTCCTTGAGACTATTATCTCCAATTAACCACCAGAAAACCCGACTTGGCACTGTGGCTTAAAGAGGTAGAGCAGTAGCTTTGAGCTTAAGAGCTCAGGGACAGTGCCCAGGCCCACAGTTCAAGCCCCATGACCAACAACAACAAAAAATTCCCTCTGAACAGGCATAGTAGTCCATGTTTATAATGCTTGCTACTTAGGAAACAGAGATTGGGAGAATTGCCTTTTGATGTCAAATAAAAAAATTGTACAATGCCCCATCTCAACCAATATAAAGCTAGATGTGCTAGTGTACTCCTGTTGTCTCAGCTGTGTGGAAAGCACTCACAGGATCAGAGGCTCATGCTAGTACAATAAGTAAGACATTACTCAAAATAGTAGCTAGAACAAAAAGGATTGGAGGCATGGTTCAGGTGGTAGAGTATCTGCCTAGCAAGTTCAGATTCTGAGTTCTAACCTTAACATCATACATTATGAAAAGAGATTCCAGCCACTTTTAATCCTAGCTACTCAGAAGGCTGAGCTCTGAGGATGGAAGTTCGATGCCAGCTCAGACAGGACAGTCCATGAGACTTATCTCCAGCTGACCACCAGAAAACTAGAAGTAGAGCTGGGGCTCCATGTGATAGAGTTCTAGACTTGGCTACCAAGAGGCTCAGGATCAACAACAACAACACCACACACACACACACACACACACACACACACACACACACACACACACACACACACACACACACACACATAACTATATTATGATTCAAACTGAAAAGAAATGTATCATAATTAGCATTATCTCCTCCACTGTAGATTTTCTTCTATTCTTGTGAATCACTTCATACTTATAGATTTCCCTTTCTGCATTATGACAGGAGCCATTATTTGGCCATCATTATACAAATCAAGATTTTTTTAGAAATGCCTGATTCTTCATTAGCAGTGATTCCTAGTATGCCCTGGGTGAAGCTTGTATGGGATGGATACTATTTTCTTTAGTGTATTCTAAGCAGTGTTTAAAGTCCAAATTCTGTGGGAAGGGGCAGAAGTTCTGAAGAATCTTACCAAAAGTCTGGGCAGAAGCCTCATGAGCTTAAAGAAGATAATGAAATTGAAAGTCTTGATCAGTTTTCTCAGGATATTGTCTTCAGTAATTGATCATTCTTTCACCTTATTGATTTTCTCTTTAAAGAAAAATGACTTTCTTTCTCTTTGCTAGTTACTATAAATGAACAGTGGCATTCATCATTGTGAGCAATTCTTGTTCCAATTTAATTCAACTGTCATCTGTAAAATATCCCAATCTTAGGAATAAAGTAAGGTTATGTTTTGAAATCATTTTCACAACTTTTCCTATGCCTAAACTTTATCAAAATCAACATAAATGAAATGAATTTAAATTTTCTGATAGTAAAATTGCCTTTTTATAGATATATAAATTTGCTACTTAGCAATAAATAATAGGTTCTTTGTCAGAAAGTGGTACTTTGGGTTTAAAAATGAAAGAGAAGCTGGGTGTTGGTGGCTCACACCTGGAATCTTACCTACTCACGAAGCTGAGATCTGAAGATCACAGTTCAAAACCACCCTGGGCAGGAAAGTCTATGAGACTCTTATCTACAATTAACCACCAGAAAACTGGAATTGGCTCTGTGGTTCATCATGGTAGAGTGCTATCCTTGAGCAAAAAGAGTTCAGGGGCACCACCCAGGCCCTGAATTCAAGCCCCATGACCTACAAAAAAAAGCAGAAATATATAGAAGTATATGAATAGGTATATTTCTTTACTGGTAGCATCTACATGTCTTTTTTTTCTTTAAATTTTTTTTGTTATTGTAAAGATGATATACAGAAGGTTACAGTTACATGTCTTAAACTTAGGTAATAAATCCCTTCTCAGGGAAAATTCCTTGCCTATTTTGGATGTATTCAAATAACCTGTTCAAATAACCAATAAATAATTGCTGATACTAATTGAAGAAAATAAGGTAATATGTTCAGCCTTATCTATGTTATTGCAATGAGAGAATCTCCCTTTTATAGCCAAAATAGTATTCTACTATATATATATATATATATACATATATATATATATATATATATATAGAGAGAGAGAGAGAGAGAGAGAGAGAGAGAGAGAGAGAGAAGCAGAGAGAGAGAGAGTTATTTTTTCTTTTTCTTTTCTTTTTTTTTTTGTCGGCCATGGGGCTTTAACTCAGGGCTTGGGCCCCTGTCCCTGCACTCTTCAGCTCATGGAGAGCACTCTACCACTTGAGCCACACCGCCACTTCTGGTTTTCTAGTGCTTTATTCGAGATAAGAGTCTCACGGCCTTTCCTGCCAGGGCTGGCTTTGAACCAGGATCTTCAGATCTCAGCATTCTGAGTAGCTAGGCTTACAGGCATGAGCCACCAGCGCCCGGCATACCGTTATTTCTGTACTGATTTCATCCATAATATGATACATATGGTTGTCTCCATATATTGACTACTATAAATAATGTTGCAATGATCTTGAAGTGCAGTAGATTTTGCATGGTGTTGATTTCATCTCCTGGAAGTATATACTCAAAAAATGGAAAGCGAATACATAGGTCTTAATATTTCTATTTTTTAATTTGAGAAGGATTTCTGTAGTGTTTTCCATAATGGCTGTGTCAACTTATAGACATAGCAACTGTGCATAAGCACTTCCTTTATACTCTCAGCAACAACTACGTCTTTTGCATATATTGTGACAGTACTGTAAACAGCTTTGATTTGCATTTCTCAGATATTAAAATTAAGCACTTCAAATATGCCCATTTTATTGATCATCTTTTGAAAAATGCTGCCTATTTAGGTCATTTTCTCATTTTTGGTTCATTCACGTTTCTGGTATATTTTGTGGATGCATTATATATTTTGTATATTAAGCATTTATCAGATACATGCTCTTCAAATATTTCTCCTATTCTTTAACATTCCTTTTAATTTTGTTAATGGTTTTCTTTTTTCTGTGATGAATAACCAATGCTAGACACTGAAAGAAATAAAGTTCATATCTTTACATACATGGGTAGAGAAATGGAGACATGTGTGTCATAGGGTACAAAGATGGGGTCATGGGGTATTTGGTACATTTCTGATTCTAAGGTCCACACTTTGAGGTTGTTTAGTTACAGAATACTGCATGTTCTGATTTATATAGTATCTTAAATCTTAGTTATAATATTTAACCTAATCATGTTGATTAATCTCCTTGAACTTTGCTACTGTGATTAATATTCAAATATAACAAGCTGGAGAGAAATGTTTGATTGGCTTAGTAAGTGTAGTATATTCATACAAGCACATAATATTAAAGATCATTTGTGACATAGCATCTTGTACATCTATCTCATTGTTGCAATGGGTCCACCTGTATCCCTATTTAAGCAATTTGTTTTTTCCCTTCCCCTCCACAAATTATACCAACATCAAATACAGTGAAAACAGGGGTTATACCATGGGGGAGAGGCATACAAATATGTCAAAAATAGAACTTTACAATTTAGGCCGGGGGGTGGGGGACATGTAGTTGTGGAGATGGGAGGGAAGGGATGGGAGGGGAAAAACAAAAGAGGAGGCAATAATGCTTGATAAGAAATGCACTTCTTACCTTGCTCATGTGATTGTAACCCCTCTGTACAGTATTTTCACAATAAAAAACATTAAAAAAGATCATTTGCATTGTGTTTAGATAGCCATAGGTAAATATGCTGCCAAGAGCATGGATATACAAATACCTGAGTCTATTCTTTCATTTCTTTCAGATGTATACTCAGAAGTTTTAACTTTTTGAGGAACCACTTTAGTCCACTTACACAAAGCTACACTATTTTACATTCACCATAAAATAAATATAGAAATGTTCCATTCCTTGATTATCTTGCCAAGTCCAATTTTCTAATTTTGATTATAATCATCCTAATGGGCTTAGGTGCTATCTCATTGTGACTTGGATTTGTATTTTTTTAACATCTTTTAAAAGACTTATCTGCAAGTTTTATACCTGTTTTGTAAATTATGTTGACTTTTTGTGCTGTTTATTCTGGATATGAATTATTTATCACATCAATGATGAGCAGATATTTCCCCCATAAGTTATTTCAAAACACTTTCAGGATTTTTTGACGTGGTCATTTGACATGAAGTTTTTATATATGTCATTCTACTGTTTTATATATAGGCAGTTTTACTAACTACTGCTAAAAAGTAATAGAAAATTTGGGCAACTAGAATATGACAGAAGATTATTAACATTTTAATTTCCCTCTTTTCATTAAAATACAAAGCCATTTTTTATTTTGAAAAATGTTTATATCATGAAATACTTGTGCTTGCAATTCAATATCAGTAGCATCTGTACACTACTCTTAAATTCATTGTCAATTGAAGTGACAAATATTATAAAAAATAAAGGAAAATAAATCACATTAACTTCTTTGAGTCATTAAACATTGCGTAATAAATAGAAAAAACTCAAGTATCTTTTGATCATTTACTTAAATAGAAAGGGAAAAGTAAGAGGAAAATATGTCCCTACCATTTAACCATAGGAAAATCTACGTTATGATGCTTAGATTTATTGTAAGGAAAGACTTTGAGAATAAGACAATCTTTGTTTCAATATTCCTATCTTAACAATACACGAATAAACTAAGAACTTCAACTAAATTATCTGCAGAATTCCTTCACAATTTTCTTCCCTTCTGAAGAGAAAAAAATCCACTTAATTGTAGGAAAATTTATATGAATAATAAATAAGGGCATGAACAGTCACATAAAACTTTTGAGATATATGGAAAATCCCATAGGATATTTTTCTTTTCAGCTTTCTTGTGTTGGCTGTATTTTAGTGTAGATGTTTATTTAGAAATAAATAATTTAGAACCTTAGAAACTTTACTGACTCTACTAAAAATATATTTCAAAATCTTGAGGTTTCTTTTAATAGAATTCTAAATTGAAGAAGAGGAAAATAAGGTTGAGTACAACTTCTCCATTACTTTAATGAATTATCAAAGAAAGAAAAATAATCATCCCAATTTTGTAAATAGCAAAAAATATCTATTCAAGAATTCCAATTTTTTTGAATTTCAAATAAATGATTTTCTAACCAACTAAGGCAGTAATAAATGTGCTTTATAAGAGAATATGATTCAAAAGTACTTTAAAACAATTTACTAGTTGTTTTAAATTTCTTCTTAGCAAGTACATGAAATTTTGAATAAATTTCAAATACACCTGAGTCCAAAATGTGAAATATCCATAAATTATTAAGTCTAAATCAAAGTAGATTTTACTGTCTTTCTGAAGTTGAGACAAAAAACTTTCATGCATATTACTATTTCTAACTCATTTTTGAGTGATTTTTGGACAAAGTTTTCTGTTTTTTTCTTTTGGGTCCGGTCGTGGGGCCTGAACTCTGGGCCTGGGCGCTGTCCCTCAGCTCTTCAGCTCAAGGCTAGTGCTCTACCACTTAAGCCACAGCGCCACTTCCGGCTTTTTTTTTCTTTTTGCTTATGTGGTGCTGGGGAATCGAACCCAGGGCCTCATGCATGCAAGGCAAGCGCTCTACCACTGAGCCACCTTCCCAGCCCATGGACAAAGTTTTCTAAATGGTTTTGTAAAAATTTCAAGAAGCCCAGTGACAAACAGGAAAATTTACATTAGATCAGCTTTATTGCCTTTGCTTCTTTAAGCTCTCTTTCCCAAAATGAAAGAAGGAAAAAATGAAGGAAATTTGGGAGGCGTGAGAGAGCAAATAATGATAAAGCAGATCTGTTGTCATGGAATCATCGCTATTAATTTGGATTTTGATTTGAAGGGGAAAATGCTTGTTTCTATTAAAAGTTTTTGGACAATATTTCATACCAACAGAAATACTGTATGGGACTTAAAATAGTTGATAATTAATGTAACAGAAAAAATATACAAACATCTTCAGTGGGAAATGCTTTGATGAAAACGCATTTACTGTTTCAGATCATGATATTTTAGAACCCTTCGTTCTGTTTTCAAAATAAGATTTTGATCTGTTTGTTATATATCTTTTTCATTTCAGTTACCTAGGTCATGTGACCTTTCTAATAATGTACACAAAGCAAATACTAAATTCTTGTGAGTTAAAAGTGACTTTACAATAAAATACATTTTTTAAAAGTGAGAGAATATTAAATTTACCTATATACTCTATAAAGGGACAAAACAGAAAATTGCTAAATTATCAAACAGAATGAAATTTATATAAATAAAAAGTATTGACTACTTATTGTCTACAAATCAGTGGGAAAATTCTGAGAACACAATTATTAGCAATATTTAAGTCAAGATTGGTAAACAGCAATCCAAATTCTGAAAATCATGTTCAACCATGTTGGCATAATTTGTAGAGGGGAAGGAAAAAAACAAATTGTTTAAATAGGGATACAGTCTGACCCATTGCAACAATGAGATATACAGGTCATTATGTCAAAAAACGAACTTAGTATGGTCTTGTTTGTGATCATTTAGGTAAATGTCCAAAAGTGAGATTGCTGGGTCATAGGGGAGCTCTGTGTGGAGTCTTTTGAGGAACCTCCATACTGCTTTCCAAAGTGGCTGAACAAGTTTACACTCCCACCAACAACGTAATAATGTTCCCTCTGTCCACATCGCCTCCAGCATCTGTTGTTATTAGAGTTCTTGATTATAGCCATTCTAACTGGGGTGAGGTGGTATCTCAATGTTGTTTTGATTTGCATTTCTTTTATGGCTAGGGAGGTTGAGCATTTCTTCATGTGTCTATTGGCCTTCCTTCTTTCCTCTTCAGAGAAGTTTCTCTTTAAGTCTTTAGCCCACTTATTTATTGAGCAGTTGTTTCTTTGAAGATTTGTTGTTAGGGGATTTAATTTTTTGAGTTCCAAGTATATTTTAGATATGAGACCCTTGTCTGTTGTATGGCTAGTGAAGATCTTCTCCCAATCCGTGGGCTTTCTATTGATCTTGCTAGCTAGATCCTTTGCCATGCAGAAGCTCTGCAATTTCATGCAATCCCATTTGTCCAAACTTTCTTTGATTTGTTGTGTTTCTGGGTTTCTATTAAGAAAACTTTGGCCTATGTCAACGAGACCTAGGGTTTATCCTATTCCATCCTGTAATGATTTCAGAGTGTCTCCTTTGACTCCAAGGTTTTTGATCCATTTGGAGTTGATTCTGGTGCAGGGTGATATATAAGCATCTAGCTTTAGTTTTCTACAAGTAGTTAACCAATTTTGCCAGCACCATTTACTGAAGAGGTTGTCTTTCTTCTATTCTATTTTTTTAGGTCCCTTATCAAAAATTAGATGGCTATAGGTCTTTAGGTTCATTTCTGGGTTTTCAATTCTATTCCATTGGTCCTGAGGTCTGTTCTTGTGCCAGTACCAAACTGTTTTGATTACTATGGCTTTTTGCAGTAGAGTTTGAAATTTGGTATTGATATTCCTCCAGCACTGTTCCTTCTGTTAAGGATCGTTTTTGCTATTCGGGGTCTTTTATTGTTCCATATGAATTTTTGGATTGCCTCTTCTATTTCTTATGTTTATTGCAACATTATTTACCATAGCTAAGATATGGAACCAACCCAGATGCCCCTCAGTACATGAATGGATCAAGAAAATATGGTATATATACACAATGGAATTCTATGCCTCCATCAGAAAGAATGACATTGCCCCATTTGTGAGGAAATGGAAAGAGTTGGAAAAAATTATATTAAGTGAAGTAAGCCAGGTCCAATGAAACATAGGTCCCATGGTTTCCCTTATTTGCAATAACTAGTATATGTCTGAGTCAAGCAGAAAAGGTCAGATAAGTTGATGTTAGGGGAATGAACCCAAAATAAGTATTCAAGTGTTTTTTTTTTCTTTCATGCAATTGTTTCTAACATATTTATAAGATGATTTCTATGTTGCTTTGTATGTCCCTCCCCCACAGTATAACCCCTGCTTTCACTGTATTTGATGTTGGTATAATTTGTGGAGGGGAAGGGTAAAAACAAATCGTTTAACTAGGGATACAGGTAGACCCACTGCAATAGTGAGATGTACAAGTCGTTCCGTCGAAAAACGAACTTCACAACTTTGGTGGAGGTGGGGGAGGATCGGGTGGGGGGAGGTGGGGGAAGTATGGGAAGGGAGAGGAAGGGGAAACAAAGAAGAGGCAACAATTTTTGATAAGAAATGTACTCATTACCTTGCCCATGTAATTATAACCCCTCTGTACAGTAAAAAAAGAAATGTACTCATTATCTTGCCCATGTAATTGTAACTCCTCTGTACGGTATTCTCACGATAAAAAATAATAAAATAAATAAAATAAAATTTTCTGACCTGAATAAAAAAGAAAAACGAACTTTACAACTTTGGAAGGGGCTGTGGGGGAAAGGGGGAAGGGGAAAGCAGGGGGGTTGGGGAGAAGATGGGAAAGGATGGGAAGGGGAAACAAAGGAGAAGGCAACAATGCTTGATAAGAAATGTACTCATTACCTTGCCCATGTAATTGTAAGCCCTCTGTACAGTATTTTTACAATTAAAAAAAAGAAAAAAAAGAATATCTTTTGATAAGGCAGTGCTGTGTGTGTTTGTGCATGTATTTGTGTTCACATGCCTTAGTGTTTATTGAGCCAAGGATCTTCAAAGCTCTTACTTTTATCCATTTCCCAATCCTTTCCTTATTATTTTATTCATGTATATTAACTATACAAACAGATTCTTAGTGATATTTCATACATACATATAATGTACTTTGATCAAATTTATCCTATTACTTCTTATCCTCCCCTCTTTAAAAAAGATTTTAATAATTGTTTTATGCATACATATAAATTATTTCAATCATATTCACATCATCTTTACATCATTTTAGTCTCCTCCTTTCTGCTGATTTTCAACCCCTAAAGATTATGCTTAGTTGATATTCTCGTCATTCATTTCTCAAGGTCTGATTCCACATAGGAAAGAAAACATGCTTTATGTGTCATGATATTTACTCTGTTTCACCCATGATGATCTTCCATTCCATCTATTTGCAAGTAACAGTATGGTTTTATTCTTCATGTATGATTACCACTCCAGTATAATTTATAGTATTATATGTCATATATATTATATATGATATATTTTATTGTATATTTCTCATATTCTTTACCTATTCATTGCTTCATGGTTAACTGGGTTGAGTCTATGATTGCTTATTGTGACTAGAATGAATAGCGCTCCTATAAATGTAATTGTGCAGTTATCTCTATTGTATTCTGTCTTACTTTCTTGTGGGTATCGGTCCATAAGTTGTTTACTAGGACCATATGGTAGTATTATTTTTAATTTGAGGATGAATCTCTATACTAACTTCTGTAGTTGTTGTTGTATTAATTTACATTATCAACTACAGTATATAAGGGAAATTCCTTTCCCTACACATATACCTTACATAGGAATTTTTTGTTTACTTGCTCTCCATTGTGGGAATTTCCATGTCACTTTTATTTGCATGTACTTTTTTATTAAAGATGTTGAATTTTTTAATGTATAGGTTAGATATTTCCACTTCTTGACTGTTGAATTTATTTGCCCATTTATTAATTGAATTTTTATTCCTGTGAGATTTTGCTTCTTCGTATGTTCTGTATATTAATCCTTTTCTCTAAGTCTACATAGGCTGCCTTTCCAGTCTGGTAGTTTTTCTTCTTTGTTGTGCAGAAGCATTATAATTTGATGCAGTACTATTTGTCTAGTTATATAAGCTCTAAACAGTTGGTGTCCTGATAGAAGGCTATCATCAATGGCTACATTTTCAAGCATTTTCCTTATATTTTCTTATCTTCCTGGCATAATTTCTTACACATGATCATTAATCCATTTTGAAATAGATATAGACAGAGTGAGACACTGAATGGAGAGGTCTAGTTTCTGTTTTCTACATGTGAGTGTCCATGTTTTCCCAACATCATTTTTGAGAGGGTTGATTTGTTTCCAAAGACTTAACACATTGGTCACCAATCAGATGACTGTAGCTGTGGTTAAGAATTGTTTATTTTTATTTTGTTTTTGAGATACAGTCTCCACTAAATTTCCACTAACTTGTAGTTCTCCTGTCTCCAGTATCTAAGTCAGTTAAAGGAATGCTTTAGTGACTTAGATTCACAGTAGATATTATATGTCAATACATTCTTATATAATAGAGGACATCATTGGGATGATTTAGTATTAGCCATGAGTACATGATGTATACATAATATATGTAGATATCAAATATGTATGCACCTTTTACCAATATGCTATTAAT
The DNA here is from genome assembly GCF_019054845.1 of Dipodomys spectabilis. Taxonomy (NCBI): domain Eukaryota; kingdom Metazoa; phylum Chordata; class Mammalia; order Rodentia; family Heteromyidae; genus Dipodomys; species Dipodomys spectabilis. The sequence goes on along the minus strand of NW_024871091.1, from coordinate 793,400 downwards.
GGTACCAATGTGATATCTCAGACATCTTTAAAATGATTCATTTTCTCTATGTGGATCAGTGTAATTGTTGAGGTCACTGGCCTTGCAAACTGAAAACATAGGTTTGAAAACGGATTCTAGTGCCTAGTAGCTATTAAACCTTGTGATGGTTACTTCACCATATTGTGTCCTAGTTTTCTCAACTACAAATAGATATAAAGTACTTTTGGTGGTTACCTTAGAAATTAGATCACTTAATACTTTCAATATGATTTTGAGACTTGTGCCATGCAAAAAATAATTGTGTTATTCACTCATTAAAAATATAATATATATTCTGTAGGTCTTTCTGGGTCTTGCTTTATCAAGAAGTCAGATTTATGTAACACTATCTTCTTCCTTCTTTTCTCTGTATTTAATCAAGTTTAGATTAGTCACATATCTTTGATTAATCTGAACTCAAAAGGTTGTGGGAACAAAAGGTACAGTTAAATAAAACCTTCACCTGAAAATCTGTATTAATATAGACTATGCAAAGAAGTGTTCATAAGCAAAATGCTCAAATTTTGTTGCATTGTATAAATGTTCATAGACACTGAACTCCAATGCCAACAAAGCAGCATATATTTTCTTGGCTTTGCTTTCAATCCTGTAGGTTCAATGAAGAGAGTTGTAATCCCAAATACTCATTATATATAGGAAGAAAAATATGATAAAGACCTAAAGTTATAAACAATTTTGTATGTGAAAACAACATTAAATTATATCTTCTGAAAAAACTACATAGACTAGGATGAGAAAATTAAGAAGGTGAAGATGTTCATGTTTTTGTAATTACTCCAGCAGAATTTGTATAAATGACCGCACTCTCAGCTTTTCCTAAGGAAGAAAATACAAACAAGTTGGAAGTGAAACTGTGCGCTTGCTATTCAGTTACATGAAATTATCAAGTAACTTTTCGCATTTGCTATATTTTTCAAATAAACAAAAACTTGCATATCCGATGTAAATAGCAAGATTGATAGGGTTTTTTGGTTACTTATATTGGCACATCTTTTTTAGTGGTAGTGTAATGTAATGATGTTTTATTGTGTAACCTTTGGGAAATTACTTAACATTTCTGAAACCAGTTTTCTCACTACAAATGGGTATAGTAACATACAACTACAATATGATGTCCATGAAAGATGTAGCAGTAATTTGGGAACAATAACTGGTTTTGTACTTTCATTTATAAGGTCTTTCTCAAGCTGGGAAGGAAGCTCAGTGGTAGAGCGCTTGCCTTGCATGCTCGAGGCCCTGGGTTCAATTCCTCAGCACCACATAAGCAAAAAGAAAAAAGCCAGAAGTGGCGCTGTGGCTCAAGTGATAGAGTGCTAGCCTTGAGCTGAAGAGCTGAGGGACAGCGCCCAGGCCCAGAGTTCAGGCCCCACGACCGGACCCAAAAAAAAAAATAATAATAATAAGGTCTTTCTCAACATGGTGATATATTTTCCCTCAGTGGAAATATATGAGTAGTGAAAAAATCAACTTATATACACAAGAATTAATGGTTTTGGTGCCCAAACCAAGTCATTAGAAAATGATAAAGCTTGAGAAAGAAAAAAGATTTTTATTTTATTCTCATTCTTTATCTGTTTTTATATAAAATATGTTATATTTTAAAGTATGTTATATTTTATATAACATATAAACCAGTTAGATGCTGGTGCCTCACATCTGTAATCCTAGCCACTAAGATGACTGACATTTGGAAGGACATAGTTCGAGCCAGTTCTAGGAAAATTGTACATAAGTGCACCTCTAAAAGGTAGCCTGAAAAATCTCAGGCTATACATATGACTTAATTGTTCGTATGTCAGCCATGTAAGCAAGCTGAGAAAGCACAGGGAGCCATATTCAAGACCTAGTACTGGGAAGGGGGTGGGGGGCAGAGAAAAAGAACCTCCTAAGTTCAGCAGCTTGACATCACAAACAGGTATAGTCTCAACATAATGTGGAGGTTGAATGTTGGAGTAATTATAATTGTATTGTAATTCTTTTTTAAGAGCTTACATATTAGTTTATTCAGTATTCTTCTTTCTGATAACAACACAAGTTGTGAAGATATTTAACTATTTTGTTTTCCCCTATCCAAGGGAATAACAAAGGAGGAGGCAACAATTGATAGGAAATGTACTCATTACCTTGCTCATGTAACTGTAACACCTTTATACAGTACTTTCACAATAAAAAAGGGAAAAAAAGACATTTACCTATGAGTGAGGTTTTTTATGGATTTCAATTTTTTATTATATTTTTATTGTAAAGATACTGTACAGAGGGATTACAATTACATAAGGTAATAAGTACACTTCCTCTCGAGCATTTTACCCCTTCTTTTGTTTTTCCCCAACCATCCCTTTCCTCCCCTTGTATTAAGAAGAGTCTATTAAAGGAATTGATTGAATTGTGTCTTAACAACAGAGATTAAACAGCCCAGTAGCAAGTATTCAGTCCCATTGTGGAATGGCAAACAGTCATTTCCCAGTCCTTGAGTAAGCAGTAATTTCAAGAATCATGTGGAAGTGTTCACTTCCTTCTAGACACTATGTTGGAAATGAACTTTACAACTTGAGGAGGGAGGGGAATGGGGGGAAGGAAAGTGGGAGAAAATGAGGGAGGGGTAACACTGAAAGGATGTGCACTCATTACCTTACTTATGTAATTGTAACCCCTCTGTATATCACCTTTACAATGAAATAAAATTTAAAAAAAAAGAATTTGATTGTTTAAGTGGACAGTTGACTCTAGGAAACAGATGCAGACCCCTCTGATACCATTCTTAGCCACATGTTTTGTATGTTGTAAGCCCTAAAGAACTTAAGTATGAGGCTAGAGAAAGAAAGAAGACAATCTTGCAATGACAGTGATTCCATTTCTAACTCCCTCTCCAAGGATTCGGATACATTTAGTTCTATATGTGGGTCACCACACACACACACACACACACACACACACACAGAGAGAGAGAGAGAGAGAGAGAGAGAGAGAGAGAGAGAGAGAGAGAGAGACGCACACAAAAGAATTATGTTAAGTCATAGAAATAGAAAGACATTTCTGTTCATTCCAAATTTAACAGATTACTTTTATAGCTCTTGAGTATAAAGGATGTATATCACACCTTGAGACACTGTAAATGTGAACTAATAATATTGCTTAAATTATTTTCCTTATTAATTGCTACAACACCTCTTGGAAATCAATTGTATGTGAAAGAACACAAGCTCAGTTGGAACCAATGGTCTCCAAAGAAGTTGAGGTAAAGAGAGAGCACTAATCAATGCATTTCTAAAATTGAGTAAGGAAATGTTGCTCCTAGTATGGAATTGTCTTCTAAGCTCTTTTCAGGATGCCAATTGTTCTGTATCATTGTCCTCATGCAGAAAATTGGAACTTCAGTCTTCTGACCAAAACATTGTTTGGGCATAGATATTAATGAAATAATATCACATTGAAAAATTCTCTTTTGAAGAACTTGTGATTTTTAATTATTTTACTGCATTATGTTCCACAACAAAGTAAAATGTATAAAATAAATGAGAGACAGGAACTTGGAGCTCACAACTGTAGTCCTAGCTACTCAGGAAGCCAAGATCTGAGGACCACGGTTAAAAAACAGCCTGGACGGGGCTGGGAAGGTGGCTCGGTGGTAGAGCGCTTGCCTTGCATGCCTGAGGCCCTGAGTTCGATTCCTCAGCACCACATAAGCAAAAAGAAAAAAGCATGAAGTGGTGCTGTGGCTCAAGTGGTAGAGTGCTAGCCTTGAACTGAAGAGCTGAGGGACAGCGCCCAGGCCCAAAGTTCAGGCCCCACGATCAGACCCAAAAAAAAAAAAAAACAAAAAAAACAAAAAACACAAAAAACAAAAAACAGCCTGGACAGGAAAGTCCATAATACTCTTATCTCCAGTTGATCACCAAAAAGCAGGAATTTGAAGCTGTTTCTCAATTAGTAGAACATTATCCTCATGTAAAATAAGCTAAGGGATCACACCTAGGCTCTAAGTTCAAAGGCCAGTACTAGCACAAAAATAAAAGAAACAATGAGTTATAATTGTTCATGTTTATTGTGTGGCTAACATGTTTGCTACTAGTTTAAGGTCTTTGTATGTAGTTTACATTTGAACCTCATCAAGTTCTTATGGAATAAATACCATTGTTATCACCACTGCATACATGAGGAAATTACCACCTAAATTCACATATCTGGTAATATATGAGCTAGAATTTGGAATCTTACATGCTGACTCTGGGACCAAATATAATTAAACACAGTCTCAACAGTAAGTTATGTACCACACAATTCAAGTTGGGAAAGCACTGCAAAGAGACTGGGAGACCACACAGTGTAAACATAAATACCTCAAAGTTACCTGTTATTGGTCAAACTCATTTTCCTTATAGGTATTTAAGCACTCATATGACAAGTTTGTGGTCAGCACTAAAAAACCAGTGATGACTTTTGTATGTATTATGAATTGTTGGATCAAATTTCCTACATGTAAGTTATCAATTCAGGTTTCTGAGATAAATAGTTAACATAACTTCAGTGAAATTATTTTGAAAACCATGTCACAAGATTTGGCTGGGGGGGGAGGAAGGAAGGGGAGAGAATTTTGGAAAGGGATGGGAAGGGGAAATAAAGGAGGAGGCAACAATGCTTGATAAGAAATGCACTCATTACCTTGCCCATGTAATTATAAACCCTCTTTACGGTATTTTCACAATAAAAAAAATAGCAAAAAAAAAAAAAAAGAAGAGTATTCATTACCTTGCCCATGTAATTGTAACCCCTCTGTATGGTATTTTTACAATAAAAAATAAATAAATGCACAAAAAGATAATTATTTTATTACATATTTTTATGTAAAATATTATAAAAATTTTTGAAAACATGCAGCTTGAAGAATGTTCAAAGCAGACCTTGGACTTGTGAGCATACCATCTCTATTATAAAAAGACAGTTACTATACCTGAACTTTTATGTTAAAACTAGTGATTTCTATCTTAATGGCCACTAATTAGGGGCAGAATTTATTTAACTCATCAGGGACAACAACATGTTATATTCTTAATTTCCACGATGTTCTGATTATTTCATTCTTCTATTCTTTCACCAATCTATCCATACATTCTTATTTCACTCATTGTATAAATATCTGTAAATTAGAATAGGCTTTGCCTCAATAATTTACATTACTCAAGAGTACTGTAACTACAAGCTGTATCTGAGTTCTAATTTGGGCCTTAAAACTTCTCATTTGTATGATTTATAAGAGTCACATAATCACTCTCTAATATATTTGTGTGGTTACCAAACAATAATTTTAGAGCACTTTGCACAGTGAATGGGAAAGGATACGTTCTTAAGAATTCTTGGTTGTTATCATTAGTATTTTATCCAAAACATCCTCCAATTTATGAAAAAGTTTATTTCTAAATTACTCTATAGCATAATTGGTTCTCTGGAAGCAGAAGATGTATTTCCCTGGACATAATTGGTTATCTGGAAACACAGGACTATTTCCTTAGGAGCAATGTTAGAAATATTTCTCAGATTCATAGCTTACTCTGCCAATTCCATTAAGGCCATCATGTAATTATCCGAATGCTATTTATCAAGTCTCGGCTGGGATAAAGGTCAGGGATTTCAAAGCTTAAACAAAAAGACTTGGAGAAACTGGTGGGATTAGGAGTGAAAAGGAAAGATTATAGGTAAGTAGTTATCTGTGAAGGAGAAGGAAGTTGGTAAAATTTAGACTTTGACTTTGAATTAATGGGTTGTATTTATACTAATAAATTATTGAAGAAAAAGAGACAGAATCAGAAAAAAAGAGCCTAAAATAAGGTAGAGTGGAAGGTTGATGCAGATAGGTTCTACTAATAAGGACTAGAAACACAAAAATGAGAGAATTTGTTAAAGTGGGGAAGATATCAAGGAGAAAACAAGACATCCTTTTCTGATGTCTCTTTCCACCTAAATGGCTAAATGTGTTGATATTTTACCCTTCCTTTTGAGCTCGCACTGTTAAGCAAATGAATACACCAAGAATGTTGATGACCTGCTAAGACATTCAGATAGTATCCTGAAGGCCATAAATAGTCATTAAAGGGATGGAACTCAGAGAGTAAACACTAAAATATTAGTCTCAATTATTGCAGATTACTATAAATGAGAACTTAATGTTACATCGTGCTTCTGGGCAACTGGTCAGAATACTGTAACTCTGAGTTTTTGCTTGGAAACTTTTAGTATTTTTCTCTCTTAATGAAAAAGTCACAAGAAAAGAAACATGCAGTATATTATTTACATCAAAATGTTTCTGGTGATATAAATCTCAATATTTATTAGCAACATGTTGACATTATTTTTAACAAGCTGGGATGCAACATTCATTGCTTTCAATGCCATTTTTAGAGGTCACCAAACATGGAGGCTTCTGCTAGCATTTCTAGTGAGCTAAACACTTTAATATATAATGCACAAGCTTTTTATGGAGGAATGTAGGTTTACATAGAGTGTCTACTCAGCACAAAGACAGGCAGGATTTTTCTCCTATATTGAATCAAATTTGTTGACATATTTTTCTGCAGAGTCCTTAAAGTCTGATGTCTTCCTAGATTTATTGTAAACTCTGCACAGAGGCTTATGAACATCACAGAGCACTAGCTCTCATGTATGCTCAATAACTTTATCTGCCTGGAAGGAGTTGGCACAATGGAATTTAGACCACTTTACTTGGCCAGTGAGAGAGCGGTGGAAAGATGTTTACGTAGTCTAAAATGCATTGATCGATTCTTTAAACATTTTCTATGCCTGCCTCTCAGGAGATTATAAAAGAAAAACAAGGCAGAAGTACCTATCTGATCTAGTGCTGCCAGTTTACTGGTAAGTATTCTCTCTTGGAAAATAAAAAAAGTAGAACTTCTGAACATGAAGGTGTTTCAAACACTTCTAGGATATTTACAATCACATTGAGGGTGCGAAGCTAAATAATGAACTGCAACGTATGTATTACTTCAAAAGGTTCTTGCAAACCAGATTCCTTAAAGCTACTCTAAGCTCTGTTTATAATATAGGGTTTGATAACTACAGCATAGTTTTTGAGATGGCTAATTAAAATAGCAATAGCTGTAAAACTTATGGATAGTATAGATCAAGGCAAAAGGATAAGAGCAGGAAAAAAGTAATAGAGATAAGGATAGTAGTGAGAAGATTTCTGAGAGGCCAGAAAACTTTACACCATTAATAAGTTATGAATTTTCAGCTGAACATTGCAGAGACAAGATAAGATTTACATATCAAAACATGATATAATATATTGCAGTTATTCAGGTAAAACAATTTTTGATTCTGATTTCTAGGGAAACCTCTATGGATACGGCCACTGTGTGTTGTGGATGTAATTATTTGCAATATCCATATGCTAATTGCCTTGATGAATTCCATACCACTCTACTGAATGTCCACTTACAATGTATTACAAGTGCACAACACTAATGCATGAGTCAGTAAAATTTGTTCTTACCTAGATATTTTCCACTGATTCTCACTGCTCTCCAGGTGAGTGTACATCCTTCTCTTGATTAACAGGGGCATTCTTCTCCTTCTTAACCTCAGTACAATGATTTTCTATTTTCTGCTTGGATAAGTAATATTTTGTTAGGAAAGATATACAATTACTCATAAATAAATTATGAAATAATCTATAGTGAGTACACTGACTTCTTTTATCAAATTTCTCATAAATAATAGTATGTACAGATAATTATTTCTTATCATTTGTCTAGTGTATAACATTAACTCATTTCCATACTCTGTATTAGGTCAACTCCTCATAATAAATTTTAACCTGTTAAGTATTACATTGTTGCTAGCCCAGTTAGAGATACCCTTCTAGAGCCCTTATTTCTCATTCATAATCTGGAATGTTTTCGCTACAATCCTACGATATACAGCTACCATCTTAACACAGTCCTTTCTGTTTTCTGGTTTGTGGTGTCTTTTTTCCAGACTACTTGCATGAGAAACATTTTATCCATCACTCAAATTCCTTTTCAGTAAAATATATGTTATGTGGCTACTAGAAATTTTGTCTGCAGGTAGCCTTACCTCATCAGTACCTGTTAGGTTACCTCTGCTTAAACAATTAAGATGCACCAGGACTAAGCTTCAATTCAGAAGAATTCTGAAGAACAATTGTAGCATTCATAATCTAATAGCATGAGACAAGGCTTTACTTCAGTGAATATTGTGATTTGTAATTCTCTTTTGGTCCAATCCATCCTTTACCCCACTTCTACAATTTGCTCAAATCCTGCTTGCCAAATTCTATCTTTTTGGTAACCAATCTGAAGTAGTGTATTTTCTATATAATTTGACCTCCAGTGATTTCTAGAAAATGACTAGTTGGTAAAGTTCCCATTCTTCTTTGTAATCATTAGTGTACTTAATTTATTATTATTGAAGACTATTATCTTCTAGAAAAAAATAAATTATCAGGGTAGATTCAGGATGCTATTTAAATGTAACAGCATATTACATCTTATGAAGTCTAATTTGTTAATAAAGGGAATTGAACAGATTAAATTATGAAGGGCTTCATGGCAAGAGCAGTACTTAGTAAATATTACTTAATATTATTTACTAAGTATTAGTGGTATTTTAAAAATAGTTACTATATATGTTATTATCCAGAGATAGGAGATTATAAATATAGAATGCAAAGCTAAAGAACTTAACAAAACATAAGCAGTGAATTACATGAAATTATAAATCTTCAAATGTGATTTCTATAAAATTTAATCACAGCAATTGTTGCCTGAGTGAATACTTTGTGACAAACACCATATTAAGTAATTTGACACATACATGTAATCCTCAATAAATCTCACTGAGGTGGATACCATTGATTTTTCTTTTTTACAAATAAGAAAGTAATAAGCAAAGTTAAATTATTTTGCCAAATCAGTGACTTATGTACTGAAATTAGTCATTAAATTCAGTCCTTATATCATGTTACTAACTATATGTCATGGTCTCTCTGAAAAATGTTGGTTTACTTTCATAATTTTTACTTCAATGCATCATTACAATAAGCCGTGGGAAGTTTGTTTACAACACAGGACAGACTTGTTGATGTCAAGGTTATTTTCCAAGGTCAAGTTTAAGGCTGAAATCAAGTAGAGCAACATCACCCTTCAAAATACATTAAATCATCCATAAATGTATTCGTGTATTTCTGAATTAATCTAGCATGACCAATTTTCCTTCACTGTCCAAACATAGTGCTATTTCTAACACTAAGCATATTTTGAAAGTGTTGTCTTCATAATGCAGTTATATACATGAAAAATGCATGTCATTAATCACTAGATTTACACTGGCCCCTGAACACAAACAGTTGAATTTATATGAGTTAATTGTGTATGACATAGTTCGATCCTGTAGAACAAATTGCAAAGATTAGTTAGGATCTCTACCAAAAAATTGATTAGAGGTTTGATTTTTTTTAACGTAAAAAAGGGATGGAAGACATTTTAGTTCTGATATGGAAACAAATAAAATCCCGAGAAGCTGACTAAAAAGGAACCAGTACTCAGGAGTTATCAAGAAAATTCTAGTAAGATTATCTAATCAAGCATGCTGGTGTTGTCATGGCGTCACTATGATGAAAATAAAGCTTCAAGAGTAGACAGAATTTATAAATAGCTATTCAACATGCTATATCACTTAATGTCACCCAAGGTGGTTTTCTATTTTCTGTGTTTATTCTTCTTTTTCTTTCTCAAATTTCCAAGTTACTCTGTATTTATGAAAAATCAGGATAATCCCAGGAGGCAAAGTTCCACTCCAAGTTCCAAAATTAGGAAGATATTAAATCTTCTAACAAAGAAGAATGTAAAAAGCCTCTGCGTTTTTCTCATATACAAAAACAAATGGAATATACTTCTTTAAGCTGCATAGTAATGTTATAGCTCAGGATGTGGGATTCACATGAGTATAAACAGAGATAGACAGCGATGCTGTTAGTTTGTTGTGTATTATGACTCATTTCAATTAGTATAATACACTTATTTAATTTTCTATAAAATATATTAATAATGGCTTACAATAACCACATTGTCTTTTTTGTTCTGCTAAACGTGTATTATAAGATCTGAGGTTCTTTAGCCTGAAACTTCCTATATTTCAGTTCTTCAGGTATCTAATTGTCTGTTGGGTAAAAGTTATTTTATCTGCCACTTTCAATATATCTTCCAGGTAGTTATAAGATCTAGGGTGATTGCTCACTCTGCTCCTTACAAGTTTGCCTTGTCCTCCTCTAAACTTCTGGAATGAATGTATTTTTAAAAGGCTCATGTCTCTAAGCACAATTGGTCATCCAAGAATGTAACAAGTTAATGATAGGTGGTGTTTATATGCTATCCCCCAATGTAGTGACACATGCCATATTTCTCAACTGTCATCCCTATATCTCGACCATAATTGAAATATAATATTTACATAAACTTTAAGATTAATTTGAGAGAGCTGCTTAAACATTCAGAAGCACATATATTTTTAAAGAAATTCGATTTAAAATATGTTTATACTCTTCAAAAATGGATGACTTACAATAATAACATTCTGAATTATTCAGGTACATCAATTTCAATTCAATCCCATGTTGTAATGGTGGTTTAGCTTGACAATATCATGTGAAATCAATAAAAATGTGTTGCTGATCTAGCAATATGGTATATTGTCTGAGAAAGCATTGATAGTTTTCTAAAACCTTCCTTATCACATATTTATTTCATTTGAAACATGCTTCAGAATTGGTGGGGGGGGGGGGTAAAGGCTTTTTAATATTTTTGGAAGGCTGGCCATTAGCTTTCAAGGTTTTACACAGAGCATTTCTTCCTGCATCTATTTCAGTAACTAGGTACATCAAAACAGTTCATTTATAGTATTCTACTGAGATGTTAGTATCTTCATGTTCATAAATCTTATCAACTAGGTTGTAAGCTCTTGAAAACTCAAATCTTTTATTATTTTTGTTCTTTGTTTTCTTGTGTCATCTGATTTATTCTTCAGCATAGTAGAATTATTAAATAAACATGTGTGGATGATTAAATTAATAAGCATAATCAGAACTTATTCCTAGATAAAGCAAACTAAACCTGCGGAGGAAGGCATTTCTCTGGCACAGATACTGGGAAGTTCCAGAAGTGTAATCAAAATGATGTTAAAATATGTAATTCAATGTTGAAGAAAATGAAATCCAGAAGGAAAGATGTTTGCGAGAAAAAATGAGAACAAAGAAAAAGGAGAACAAAGGAAAATGAAAAAGAGAGACAGATACACATACTCTAACTAAGCACATAGCCTGTATATGAAAAGTGACCATGAAGCAGTGGCTTTCTGAGTCTATACAGGGTATGAAGGCTTTAGATAGTGGATAGGAACACAGAACCAAGTGCCCCTGTGGTAACAATTATGTGAATATTCCTCTGAAAAGATGAAGTATACGACTTGGTCAAGGAATTTTCTTTTTATTTTCTTTTTACTTTTTCTTTTTGACAGTCCTGACGCTTGAACTCAGGGCCTGAGCACTCTCCCCAAGCTTCTTTGGCTCAAGGCAGCATTCTACCACTTGCGCCATGGTGCCACTTCTGGCTTTTTCTGTTTATGTGGTGCTGAGGAATCGAACCCGGGGCTTCATGCATGCTAGGCAAGCACTCTACTACTAAGCCACATTCCCAGTCTGGCATTTTCTTTTTTAAACAAGAAATTACTATTTTCTTTATGTAGTTGAGCAAAGAAGTTGCCATTATTTTTAGGCTCTATTTCTACACAAGGTACCTCAGTCATCCAGCTTCTATTTGAAAAGCATAAACATACAGAAAACATTTGTAAGACTTTGTCTACATTTGATGGGTAAATAAGGTACCCATACTGAAAGGTAGCTTAATGATGAGTGAAATTATTGATGAAGTGGGTATGTGATTGTTTAGTGATCATATTCACTATTGTAATGTGAGGTGTTTGAGGTCATCTACACACAATTGCAATATAGCACTGAGGAATTTATGTACTTCCTGAAGTCCATCCATTCCGTAACTGACTACTAACTGGGCAACTTCTATATGAAAGATACTTCAGTAAGCAAATAATTCCTAATTCCCATTTTCCATAATTTCCTTCATTCTTTCCTTATTAGAGCCATGACATTTCTACCTGCCAGAAGAGCTGTTTCAAGGTTTAAATATATGCTTAGAAAATTTTGACACATGACTGGGAAGGTGGGAGTTGACCTTTTTAAGGAAAAAAACTGATTTAGCAAACTGATAAATATCATTCTTCATTTCTTGTAAATGTCACATCATCTGCCATTCCACCCAGATGAGAAGTAGGTAGTACAATTTGTTGCTCAAATGATGTAAGAAATAGTTAATGTTTAATTGATAATCCTTACTGAAGACTAAAATTCCTACATTCAAATCAGCCTGGATAACACACACATAACCACACAAACTTACTGTGGATTTCAGGGCATTCCAAACAACGATAAAATTGTGATTAGGACTTTAGCCCAGCTTCTGAGATTAAGAAGTTTGTGTGGCAGAAAAATAGTAGAGTAGGAGAAAAATTAACTTTTATGAAGTACTATTTAATCAGATAATTTAACAATACTGAATAAGGCAGTGAGAGAAAAAAAAGAAAAAAGAAACTTGCTCCAAACACATGGAGAATTTGTTCCTTATTGTGAATTCCTGGCCCCAAACCAGTACATCTAGGATTTTCATTTGTTTCCAGATCATTTACATCAGCTAGATCATAGGTTTTCTTTTATCATAATGTGATTATATTAGATGTGAATGGTAACTTGTATATATATATATATATATATATATATATACATATATATATATATGTATATGTATATGTATATCAGGACCCAACACTGGTGACTCACACCTATACACTTATAATCCCAGCTACTCACGAGACTGAGAACTGAGGGTCACATTAAAGCCAGCAGGGGCAAGAAAGGCTGTGAGATTCTAATCTCCAAGAGGTTCTAATCTCCAATTAACCACCAGAAAACCAAAAGTGGAGTTGTGGCTCAAAATGGTAGAGCATTAGCCTTGAACAAAAAAGTTCAGGGATACATTCCTCAATACAATAAATGCTGTATATGACAAACCTACAGCCAGTATTATATTTAATGGTGAAAAACTAAAGTCATTTCCTTTAAACTCAGGAATGAGATGAGGATGTTCACTCTCGAGAGAATGCCTAGCTACAGCAATAAGACAATATACAAACATAAAAGGGATCCAAATAGGGGAAAGATGAAGTAAAATTCTCCCTCTTTTCAGATCATGATCTTATATTTGAAGAATATCATTGAATCCACTCCCAAATTACTCGAGCTGATTCAAAACTTTGGCAAAGTGGCAGGGAATAAAAATTAATCCTCAAAAATCAATGGCTTTTCTGTATGCCAACAATGAGCAGAGAGCAAATGAAATCAGGAAAGCAACTCCTTTTGTAATAGCCCCACAAAAAATAAAATACCTGGGAATTAACTAAAGAAGTGTAGGACCTTTAATGATGAAAACTTTAAAAACCTGAGAAAGGAAAGCTAAGCAAAATTTAGGAAGTGGAAAACCCCATGCTCCTGGATTGGAAGGACCAACATCATGAAAATGGCAATACTTCCCAAGGCTGTGTACAAATTCAATGAGATACCTATCAATATTCCAACCTCATTCTTCAAGGAAAGAGAAGAGGCAATCCAAAAATTCATATGGAACAATAAAAGACCCTGAATAGCAAAAATGATCCTTAACAGAATGAACAGTGCTGGAGGAATATCAATACCAAATTTCAAACTCTACTACAAAGCCATAGTACTCAAAACAGCTTGGTACTGGCACAAGAAGAGACCCCAGGACCAATGAAATAGAATTGAAAATCCAGAAATGAATCCACAGACCTATAGCCACCTAATCTTCAATAAAGGAGCTAAAAAAAATAGAATGGAAGAAAGACAGCCTCTTCAGTAAATGGTGCTGGCAAATTTGGTTAATCACCTGTAGAAAACTAAAGTTAGATCCTTATATACCAACCTGCACCAGAATCAACTCCAAATGGATCAAAGACCTCAGAGCCAAAGCAGACACCTTGAAAACATTACAGGAAGGAATAGGAGAAACCCTAAGTCTCCTTGGCACAACCTGAAATTTTCTTAATAGAGACCCAGAAACATGACACATCAAAGAAAGGTTGGACAAATGGGATTGTATGAAGCTTCATGGCAAAGGACATAGCTAGCAAGATCAATAGAAAGCCCACCAACTGGGAGAAGATCTTCACTAGCCATACAACGGACAAGAGTCTCACGTCTAAAATATACCTGGAACTCAAAAAATTAAATCCCCCAAAAACAAATCTTCAAAGACACAACCACCCAATAAATAAGTGGACTAAAGACTTAAAGAGAAACTTTTCTGAAGAGGAAAGAAGGAAGGCCAATAGACACATGAAGAAAAGCTCAACCTTCCTAGCCATAAAAGAAATGCAAATCAAAACAACACTGAGATTCCACCTCACCCCGGTTAGAATGGTTATAATCAAGAACTCTAATAACAACAGATGGTGGAGGAGATGTGGACAGAATGGAACCTTACTGCATTGTTGGTGGGAGTGTAAATTTGTTCAACCACTTTGGAAAGTAGTATGGAGGTTCCTCAAAAGACTCCACATAGAGCTCCCCTATGACCCAGCAATCCAAATTTTGGGCATTTACCGAAATTGAAAATGAACTTTACAACTTCAGTGTGGGAGGGTAGTTGTGGAGATGAGAGGGAAGGGATGGTAAGGGGAAAACAAAAGAGGAGGCAACAATGCTCAGTAGGAAATGTCCTCTACCTTGCTCATGTAACTCTAACCCCTGTGTACAGCATTTTTACAATAAAAAATATACAAAAATGAAAAAGTAGTGTATATACACAATGGAATTTTGCTCATCCATTAGAAAGAATGATATTACATTGTTTCCAAAGAAATGAATGGATATGAAAATATTTGGTAACAGAAGTCAGGCCTAGAGAGACAAAGGACACATGTTCTCTCTCATATGTTGTAGTTCGATCTAATTTATAAATATACAAGTAAACCCTTAAGGGATTGTATGAAAGTGCAAACAAATGTATTAACTGAAGTAAGATAGTTGCAGGGCATAATCCAAACGATGTAATTTCTTAGAAAAACCAATTCACAGTCCAACAAATTGAAACTTGAAACTTGGGGGAAAGAGCAGGAAGAATTAGACAAATGAAGAGAGGAGGGGACAGACAATACAGTCATAATATTTGATACATATTCTATGAAACTAAGAAAATTCAGGAGAGGTATTTGATTGGGAGGGATTGGGGAGAATGATGAAAAGGTTGACACTGATCAAGAATCGTACTTATAAACTGGTTTGTTAAATGGTAATATCTTTGTACAACTACTTGAAAATAAACTGTAATTAAAGAGAAAAATATATTCTCATTCCATTAATTAGAATATGCATACTATTACTCAATGCAATTTTAATATATTTAATTTAACATGAATAAAATATATGATTCATTAATTTAATGCCTAACCAAGCCTTTGTAGGATGATTTTTACATTAGAAAATCAGGGGCTGTATAATTCAAAATTCAATGCCTATTCATGATAATGCTATTAGAGAATTAAGAATATAAGTCCTTTCTTGTAATTTATAATATATATCTCCCAAAACTCTGTAATAACTGACACATTTAGTGTCACATTTTTTATTAATGTAATGATACATTAGTATCATTCACATGTTGGGATCAAATCAAGGTTTTAAGTATAAGAATAGCTTGAGCAACATAATGAGTTTAAAGCTACCTTGGGATATAGAATTAGACTTTGATCTTCCATATGGAAAGAATATCTAGTCATGATTATAATTCATTCCACTTTTGGACTGCCTAGTTCACGCAATAAGGTATGAAAAAGAAATGATTTATAAGAGACCTGTAAAGGACAAATGACAATGATCTTAATTTAGAAAAGATGATAATATACTGAAGCAAACTATTATAATTAATAAGAAATTCCTTCCTTTTTTCATATTTGACAGTATTAAGGACTGATCTTGGGACCTTGAACATGCTTGGAAGGGACTTGATCCATATCACCAGCCCCATTTAGCATTAGTTATGTTTAAGGTAGAATGCTGTTTTATGCCTAGACCAACCTGGCCTATGATTGCTCTACTTGTGCTTTCTTACATTTCTGGGCCAGACAGACATGCACCACTGAGTTCAGCTATTGTACTTTCCCCACATGTACTTTCCCCCTTATACCAAGCCATTGACTGAGATTGAGGTGTCTTGAATTTCTTTTTCCTGAGACTAACTTCAAAACATAATCCCGTAATCACTGATTGTTATGTAGGTAGGATTACAGGGTTACAGAACTATATACAGCTTCATTTTATTTGTTGTATGCAAAAATCTAGCATTGTAATGCATATTAACCCATATTACTTCATCTACCAAAAAGTAATGCTTATTTTAAATGCTCATTCATGATAGCAACAAAAATAATACTCTGCAAGAATAAATATAAATTAGTAAATGTAATAACTTGAAAGAAAAGTTGCACAATTTTTTCATGTTTTGTGTGTGTGTGTGTGTGTGTGTGTGTGTGTGTTTTGTGTGTGCATGTGTGCTGATCCAAGAACATGGGCACTATCTCTGAGCTTTTGGGTTCAAGGCTGCTGATCTACCAGTTGAGTCAGCTCCACTTTCAGCTTTTCAGTGGTTGTTTGGAGATGAGTCTCTCACACTTTCCAGGTAGGCTGCCCTTCAATCACACTCAATCCACTGAGTAGCTAGGATGTCAGGCATGAGTCAGAGTGCCCAGCCACAGCATTTTTGAAAACATTCTTACTCTTAATAATGTAGTATGTTCTTGCCTAGGAAATATCATACCGATGTTAATTCTTTTAATATTAATCTAAACCAAAATTTTCTTTCAACAAAGCTCCATAAAGGATATGATGGAATTTAAAGAGCATAGATTAAAGAAAATGTTAAGGGCTAGGACTGTGGCTTAGTGGTAGAGTGCTTGCCAAGCATGCATGAGGCCCTGGGTTCAATTCCTCAGTACCACATAAACAGAAAAAGCCATAAGTGGCACTGTGCCTTAACTGATAGAGCACTAGCCTTCAGCAAAAGAAGCTCAGGCACAGTGCCCAAGCCCGGAGTTCAAGCCTCAGGCCTGGCAAAAAAAAAACAAAGTTAAGAATATATTTTTTTTTGTCAGTCTTGGGGCTTGAACTCTGGGCCTGAGCACTGTCCCTCAATTCTTCAGCTCAAGGCTAGCACTCTACCACTTGAGCTACAGCGCCACTTCCAGTTTGATGGTAGTTTATTGGAGATAAGAGTTTCACAGATTTTCCTGCCCGGGATGGCTTTGAACCACGATCCTCAGGTCTCACCCTCCTGAGTAGCTAGGATTACAGGCGTGAGCCACCAGCGCCCGGCAAGAATAATTAATTTAATTGTGCTACAGTCATATATGATGTAGGAGCTTCCCCTATCAGGAATCAACACATTACAAATATATGTTATTTAAAATGTGTGAGCTGTTGAAAGAATAGGCAAATAAATTAATATTTGTCATTCCTTCAAATCATCTATTTAATTATGGAACTGAAATAAAGAATCATGTACTTCCTCTAAATATTGTAAGGAAATGTTATGTAATAACACTGATATTATTGATTGTTAGCTATTATAAGGGCACTAAGTACTTGACATAAGTAGCATTTCACAATAGTATTAAAAGTTAGACTACAAATAAATTGTGTTCGAAAACGATAATAAGATAACAGAAATAGCATTTACGTTACGCCATATTCCTTTCCATTTTAGATTAACCCAGAAGGTAAAAATAATATCTCTCAAACGGATGAGAAAATATGCACACCATCATTATTATATCGTACCTAAGAAATGCTTCAAAACCAAACAGAGAATAGGCAAGTTGAAATAAATAGAGCTCATTTGACATTGAAAGAGAAATTCTCTGTAAAATAGTAAAATCACAGATTTAGAATATCTAAAACATCTAAAATATGTAAAATCTAAAATATCTAAAAATATCTAAAGTTTAGGATTGTATTAGAATGGTAAAATTTCAAATGATCAAAGAACCAACTTTTTAGTACAGAAGATGGTTCAGTTCTTCAAAGCTCTACTGAGATTTACAACAGCCATTTGAGGCACAGGAGCAGTTTCAAGCAGGCTTAAAAAATGAACCAGATGAAGCTTTATCTATTGGACCAGAAATTGACACTGTATTCAGAGGTATAAACCTAACAATTTGCTCTCCATAAGAGAAAGAGAGAAAGAAAAAAAATCATTTTAGCTTCACCAGGGACCCTGAAGTGAAGCTTATTCCAAGTCTCAATGGGGAATAACAATTCAAATATCTGTGTTTTTTTTTTTCTAAATCTCTGAGGATTGGGAAAATGTCAAAACCCAGAAGCATATGTGTAGTGGGGGGAATTGAAAAGAAAAATACACTTTCTCTGAAGATGTATTTGTGATATGAAGAGAAAAAATATGTTGTGGTCCAGCCAGGTAACTGCTGTATTTATTTAATTTCTATAATCAAATACGTATTTGCATCTCTATATCCCCTTGCATTATCCATTTTAATAATAGTCTGTATTATGTTGAGTATTGCTGTCACAATATTCTTAGATATATCTAAGATGCGTGACCTCCTTTTTACACTTATTTTTGACTAGTCTATTTATCATCATTAAATATTGTATATAATGTTTGCTGCAACTTGGAATCTAATAGCATTGTTATTTTGTTGATAGAACATATATGAAAAACTAATGGATTTATAAAGAAATATGCACATCTTATTCCAAACTTTAGGAAAATCAGGAAGAGAAATGATGAAAACAAATGAATCACATCCTGGTTGACACTGAATTTAACATTTGGACCAAGTTCTATAACCTTGGTAAAGCCTCAAGATTAAGGAAATTTCATTCTTCAAAGAAATAGTTGTAGGGGCTTGGAAGGTAGCTCATGTATGCCTTGCATGCATGAGGCCCTGGGTTCAATTCCTCAGCACCACATAAGCAAAAAGAAACAAAGCCCGAAGTGGCACTGTGGCTCAAGTGGTAGAGAGATAGCCTTGAGCTGAAGAGCTGAGGGACAGTGCCCAGGCCCAGAGTTCAGGCCCCACGACCAGACCACCCCCCCAAAAAAAGAAATAGTTGTATTAACCAGAAATTTCTTTTTTTTAATTTTTATTTATTTTTTATTTTGAAAATACTGTACAGAAGGGTTACAATTACATGGGCAAGATAATGAGTACATTTCTTATCAAGCATTGTAGCCTCCTCCTTTGTTTCCCCTTCGCATCCCTTCCCAGCCTCCCCCCATCCCCCCCCCACCTAATCCTCCCCCCACCCAAAGTTGTAAAGTTCGTTTTCGACATGACAACTTGTACTTCTCATTGTTGCAACGGGTCCACTTGTATCCTTATTTAAACGACTTGTTTTTCCCCTCCCCCTCCACAAATTATACCAACATCAAATACAGTGAAAGCGGGAGTTATACTGTGGGGGAGGGACATACAAAGCAACAAAGAAATAATCTTATAAATGCGTTAGAAACAAATGCATGAAAGAAAAAAATTTAAATACATATCTTAGGGCTCATTTTCCTAACATCACCTTATCTGACCTTTTCTGCTTGACTTGTACATATACTAGATATTGCAAATAAGGGAAACCATGGGACCTATGTTTCTTTGGGCTTGGCTTACTTTACTTAATATAATTTTTTCCAAGTCTTTCCACTTCCTAACAAATGGGGCAATGTCATTCTTTCTGATGGAGGCATAGAATTCCATTGTGTATGTATACCACATTTTCTTGATCCATTCATCTACTGAGGGGCATCTGGGTTGGTTCCATATCTTAGCTATAGTAAATAATGCTGCAATAAATATAGTTGTGCTGGTAGCTTTAGTGTGGTCTTGTTTGTAAACATTTGGGTAAATGCCCAAAAGTGGAATTGCTGTTCATAGGGGAGCTCTATGTGGAGTCTTTTGAGGAATCTCCATACTGCTTTCCAAAGTGGTTGAACAAGTTTACACTCCCACCAACAATGAAGTAAGGTTCCCTTCTGTCCACATCCCCTCCAGCATCTGTTGTTATTAGAGTTCTTGATTTTTGCCATTCTAACTGGGGTGAGGTGGAATCTCAATGTTGTTTTGATTTGCATTTCTTTTATGGCTAGGGAGGTTGAGCATTTCTTCATGTGTCTATTGGCCATCCAGACTGCAATAGAGGCAAAATGGAGATAACTTTCACTTTACTACTGATGCTTAGAGATACAATTATTTGTCATCATTCCAGAATATGTTTGAAGTCACAAAACAGCATTCATGATTGATGTTTGACAACTTATACATTTTTTCCCCAAAAGTGCATGTCAAAACACAATCTTGTTAGTCATTCCTTTTGCTCTGGTCTCAGTTCTTGGGAGTTGTGGAGAGCTTATTTTTCTGATGATGACTGCAGAAAAGGAATGCTTTTGTTTAAAGGAACTGATTCCATTCTGAATTCCTCACCTCAAAATCAAGAGAAAAACAGATTCTATGTACTTCTATATGAAATTCACACCAAATTTCTGTGCAAAGTTTGAATTATAATAACAACAAAAAGAAGATGAACAGCAATAATGAATGTAGAATCGGAATGTTTGCTCTTCATTGGATTTGCTTTAATTTTTACCAAAACTCTGTAGGCTACAAATTTTATACTTACTTTGCAAGAGAACAATGAAGCTCATATTTTTGTATGCTAATCACCCAATTTCATTCATGTAATGATTCATGAGATGGAAATTGAAACTCTATAGCTATTTACTTCCATTAAACTTAACTCCATTCCTTTTAGCTTCCTGAGGGCAAGGCCAACTGCAATATGATTAATCTCCATTTCAAATTTTGTGTCTAGCAAAGACATCAGTGTTTATCCTTTTTCTTTTTTTCTTTCTTTCTTTCCTTCTTTCTTTCCTTCTTTCCTTCCTTCTTTCTTTCCTTCTTTCCTTCCTCCCTTCCTTCCTTTCTTTCTTTCTTTCTTTTTCTTTCTTCTCTCTTTCTTTCTTTTTCTCTTTCTCTCTTTTTCTCTCTCTCTCTTTCTCTCTTTCTTTCTGCTTGCTTCCTTGCTTCCTTCCTTGCTTGCTTGCTTTTGCTAGCTACTACATCAGAGAACAAGGGGAATTAAGATGTTACTTAGAGTATGAAAACAAACAAGATGAAAACTGCTATAAGACATATGCACATTCCTTAATTGTATGAAAAACTCTGACGTTTGTCACTCTTCCTAATTTCCAACAATGTTCCATATTGTGTGGGAAAGGGGAAATAAGAGGGTAAAAAGGAGTGAATATTATAGAAATTACATTATATACATGTATAAAAATAGCATAATCAAACACACCAAAAACTGGAAGGAGGGGAAAGAAAGGTAATATAGAAGGAATGAATTTGATCAAATTACATCATATATATTGTAAATATCAAATTATACCCTCTGGTACAATTAATTTAGGCCATTATAATTAATGAAAACAGTTTCTTATTCAAAATGTTGTCTGCTATTTTAATTATTAGTATAGCATATCTAGAAATTAGGCATATTATATTTCAGAACAAATTGTCCAATATTTTGTTTTGACAAAGAAAAAGTATGTTTTTGTGTTAGTAAATATTTAGATTTTTTTTCTTTTTCTACAGTATTGGGCTTTGAAATCTGAGACTAGTGTTTGCTAGACAGATGTTTTATTTGCCAAGCTACAGTTCCATCTTTCCTTAAGACTACATAAGTTAATCAAAAAGGTTAACTCTCAGCATTAATAAGATAAACAATTATGTTATAATTAGCTTGAGCAGAATCCATGACTGTCAAGTGGAAAAATAGGATTTTTATTATCCATAACAGAAATTTCATAGTGTGCTAAAGTTAAAGACAGTTTTTTGATTGATTTTTGTAAAAATGGATGCCTGTTTTTGCAATTGAAAATAAGACCAGTTCTTCACTGTTTGCTTGAAAAGAAGAGAACGAAAATTGCTTTTGCTGCAGTAACTGCTGTGGATGCTGATTCCTACCCCAGCATCTCCTGGGCAGATCCACAGCTGGCTAGATTTGCTGATAAAATGTGAGACATTCTAAGTTGTTCATTTATTGAAAACGCTTCTTTAATATCTGAGACTTACTAGACCTATACTGAGTTTTTAAAATAAGATAAAGTGGATGAATCGTACTTAATGTTGAATCATATCAATATTTAATTGCTAACGTGGAATCATCAGCTCAGAGTTTATATGGAAAGTTGCACTTTTTTTCAATGAATGACTATCAAAAAGAATGTGACACATTTGAAAGGAGATAAATGCTTGGCACAGAATAACACCATTGCAGGCAGAAATATTAGTAAAGACAATTTAGATAAGAGCTATTGAAAAGGGATAAAATTCAGGGAACATGTTTAAAAGCTACTATAAACACTTTTGCGGGGAGTTTTTAAATAGGGAAACAGATGGGGGAAATAATTGTCTAATGCTTATGCTAATGTACTACAAACCCCAATTATCTAGGCTGCTCAAGAATCAGGTGTTTGGTAGGGTTTTGTTGCTGTTGTTGTTACTGTTGTTGTTTTGTTAACTAAGAGTTTCTCTAAAAACCAAATGCTATCTTAGAAATTGTTGAAAAACATTCCAAAGTGGTTTAAAAGTTTCACATTACAATAGAAATTTTTTTGTTGGACGTTGGAATTCTTTGAAGTCACTGCTCTGAATATAAATAATTGAAAAATCTATGGCATATATGGACTATCAAATCAACTTAGGATAGTCTGAAAGTAAATGATTTTGTCACTCCTGTGGTTTGAATTCAGGGCTTTGCTTAACAGGCAAGAATTCTACAATTTAAGCCACACCCTCAGCCCCAGTCTCAGACCTTGCTCCTCCTGCCTATGCCTCTTGGGTAGTTGGGATAAAAGGTCATAAATACCACACCCAGCTTGTTGATTGAGATTAGGCTTTACTGAAGCTGTCCTTGAACCCTGTGGATCTTGATTTTCCCCTCCGAGTAGTTGGGTTTATAGGCATGCATCACCACTTTCATCACTCCTTGAGAGTAATTTTGAGAAAATAAATACGTAACGTGAACATTTTAAATGAATTGGTCTCTTACAAACACTGGGATACTTGTGCAGACAGTAAAGCTTAATAGCTTCTGGACATGTCTTAGAAGTTCTCACAAAGTATTCTCTTTTAAAAACAGAATCATCTGTGGGGGAAAAGGGGCAGTGGATTTGTTTACACCATACTTCAATCTGATTGAATTGTCTTCATTCATGATGGTCTACCTATAATCTGAAAATGGATGGAATGGGATTGTGAAAATGTGGGAAAGAATTTTACTGCATGTAGGAGTCCCAAGGCATTATGCAGAGCTTTCATATTTATTAATGAAAAGAAAAATACCAACTTTTGTTTCAGATTGTCCTTTAAAACTACATATTCTATGATAACGGGGACTGTTGTATACACAGTATTCATCACACTTGTATAAGTACATGCACTGTAGTTAGGAAAGTACCAGGTACATAATCATCCCATACATAGTGTGGCAAAATTAATGTATTGTTGACATGTAAAGATTTGTCAATGGCAGAGATAGAAATTTGATAGAGATTTTCATTATTATCATTTTGAAATTGTTTTGAATATTTATAAATGAAATATCCCGAAAAGCTCTTTGTAGTCATAGAAACCTGAATTTTGTCTTCAAAAATGCTCATAATTTATGATTGAAACTTTTTAAAAATTAATCTATACTGTAGGCTATGGGTTCTCAGAGGGTAGAAGCCAATAGCATAATACTTAGGTAGACAACTTTTCTATAGTAATTGTTTGACAAACATTGGTTCTATAAGAGAAAATTTTTTTAAAAAAATTGAAAACGTTTGCCATCTTCTCCAAGATGACATTTGTTTATGGTGAAATGTTTCACGTATAAATTAAACTTCCATTTTATCCAGTACCATTCGGGAATCACAAAGCTAATTCTAAAACTCATCATCTAGCATATATGAGATTAAAAAATTCACATGAAATTAATTTAAAATATTGTTAGGCAAATGGAAAGATTTCTATGGCACTACAAAGCATTTCACCATTAAGTCGATTATATTTTCAAATGATTATTCATTATGTGTTTCAAATACACACATACAGCACATACGATACATACATCATATGTATCTTTTAAATGCATGCTGCTAGAGAATACATGGTCAAGCACTTTAGGCTCACATAACGTGTAACCATAGCAAAATTGATAACCCCTGGTCTCTATTCTCAAGTAATTTATAATACATGGAGAAAGCAAATAGTGGTGATACGATATAGTTTAAATAGTTGTGTGTATAAAACAGCATAAAAACAACTCATTTTTATTTAGTGAAATAAGGTGAAATAAAGGCTGCATGGATATTTATCAAAACCATGTGAGTAGCTTGCTTTGGAGGTTGGAAGAGATAGGAGAACACATACACACACACACACACACACACACACATGTGCACATGTGCAGGCACACACACACACACACACATTTGTAATGCTACAGAGATTTGAAGGGACCTTTGCATTTACCAAAGAACTTTGAGTTTTGTCCAAAAGCTCAAGGTGAGCTACTAAGTATGTGAAAGCTAGAGGCTGACATGACCAGCAAGCTTCTTTCTTGTGGTCACACTGATGAATGTAGATGATGGCTTGTAGGAGGAGAAAAAAAATTGGACAAAGTCAGTATCAAGGTTATTTCAGTAACTCCAGTAAGACATGATGTGACAGTAAGGTGACAAACGTGGTGAGAATGAAGAAGAAAAGAAAAGGACAGGCAAGATAATTTCTTAACCTAATAAGCATAAGCTCCACAGAATATTTCCCTGGAATGTGCTGCCCACCAGCACTTCTCCTGATGAATCACATTGTAGGTCTATTGCATCCCAAATAGCAGCTATAATTTCCACTCTAAGAAGAATATAGGACACATGTTCTTAAAAAAACATGATAAATTACCTCAATAGCTGATGTCTTACCCTTCCCATAAACAATACTCCTACCCAAGGTGTTCTTCGACTTGTGACCTCATATAAGCCACAATCTTGTCCTAGGGGAATTTAGAAACCAATAATCTTGAACAACACATTAAACATTATTATATTCTACTTCACATGAAATTCTTGGAGTTTCCATTGACATATATCTCAGGCAAGAACTCACAGTCCAGTGAGCTTACAAAAAAACCCAGTAAGATATATTGTGTCTATAATGATCTCAAAGTCCTCTACAGGTACAGACCTTTCAGTTAAGCTTAAACTCCAGAAGTGTTTCCAAGAAGGTAGGTTGTGATTGCCATTCCGTATAATCAGTATGAATCTGGAATAAATGAAATATATGAAGGCTCTGGAGCATATTTACAGACTCTTGTATATCGTGTTCTGGGTTCTTGAGTTTATTAGTAAATTAACTATGACAATAGTTTTTTAGTAGAAGATAGAAGAAACTAGCATTGGTTTTCTGGTTACCTTTAAGTTACAATATGGAGAACAGACTGTAGAGGTGTAAGGCTCTTAAACCAACACCACTGGGCAACTGGGATTGTAATGCAGGAGATAAGCAATGAAGCTCAAAGCTAGGGCATAGCCATCAAAATACAGTGGGAAGGATAGATTGGAGAAATCATTAGACCTATTGGAATCTATGGTAAACAAGGGAGAAAGAATCTTCACGCATGGATTTAATAACATAGGTTTTTTTTAAATTCATGTAGTGTTTGAGTTGCCAGTAGGGAGCCAAGCTAATTCTAAGAATGTTTTATAATTGATGTATGTATGTGGTTGTATTTTCTATGAAAAGATATACCCCATACAAGATGATTCTTTAATAGGTAGCAGAAGCCATGAGAAGTAACATGATTTTTGGCCATTAAACTGGATCTACAATCTAAATCAAATTTCAAATAACACTATGAAGTATTTTGTACTTAGTATACCCACAATAAGAGAAGAAAATATTTCATACTTATGCATTTTCTGACACCAGCTTCCTTATCTTTTAAACAGATACTTGAAGTAATTAGTCTATTTTTAGGCATATTAGAAACATTAAATAAAAAACACCATTGACATAATGACCTTAAAAATGTCTACCACTGGTTGGCTCATAAAGAAATGCTTATATCAATTATTTTGTTAGATAAGAGAGATACACCCATCAGGAAAAGGTATGTCAGCAATAAAAGCAAGATGTTGGCAGTAACACTTTTCAATTTGGTAACTAGCTTGTTTCAGTGGCAAGTAATTTAGCCTTTTAGAGCATGATTTTCTGTTTTCACATCATGGTAAATAAATAGGGGACTTTCCAGCATTCATATGATGCTTGACCAATACTGCATATGTGAAGTTGTACTAAACTGGTGGCTAACACAAGGAAATAATGTTAATAATGTATTATTCATTGCTATATAGAACTTCGTATACATTAAGATAAAAGAATAGGAAAGAAGAAAGGAAGATGGAGAGAAAGCCACAGCAGGGTAGAATAATAAAAATAGAAGCAAAAGAAAAAATGGGCATAGTATATATATATATATATATATGTATATATATATATATATATATATATATATATATATATATGAAACAAAGGGGGATTTCAATGTGTTTGAAGAAAGTTTGGTGATACTATGTCTCTCTGTTGTCACAAATATTGAATCTCCAAGGAAAGTAGTTTATGCACTTTTCTGAGCATGAAGAATTGGAAAAGGGCAAAGACAAGGGTACTGAAATAGCTCTCAAGAGGGGGTTCACCGGCCTGGCAAAGCAACCATCCTCCTAAAGTTGTGCTAAGAAAAATATGAATTTTCATTCATATTAGGCATAAAGAAGATATTGTAGGTGATAGGGAATGGGAATCAATCCCTGAGAGCTCACAAAATATTTTGTTGTAGAATATCATCTATTTGATGAGAAACAAACATTACTGACTATCAAAAATTACAGATACAGAGCCACAGGAAGGAAGATGAGAGGGAAGGAGAATGCACACATATGTGTATATGTGTGAGAGAGAAAGAGGGAGTGAGAGGAGGAAAGAGAAAAGAGACAGGAAGACATAGAATGTTCTAGGATTTCAGTCCAGATCCTTGAACATTCAGTAAGCTATCATGATATCATTTTTAAATACCTTTAACTTACAGCTAAGATCTTCCAGTAGGGATTTTTCATATTCCCCATTGGTGTTATTTTATCGAGTCTTTTCAGAAGCTTTTCAAACTATTCAGCTGGATTTGGTTATATAAGCAAAGCATACTGATTAAATTCTCTGCCACATTAACTGTGTCTGCATCTATAATGAAGATGTGCATGCTTCTTTTTATTTTGGCTTCTATGACCATTCCGTATCCAATTCAATGTAATCCAAATGATGGAGTTGTGCCATGTGAGATAAAGCCACTCTATACAGTTACATTGTATGCCTTTGGAGGACAGGTTTATGAAGAGCCTTTGAAAAGGATACAAGGATACTAGAATTTCTGATAAGTCTTTGACAAATTCTCCAGTTGTAATTGAGCTGTCTCATTCTAAACTGCCTTATCTTGCTCATTTTGCATGCTCTTCTTCAGATCTTGTCAGAAGTATTTCACAAATGCAATTCTATTTTGCAAACATCCTTCCAAGAAATACTGAGCCCATTAGATGCATGGTGTTTTGTTAGATGTTAGAGTCAGAGGAGAGCTGGTTCATGGCAAAGGTACGGCAAGGAGATGCAGCCTTTATTCATATTTAAATTGTACATAAAATAAATACAAATACTCATTTGAATGAGTCAAGGACAATTTCTAAAATCACAAAAGAGAATCTATAGTTTTCCAAAAAGAAAAATAATATTTGATATATCCAGTGAAAGCTAAGCAAGAGAAAATTTGACATGGAAAGGAAAAATAATTTAGCAGAGAAATCATCCAGTGGGTAGAGAAATTTCAATGAACACAGAATAAAGTAGTACTTACACTTAATTTGAAGACTTAAGATATAAAATTAAAGTACAAAAATAATGTAGTAAAATTAAGCATCAGAAGACAAAATGCACAAAAGAGAAAATGTAAATAAACTCAAGATTTTTAAATTTTATCTTACAGTAAAGTGGTTAGATAAGGTTGATCAACTTTTGAGAATTTAAATATGAATTTCAAATTAATAAGGGCAATTGTTAAATACATATAAGTAGACTTTGCACTCTCAAAGATTCAAAAAATAAATTAGAAAAAATAAATTCTGGGGATTATGAAGTCATTAAAACATAAAAAGAAATAACAAAGTAATTTTAAAACAAATATAAAGCATTATGATGATAGAAGTATTTCCAATTGGCCAGTCATCTAATTCTCTTTCTAAAAGACAGTTTAACTTCACATTTAGAGAATTAATTATATGCTATTTCAAGAAATATGCTTAAATATAAATGTAAAATATATGTACATGTATGCATGTGCACATATACCAAGCACTAAATATACCAATAGAAGGAAGGCTGCTATAGCTCCACTAACAATAAAATACATCTTAGAACACAATCATTACAAAGGGCCATGTAATACACCAACAGCCTTCTCATTATCTGAGAAAAGTGACCCACATTTTGGTTTCTTTTATTTGTAGCACAGTGAAATCCCAATGGGCACATTAGAAATTTTATTGTTTGTGGTAGCTGAATTACATGAAACCTAGGTGCCCATTACAAATATATAACGGATAATGATGAATGTTATGTCTTATTCTCTAGAGGTCAAGATAATAAACTAGATGTACTTACTATATCCCAGCTGTATTTTATACCAAAAACAAATATAATGTTCAAAATGAAAAAATAAACAATAAATACAAAGATATCTACAGGATTTTATTTATCTGATTTAAAAGTGCCTATGCACAGAGGAATCACAGGAATGTACTGAGAGATTACTATGTGCCTCTGTTCAAGAACAGAGATAAGAAGTAGTTTTTCCAAGACTATATACTGATATGGCAGCCAAGTTAAGATTCACTCTATTAACCAATTATTATTCTAATCTTAACCATTGTGCATATACCAAAAAGTTTTGTCCGTGTACCTACATATCCAAGGTATCTAAGGATGTATATTATGAATATTTGAATATAACATAAAAGGACAATGACTGATAAAACATAATAGAATAAGAAAGGAACCTTATAACGAACAACAACTCAGTAGTAAAATACAATATCCCAAATATGTGAACATATATATGTATATATATACACATATATACATACATATATCTACACATATGTATGTATAAACATGTATATACGTATGTATATATATATATATATATATATATATATATATCTTCAGAAAGAGATTTAGAAGGTGGGGTAACTGATTATCAATTATCTTATTGCTAAATGAGAAGTGAATAAAATTGTTTACTGATTATAGTAACTAATATTGTCCTTGCATGCATGTATCTGATATGTACCAATATTCAGATATTGCCTGGACCTTCTTTGATTTTGTGGGCATGTTATCAGTTTTCAACTGACAGTGAATAATAGAAATACAGTTAGTGTTTCAGACTCTATGTGGTTCTGATGTGATTTTTGTCTTTGAAGCTCTGACTTTAAGAAGTTTAGCTGGGGGCTGGGAAGGTGGCTCAGTGGTAAAGCACTTGCCTTGCATGCCTGAGGCCCTGGGTTCAATTCCTCAGCACCACATAAGCCAAAAGAAAAAAATCGGAAGTGGCGCTGTGGCTCAACTGGTAGAGCGCTAGCCTTGAGCTGAAGAGCTGAGGGACAGCGTCCAGGCCCAGAGTTCAGGTCTCATGATCACACACACACACACACACACACACACACACACACACACACAGAAGTTTAGCTGGAAACAAGCACAAAGTCAGGACATGGACTAAATATTTTCAACTAAGATTTGTATAAACACAAGATTACAAGTTTTGATAATAGCATTTAGAGGAATATAAATTTTGTTTCCTCTGCTTCTTTTTATAGTATGAATAATTAATCACTAGTCATGGCACATATATGAGCTTAATCACTAGTAAAGGATTATAATGCCAGAGGCTCCTGGGTCCATATATAAGAACAAAATGCTAATGAAGCAAACCTGGATTGTCGGTGGTATTCTGGGAAATTGGAGAAAGACTAAAGTATTAACTTGATTGATTCATTAAAGTCTAATATTATTCAATATCCTCTGAGAAGAAAATATCACATGTGAATTATCCTTATAAGCAATTTTTTTAGGGCTAGCCCTTGTGAAAGAAAATGGAGACAATAGGCCAGAAGAACCATTGCAGCATAATGCAGATCTGACCTTTGTGAATGAGAGATGGTAGAAAAGTTAAATAGATGTGTCTTACACTATGAAGCAGTTCAAAGAGACCTTTGCAAGGTCAATGGGGAATCACCAAATCCAAATCAGCTATCACAGTAATCTTGAATCTCCCAGTATCTTGTCTGCTTTAGTATCCCTGCTGTTTTCCATCATTGGCTGAGAGTAGCCTGGAACAAAGGATGAATGTAGTCTTGGATTCAAAGCATAAGGGCAAGAGTTTCAGGTCACTTGCAGTCAGAGATCTGAGAGCAACTGAATATCTTTAAAGTGACTTTTATACCTCTAAACCTATTTTATGACTAACACTGTGCTAAATGCTAAATGTAGTAGAGGCAAATATACAAGAATTGAATGTCTTCCCTCCTCCACTCCCTATTTATTTGTTGAAATCCTCACCTTTAATATGATATGCTAGGAGGTGAGGCTTTAAAGTGTTAAATATATTTAGATGGGGTCATGAGCACACTTACGATGAGATTTTTGACCTTATTAACAAGAGACAACATAGCCCTCTCTTTCGTTGTCATGTGAGGAAATAATGAAATGATGGTCAACTGCAGACAATATTAACAGATACTGCATTGTCCAGCATCTTGATAGTAGTCTTTGCAGCTTCAAGAACTGTGTGAAAGCTGGGAGCCGGTGGCTCACGCCTGTAATCCTAGCTACTCAGAAGTCTGAGATCTGAGGATCGTGGTTCAGAGCCAGCCTGGGCAGGAAAGTCAGTGAAACTCTTATCTCCAATAAACCACCAGAAAACCAGAAGTGGCGTTGTAGCTCAAGTGGTAGAGCGCTAGCCTTGAGCTGAAGAGCTGAGGAACAGCACCCAGGCCCAGAGTTCAAGACCACAGCCAACAACAACAGAAAAAAGAACTGTGAAATAAATGCTTTTGGCTTTAGCCATTTATTATATACTATTTTGCACTAGCAAAGCAAGTAGGATTCTAGATGAGGGAGACACAGATCATGTTCTAAGTGTTCTAACAATGTAATGGTGTAAGCAAGTATATTCAAACGAGAGAAAAAGCAGAAAAGTGGAAACTATCATAAGAGAATTACTCATTTCATTTAGGTGGGTAAAGAAAGCTTTGACAGAAGATATATTTGATTTTGGCCTCAAGGAAAAAAGGTTGTTATAGCAGAAAAACTATGGAAAGATGTGTCAGGAAGGAACAACATTAACAAATGAAAGAAGGAATTTGCATCTTTTCAAAGGCAATTGCTAAGGCAATTTTATGGAAGCTGAGATTACTTGGGGTCATATTTTAGGAGAAGAAGGAAATATGGATTGAAGATGATCAAAATGGTCATTTGGTTGCCTTGTTTCAAAGGATGTATGTTTCTTCCTCTGTGTGTGCGCACACACACACACACACACAAAACACAAATGCATGCACGTGTGTACTCACTTCATGTCTTAATATAATTAAGTGAAAAGACATTGAAGATGTTCAACCAAAGGCTTGGGGATCACGTGACATGATCGAACTTGATTACTGAAGATCATTTTTAAACCCTACTGTGGAAAGTTGATTTGAGCAGGATCAGAGTAATGATAGAAAAGAGACGAGATTTGGAGAAAGCACGCATTGCTGCAGCACAGGAAAATCATGATGAACTGGGAAAGTCAACTAGGGAAAATTGAGGAAAATAATCCAAGGTACATTTCAGAGGTGGAATTGACAATAACTGGTAAATAACTAGATGAAATATAGGTGTTGACTACACAATGATACTGGCATTGAAAACTGTTTCTCTAGTCAAAAAGCATGTAGAAATCCACAAATTTATCATCTTGGGTATGATTAGAAAACTGAAACTAACTGGTTTAAGGTTCACCAAAAGGAGACTGCAATGTGGTTATTCAGGCTGAAAAGTTTATTTGGTGTAACAGCACTGCTGGGCCCCAGGAGATGGAGTCCTGCAGAGGTTCGATTCATAGCAGGACTGAGGTTATGTTGGAATAGGGCAGGAGGAGGCGTGGCCATAGTGATCTCAGAGCTGGGAACCTCTCAAAGTCAAGAGGAAGCATACCAAGGTGGGTGAGTTCGTGACCTCAGAGGAAGTAGAAGTGACCTCAGATCCTGGGAGACCCCCCACTGCCCCCAGGTGAACCAGTTACCTGGGCTACAGATGGTGGACTGGGCAGGGACTTCTCCGGAAGGGGAAAAGTATGCACCAAGGAAAAACAAAGGGTAGAGGCCATTTTTCATGGGCAGACCTAACAACTGGATCTAATTCTTGGACCACTTGCATATAACTCTTGGAGATTCTTAACGCCTTTTTGTTTGATTAACGCAGTTTTACTGTTTCAGTGACAGTCCTTTAGTCTCATAAACTTGAATCATTCTGCAGAAACTAATATTAGTATTTTCTACTGACCTTAAAAGATGAGAACTGCCTTCTTTCTCTGACATACCGTCTTTATTGAAATGGAAGCAAAATAATCAGCAGATGGAAATTTTTGTAAATTTTTCTTTCTGTGCTCAAGCTTGATAGCTACCATTTAGGTAATAGAACATATTGATTCCATAGTTCTTATCCAAGTTCATGTTGCTGTGTTATTATTGTTTATCTGGCTGAGGAATTTGGAGAGAATTGGTTTGATTTGTTTTTGCTTTGAAACATTTCAGAATACAGAGAAGGACATCAAATCAAACGTGACAAGTAATACATTATTTTGACAAGGAATTTTGGTGCCTAACATATTCCAGTCCCTATCACAACTGCTGCTGCTGCTGCTGCTGCTGCTGATGATGATGATGATGATGATAAGATTACTACTAGTAGTCACAATAATAGTAATAATAGTTATGGAAAGATACAAATTTAGTAACAAATCAATTACACCTCATTAACATTTAAATTTTGTCTTAGAGCTAATAATGAGTCTCCCAATCCCTTCTTGTGTTTTCAGGATTCTTGAAATCCATAAATTAGCATATACATATACCAAAATTCAGCAACATCCTCTAGATCTTTCCAAGATCCACATAGATCTAAAATTCATAAGCAGGTCAGGCTAATTACATGACTTTTCTACCCTGTCCTCATCTGAAGAGACTCATTTTTCAGGTTCTAAATGATGGAAGGTCTGCCTTGTAGAGAACTCTGAAGCTGAGCCATGAGACCTGGAAAGGGTTAAGAGGTTTGAAGGCCATCTGTTAGTACTCAGAAGGCTGAAAACTGGGCCTGCAAAGGCTGAGACAGACAACTATAGAGAGGGATAAAAGGCTGAAATTCCACCTCCTTAGATAGTGCAGGAAGGGCTGAAAACTGGACTTTGAAAGACAGATAAAATAAAATAAAAATTTGAATTGTGCCTAGGTTGCATCTTCACTCTAAAAACAATAAGAGAGCTAGTTATTCATTATGTACACAAACTCTGCTTTGTCTCTATGGTTGTAATAACAGTATAGATGTCTTTTTGGTGCACGTACATTTGGTAACCTTCCCTGTGTTTTGCTATATAAGTAGGCTTGATCATAGGAACTCAGGGTGGAAGAAGCAGTGAGCCTGGTTTTTTTTTATTCTCTATGTGTTCTCACTTCTGTGGTTCCAGTATCTTGTGATACTGTTCCAGGTTGCAGGAAATAACATGTCTCACTGTTCTTGCTTTAGATTGTGCTGTCTTATGCTTTAAAAATGTACCAAAGCCATATTGAAACATAGTATTTGATTCAACAGATATATTTTGAATGCCTACTATGGCTCTGCTCTGCTTGAGGTGCTCAGGATAAACATCTGCACAAGATAGATATGCTACCATCCTTCATAGAATATATAACCTAGTGGAGAAGGCACGTAATATAAAAATGAAGTAATAAGGAAAGCTATTTTTTTACTCATGATTATAATAAAAAAGAGTATGATAAAGCATGACAAATACAACTGTTGAAATCACAGACCAACCCTTTTGTAAATTAGTGTCTTTCCTTGCTTACATATATCAAATTTATAATATGAAGCAGGACTTAATAATTTAATTAAACAGCTATTGTTAGAATATCATCTATGTTACATTAGTCTAGGAAGTAGGATACAGAAGACAACTGAGCAGCTTCCTGTAATAATGTAATTTATGTTCTAATAAAACTGCTAATTTTTGGCATTAATGCTTATGGTCAAAATGCCCAGATTTCTTCCCAAGTAATTACATAATTTCAATTAACTTATGTAAAGAAATTTGGAAATGGCAGAATAGTAATGGGTTAAGTTAAATTCATTTGAATAACAAAAAATCATAATGCAGAAGTTGAATATTTCTGCTTGGTAGCTTTGTGTATATGTATGTGTGGTAATTGTGACTTTTAAGTATTTACAGCATTAAAAAGGTATCACAAGTAATTATTTTCTTCCAAATTATTATAAGTGCAGAACAGATTACTTGGAAAACATTTTAATTCAAAGGAAAAAGTTCAACAAAAGGTAAATAAAGCCATCGGGCTGCTCTTTTTTGAATATTGACATATGTAAGCAGTGCTATAACATAAGTAATTATCGAAACTTGTAAAGGTGGTTTAAAACAACATCACATGGCCTCCTGTAGTGGTTAACATGCTTTTATTTATATGAAAATAAATTTTGTAATTTTTTCTTCTAAAAGCAATGGCAGCTCAAAATATTGTTCCTGTTCTTGCTCTATTCTTGGGTGTTTACTGTATACAGAACAGTGAACAATTGAGGACAACAAAAGACAAGGAATAGAGTTTCTCCCATAATTTCTGAAGGGTTACAAGGCACACAGAAGTCTACATAATATTAGAATTAACTATCAAAATGTAGTGTTATCCAAAGGAAACATGTTAAGATCAAAGTTAAGCAGGAGTCTGGAAATAATTATTTGTAATCATACCTCCACTAAGTAACAGTCATTATAGATGATCTCAAAATTAATCTTTGCATAATACACACAAAATAAATCTTCAGAAATATCAAACAGTAAATTAATTCTCATAGAATCCAAACTTACTGGTTCATACGCAGAAATTTTTCTATTTAAAATTGCTTCCTATTTCAAGATCTACTTTTCACCAAAACTTGTGTTTCATTTATCTTTACAGTTTTTAATTAAAAAATAAAAATTGTATGTATTTATCATATATGAGATGAAATATATATACATTATAGAATGAATGGCTCAGCTAAGATAATTATCATACATATTACTTCATTTACTTATCATTTTTGTGTAAGTATGGTGAGAACATTTAAAATCTACTCACGAGCCAGCCCCTGGTGGCTCATAACCATAATCCTAGCTAGGATTTCTGTGTTTGAGTGACTTTGCTGCCTGGACTGGCTTTGAACCATGAGATTTGAGGATCATGGTTCAAAGCCAGTCCAGGTAGGAAAGTCCATGAGACTCTTATCTCCAATTAAGCACCAGAAAGCCACAAGTGGTGGTGTGAATCAAACTAGTAAAGCACTAACTTTGAGTAAAAAACCTCAGGGTTAGTACACAAGCTCTAAATTCAAGCCTTATGGCTGACAAAAATATGAATAAATAATAAGATAAAATAAAATCTCTTCACTTAAAATTTTAAAGAATATAATACACTGTCACTGGTTTTAGTTTCAGTAGTTTTATACCAGATGGTATACTATTTTATTCATTATAAATTATCTTTTTAATTTCAATGTCTCACTGACATTATATAGCTATGGTTAAAAATAGCGCTTGTTTTCCAGGTCTGCCTCATGTTGAGTCTTTTATAAATAGGAGACTAAATAGGGAACAGGTTGATGATATAATACAGAAAACTTATATTTCTCAACTTCACAAGACTCACATGTCTAATCTTTATTATTTTGTAAGACAGAAAAGTTTCATAATGTATCTAACAGTCATGGTATTGTACTGTTCAACTATCATGACATTGGCTTTCCTAGGCTATAATGTTGTTATATGCTTTAGTTATTAAAACATTTACTTTTAGTTGGTTTACTAACTATGTTGTAAGAAACTACGAAGTCTTGGATTTATCATGCTTGTAAGCTAAAACTTAAAATACCACATTTTCATACATAATAGCAGAATACCTAAGATGGTTAGTTTAGAGCCAAAAATATGTTACAGACAGCAGAGCACATATACCATGAGCTTTATAGTTGCACAGATTCCTCTGGCCACTCAAAATCCATGAGAGATAATACAGAAAAGACCCAGTGAATGATATGTAAATAGCAGGTCTTCATAGCTGAGAGAAACCTCTGCTTCGGAAACTATTAGTCTTAAGAGGTCTACTGGCAATGCTACCAAATATTTGCTCCAGAAAAAAAAAAAAAAAAAAAAAAAAAAAACATTTCCTGGGAAAGAATCAAACCTGCTTTGGAGGGAGTATATGCATAGTATTTCTTGCTGTAAATATATTTCTGAAAAGACAGGCCACATCAAAGCTCTGAAAGTAACTTTAAGGAAAGCCTTGAAAAAAAGTGAATACTGAAAAATGGTCTGTGATGATATCATTAAAACTGTGTTGTTACCCATTGAATTTTCCATTTGAGATCAACAACTAACCTTGAAATCTGGTTGATTAGAAACCTTTAGTCCTCAAGTAAAGATACTAGACTCCAAGACCTGAACCTATTTTGTTTTTGAGTGGAGTGTCCATATGTATTTTGTCAGGGAACAGTGAGACCCACAAACCTATTTCTTCATTACTTTCTCACTGTCAAAAACCGCAATTGGAATAGGCATTCTTTCTTTCTTTTTTTAGTTGTGGGGCTTGAAATCTGAGCCTGGGCGCTGTCCCTCAGCTCTTCAGCATAAGGCTAGTGCTCTACCACACTAGTTGAGTCACAGTCACCACAGTTGAGTCACAACTCCACTTCTGGCTTTTTCTACTTATGTGGTACTAAGGAATTTAACCCAGGATCTCATGCATGCAAGGCAAGCATTCTACCACTGAGCCACCTTCCCAGCCCCTGGAATAGGATTCTTAACAGTTGGCAAAATGCCCACACTACTTCCCTGACCTGCAGAATATGAGAGTTGTTATGGTAGGAAAAGCCAAGTGTTGCCTATTAGAACTATCTTTATCTGGTTAAATAGTCAATCAAAACAATACTACATTCTGGGAGGAATTTCAGAAACGAGTGCTTCCATTAAAAATTCAAATTTCTCTGGGATGTTACCACATCCCCATTTACTTCTCTATTTGGCCTGTGTACAAGATCTATTCTAGAGCATGATGGTAGGTTATTGTAAGTTTAACTAGTTATTGCTAATGTACCAGATCAGGTTTAATTGAACAAATTAACACATCCCCTTGGATCTGCTTTGCAGTTACTGTTCTGGCAAATGGGAATTTTTATCCATACTTGGTCAGAAAACCCACCAAAGTAGTTTGATATTAACTGGCAAAGACAGGAATACATCTCTACTGTCTGAGGAAATATTCATTGTTCAAATTTGACCTTGAAAGTACTAGGTACCTTAGACTTGTGTATATGGGCTTCTCATGTTAGAGGATAGAAAATACATTAAACTAAATGCATTCAATACATTCCATTCCAACTTAGTAGGGTTCAGATGCATGGGACCTATCAAGATAATATTTTCTAAAATAAAGCAGAAGCTTTTGCATTTGGCTAAGTTTCATATAAAGCTGCTACATTTGAATGGAGCTCAGAGCAAGAAAAGGCTTTGCAATTGTTCCAGATTGTTGTACAACTCATTCTGTCACTTGACACTTGGTCATAGCAGATCCAATGTTGCTTGAAATCGCAGTGGCAGATAAAGATACTGCCTGAAGATATTGTCAGGGCCTTAAAGATGAGCCACCATGAGGGTTTTGAGTATTTCGACGTGATTCTCCGACATCATGTACAGGTAACTACTTTGCTTTCCAGACAGTTAGGGGCAGGTGAATAAGTAACAATTAATCTGTAACATGTTTCAGACCTTAACAGCTTGATGCCTGAGCAATCCAGTTTCAATATTGTCAGCAGTTAAAACAAATGAGAGTAGATGGAAAATTGACCCAGATTCCTTTTTTTGGGGGGTGGGGGTCGGGGGTCTGGTCGTGGGGCCTGAACTCTGGGCCTGGGTGCTGTCCCTCACCTCTTCAGCTCAAGGCTCGCACTCTAACACTTGAGCCACAGCGCCACTTCCGGCTTTTTTCTTTTTGCTTATGTGGTGCTGAGGAATCGAACCCTGGGCCTCAGGCATGCAAGGCAAGCGCTCCACCACTGAGCCAACTTCCCAGCCCTCCTATTTTTTTCAAATACTTCTCAAGATGAACTCTAAGAAAATGGAAATGAGTTATTTTTCTGCTTGTTGTGGTTGTTTTTTGTTGTCTTTTCCTTTTGCCTTGTTGTAAGTTTCTCTGGGAAGATAAGGGGGCACAGAAATGGTGGGACAAAGGGTGAACTTTTAGCAGTGGTACTCACTAAACACTATGTGGAAAATTAACTATATATCTTGTAGGGGGGTTGGGAGGGGAAAACTGGAAGAGAGTGAGGGAAGGGGTGACATGGTTCAAAAAGAATTGTACTCATTACCTGACTTATGTAACTGTAACCTCTCTGTACATCTCCTCTGCAATAAAAATAAAATGTATTTATGAAACAAAGAAAAACAAACCAGTGGTGATTTAGCTTGGTTACACGTCAGATTAAAGAGATGCTGGATCTAACATCAAATACAGTGAAAACAGGGGCTATATGTGGGGGAGGGACATGCAAAGCAACAAAGAAATCACCTTATAAATATGTTAGAAACAACAGCAAGAAAGAAAAAACATTTAGTCCTTATCTTGGGGTTTATTTTGCCTAGCATCAACTTATCTGACCGTTTCTCCTTGTCTCAGACATATATGTACAAGACATGTCGAAAAACGAACTTTACAACTTTGGAACGGGTGGGGGGGCGTGAGGGGAAGATGGAAAGGGGAAACAAAGGAGGAGGCTACAATGCTTGATAAGAAATGTACTCATTACCTTGCACATGTAATTGTAACCCTTCTGTATGGTATTTTCACAATTATAAAAAAAGAGAGATGCTGGATCTAGAAGGAAGATAGTATGAGTGTAAATGATCTGGCTAAGAAAATATACCTACTATCTACTCGAGTACCATATGAAGTTAGTGTTCTGGAAATGTGTGCTATTTCATGGCTAAAGTCAATGGTTTCTGAATAGAAACAAGAATTTGGAACTAAACTTTGTAGCTATCTTTCTTAGAAGCATGTAGAAAGTAGGAACAATTTGGTTTACCAAGTTGTTTTGTACTCAGTGAATTCTTGCAGGGGAAAAATTTTAAAGTGGTTGAAAAGGAGAATTCATTATGATACTGATATTTTGCAGGTGTAGATATGTAGATATGTCTTATTCTAATGTTACATTTAGTGGTGAAAAATAACAAAATTATTTTAAGAAGACAGTTGGATATATATATGGGCATATGTTTGTAAATGCATGCATATATATACACATCTATTATATATGTGTGTATGAATATGTATATATGTGTATTTGTGAATGTTTATGCATATTCAAATGTGTGTATACATATATGTCTATGTATATATAAATATACTGAAACTACTATTTCTAGGAGATTAACACCCATATACAGATGTATTCTAAGTAAATATCTACATCTCATAATTTCCCCTCATAAAACTTGGAATACCAAGGGAGACTGGTGTTAATAGAAAGTCACCTCTGTAGAATGTGTATTATGTTTGTAGAATGGTTTAGTGCTGCTGGTATATTGCAATAATAAAAATGGAAACTATTTTTTCATAATTTTACCTTTGCCTACAAGTACCCTTGAGACTCTTTTTGTGTTTATTGCCTAAATTCATGGAATATTGCACCGACTGTGTCTCTTTTTGTATGCACAATTGTCTACATAAGTCTGTTCTTTTTGTTTCATAAATATATACTTAAATTATCTGCAACTGCTGCTAGCTGCACTTTCAGACTCATTCTTATGTTCTTAATCAAATCACCATCCA
The DNA here is from genome assembly GCF_019054845.1 of Dipodomys spectabilis. Classification (NCBI taxonomy): domain Eukaryota; kingdom Metazoa; phylum Chordata; class Mammalia; order Rodentia; family Heteromyidae; genus Dipodomys; species Dipodomys spectabilis. The sequence goes on along the minus strand of NW_024871091.1, from coordinate 752,844 downwards.
TGCAGGCTTTCTTGGCCAAAACTCTTCATGTGATTCCTGGTTTTTGCCTTTCTTTTCCAACCTTCCTCATATCAAAATAGTTACAAAGCCTTTTTTATTCTACTTCACAAGTACACACGCAATTGTTTACTTCTCTCCGTTCTTATTCTATCTTATTCCAGGCAGTATGGTCGCTTACTTGTGATTAATAATTTCCCCAGTTATTCCTTATTCCATCTTTTGTTCATCACCACTTCATTCACATTTAATGTACTGCTATAGTATTTAAAATATGCAAACATAAGTGACAGCAAAACTTTCCAGCTTCTATATTACATAAAATAAATGAAAAAATATATATACTCTACATGGTCACTACAACTCACCTCACAAAACTCTTCAAATTTCTCTAATTTAAAGTTCATGTATTTACGATTCATTGTTTTATTCAATGCTGAAAATCATCAGTACCTAGATAGGTGTTTAGTTTTTATATAGCAAGCAGTGGATAAATACAAATAAATAAATAAATAAATGTATCTTCTTATTCCCTATTGCTTTCTGTTGAATTACACCGTGGAGATTTGCCATTTCAGTTACTCCTAAAGTAAATTGAGTTTCATATGGTTCAAACTATTATATTTCATCCACTATAAGTCACTTTAAGTCTTTCCAAAGCAAATGTTCCCACAGCTTTCATCCAAACTTGCACAACTTCCACTCACTCTTGCTCATCTTTCCTATGTCCACTAAATGTTACTCTTTACCTGCTCTTTGTAACATTGCTGATTATACCAGGTTTCATATACTATTTTGTAATATTGTATATTCCAAATAATGAACAACCTACTCCCTACTTGTTCTCTGTCTAATCACCACCCAAAAGACCCAAGATTCTTGCTGATCTCATTTACCATTTTTCTCTCATAATTAATAAAGTGTTAAAATATACTCCATCAATATTAGTTAAATGAATGCCTTATTGATAAGATGTGTGAAGTACATGGAAATATACATTTTGAGAATACATTAATATCCTGCTTTTGTTTTCAAAGTATGTGAAATGCATGTTTAATACAAAATAGAAAAGTAGAAATAGTGTAATGCAGTAGAAGGGGTAAAACACATAAAGGTCCTTAGGGGTGGAAGAATATCATACAGAGAATTGGACAAATGCAGGCTTATGTATCAACTATTTAGGATATTTCCTTCTGACACAGAAATTCAACAGACAACATTCAGTACACATAAAATGGACACCACCACTTTCCCTTTGTCAAACCTGAAGAATCTCAAATCAGCAGTCATTAATCTGCCTTTCCCCCAGAATACTCATTTTCAGTGATGAGTATGACTACCTACCAGTACTACTATCAGTTGCCAGTGAAAAACGTGTGGTTATCCATAATTCTCATTTTGCTTGCCGCCATATTCAACCAAGTTAAATGTTTACCATATCTGTCATATCTACCCACAAATTATTTACCTTCTCCATGAGACTTGTTGCTTATTGAGTGAAGGAACCATGTTGGTCATTTCCTTACTTCTTTAGAAATTAGACCTGCATTGTTACACAGTAAACAACGTCTAAATATTTGTGGAATAAATGAGTGAACAGAAAATATGGTTGATATAATTATGATGAAGTTAGTTATAAAGGGCAGAAAATTAACTAGAATTAATAGATCATATAAAATTCAGTAACTGGAATGAATAAAATGGATCCTATGCATAATTAAGTTATCTAAATAATCAAATTGATTTTACTCACATATTTATATATGCTACATATATGCACAAGTAAACATATAATGAAAATCCTCCAAAATGTTTTTGCATAAACCATAATGTGACCATGTGGCACGATACTAACTTAATTTAAAGTAATTTTGAATTCAAGTATAGAATTAACGGTATTGAAACTTTTGATTGTTAAATTTTGTTCACTTTAATATAAAAAGCTTTTTTACTATATGTATAAATCATACCTCCCTGAATACATTATATTTCAGTAGGTAGGTTTCTTCATCTGTTAGGATGATTTCTGCATCTTCAAATTGAAACAAATGCGAAAAGAAGAGCAAAAATAGTAACAGCAAAACCTATCACAATCACAACACTATTTATAAATCAATATAATGTTTAGTGTTATCTGTAAGACTGAGAAATACTTAGGAGATCAGAAAGGGAATATCTAGGTATGTCTGTGAGGGCATTTCCTGAGACTGAGAATAGGCACCCTGACTAATCAATGGCTCAATTCATTAACAGCCCTGGTCACTTTCGGTGACACCTTTCTGTTTCCCAATTAGTATAAGATGAAAGATTTTGTTCCATCATATCTTCCACCATGATTTACTCCTGCTTCACTACAGGTCTAGAAATAATGGACTTTATCAACCATGGACTGAAACCTCTGAATCTGTAGGCCCAAAGAAATTCTTACTCATATGACTTTGTCACATATTTTGTCAGTGCTACAATCTGACTAATACAAACACAAACATAAGTTTTGAAAATATGCACAAAAACTTTCCGACATAGAAATAAACAAATGTATGTTTTAAGGCTCAATGCAGAAAAACACATTATCTTCCCTCTGTTGCTTTGGTAGCAAATAATGAAAAGAATAAGAATTAGTATGAAGTGCCACAATGCCATGAGTTTTATTTCTTTTTTTTTTTTTTGGCGGGGGGGGGGGGGGGGGGGGGGGAATTCCGGTCATGGGGCCTGAACTCTGGGCTTGGGCGCTGTCCCTCAGCTCTTCAGCTCAAGGCTAGCACTCTACCACTTAAGCCACAGTGCCACTTCCGGCTTTTTTTTTCTTTTTGCTTATGTGGTGCTGAGGAATCGAATCCAGGGCCTCAGGCATGCAAGGCAAGCGCTCTTCCACTGAGCCACCTTCCCAGCCCTTTATCTCTTTTATTAAAGAATTACATTTATTTATTTAGAGAACAATAAATACTTTCCTAATAAGAAAAATTCAAACATAAAAATATAGGAATATTTAATATTGCTTTTATCCTCTAGTGTCTAGAGGACAAATATCATTTAAAAATTTTATTTGCTTTTAACATCAAATACAGTGAAAACAGGGGTTATACCAAGAGGGAGGGACATACAAAGCACAAAAAAATCATCATATAAATATGTTAGAAACAATTGCATGAAAGCAAAAACATTTGGATACTTATCTTGGGGTTCATTCCCCTAACATCAACTTATCTGACCTTTTCTGCTTGTCTCAGACATATACTAGTTATTGCAAATAAGGGAAACCATGGGACCTATGTTTCTTTGGGCCTGGCTTACTTCACTTGATATCATTTTTTCCAAGTCTTTACCTTTCCTAACAAATGGGGCAATGCCATTCTTTCTAATGGAAGCATAGAATTCCATTGTGTAAATATATCACATTTTCTTGATCCATTCATCTACTGAAGCACAAACCTGAAATTCTAACAGTCACACTGTAGGGCCCTTTTCAGCATATCTTCCACAGATTTCAAATTGTTCAATTTTTACTCCTCAAAGAAGGAAGCTTATGGAATTATCCAGTCCTTTTAAAAATGACAAATATTTGTAAATTTTTCAGCTCCTAAATAGATGACTCTATCATACCACACAATGTATCTCATCTTCATTCTCACAAGTTCTTTGTTTTTTTAGAAGTGTTATTGACATTTTCATACCTGATTCACCATTGTCCATTTTACAAGCTTGATTTCTGACCTGACTCAACTTATTATGTGTTTGTGTACCACTTCACCAAAGCCAAGCACATTTTGCTACCTGGCACAGGATCCAAGAGCTAAAGAAATAGAAAATAAGGTATCATTTATTTTTGGTCAGATGTTCCTCTTGCAATAGTAAAATAACAACCTCAATATATAGCTCAAGAGGAGTAATACTGCATTCCTTGAGTTGCTGAAAGAATTAAATGAGTAAATACTTGTACACAGTATCTGGGAAACTGTCAGACTAAATGTGTACTAAATATTCTGCTATCATTCTGGTTAACAGACAAGAATTTAAAAGTGCTAAACTTGAATGACTTTCTTCATGTCATGAAGTACATTCAGTATATCAATTGAGAATTATCTTGGTATATAGCCAGTAATATTTTTATTATCACCAAGTTTGATATCTGAACAAAGGGAAAATCTAATTCTTTTTTTATTTTTTTGGGGGTCCGGTTGTGGGGCCTGAACTCTGGGCCTGAGCGCTGTCCCTCAGCTCTTCAGCTCAAGCTCTACTACTTGAATCAGAGCGCCACTTCCGGCTTTTTTCTTTTTGCTTATGTGGTGCTGAGGAATCGAATCTAGGGCCTCATGCATGCAAGGCAAGTGCTCTACCACTGAGCTACCTTCCCAGCCCAATCTAATTCTTTCCAGTACCTTTTCAATAAAGATTAATTGAATGGTGACCTGTTTATTATTTACTTATCTTTTTGGGCAGTTCGTGTGCCTGGAACTCTGGGCCTGGGTGCTGTCCCTCAGCTCTTTGCCTCAAAGCTAGAGTTCAACTACTTGAGCCACAGCATCATAGCACTGCTTTTCTGGTGGTTAACACACACTCAAAAGTCATGCATACATAAAAAGATATATGTTATAATAACTAACATATAACTAACTCTTAAGATGCCTTTTGTACAAGTGAGAAAATTGATGCACATAGAGGTTGGATATGTTTCCCAGGATATAAAAGTAGTAAGTAATGAAGCTGTGATTCCAACACATCTATCTGATTATTTTTTCTCCCTGATTCTATTTTTTTACTTTTGGCAACAGCTGGATTGCTGAATATTTCTTTAATTGGAACCACAAAACCATGATATGTGTTTTCAATTAAAACACCCCCTAGCTCTGCATTCTACTTTAAAACTTCACATTGTCCTCACATACCTGTTATTATTTCAATCAGACTTTTTGTATTTATTTTTTGTCTATTTATTTTTACATTTATTTGCAGCCAAGCACAAAACCAGACAGTTAAAAGAAGTGAAAGAAGATGATTCTGTCTTTGGATTGTTCACAGTACTGTGAAACTAAAAATTGAAGAACTACTGTTCTAACTCGATTCATTTTAGACCATGTGACTACAAAGATATATTAATATATACAAAAATAATTGAATTCCTCTGAAAAAGGGTATACTTATAACTTATTCTCCCACTTATATCATTCATATTTTCCATGTCATTCTTATCATTTTTCATATCATTCATTCTTTCCTTACCTCCCTCCTTCATATATCAAATATTTATCAAAATTTCATAAATTAATGTTACAACTCAAGAACTTGATACAGTCATTCTCATACATGTGTTTGTAACTTACCATTGAATTCTGAGAGTGAAAGCAAGTCACCACATGTTATGGTTATCGTACTGTTATTTATATGGACAGTGAAAGAATCTCCATGGTGTTCAAGAGGTTCATAAAGGAGAGCGACTACATTCATGAATAAATAGTCCAAGTTACTCTAGTCTTCATTTAAGGGACCTGAATGTCGGCTGCTCTCAGTTGAAATTGTATGTTTCTTGTTATATGGAAGTAGTGTGTCACTTCTTCAGTTACCAACACAGCTCTGCAAAATATCCATGTACATGTGTCATGCATCTCTTCTAAACCAGTATAATTGTTGCACATAAAAAAAGAATTCTTTGTATTTACTCTAATGAGATTGCTTCTCAGTTTTGCTGGTGACATGAAAATCTAATAGCAGGGTCAATATAATGTTTCTATGGTAATTATCATGCCACTTCTTCTCCCTTTCTATATTCTTCTCATGTTACATTTTAATGTGTTTCTACTCAAGTCAATTCAATTTATCAGTAGGCAAGAAGCATGAAACGGGACTGATTTCCTTTGGATCTCCTTACAAGTAAACTGGAAAACTCAATTTTCAACTTAAGGTTTCAATCAGATCCACATGAAAAGAACAATAATGGATTCAAGAGACAGCAATATTTATAGACGTCTAATCTGATGTAAATACTAAAGAAGTATTTTAAGTGATGGTTTATTATTTTTCATTTGTAAGATTTTTTTTCTCCTTTGGTCCACATTCCAGAGGAAGTTTAGAATTATAACATATAATAGAATAGCCCATAAGTGAGTGATATAGAATTATAAAATAATAAGATATTCACTAGATCCTCAAATGTAGTGATTGTTAAACTAGGATATTTAGATGTTTGTGCAGAAATCTATTGGGTTCTTGGATGTATGACAAGTTCTAAAAGAAATGTATTTTCAGTTTCTACTTTCCATATATCACCATCCAGACTATTGGCTTCTGACACCATTCTCCACCTCATTTCTCATCTTTCTTTTAACATTTGCCTTTCTCCCACTTTACAATAGAATAGCTGTGTTTTCAAATTGTTCTCCCTGCCCCTGTATTACAGTATGGGATATTGCCTTAAGAGAGGAAAAACCTCCAAGACACTAAAGAAAAATTCAATTTGAAACACTGCTAGTAACTGTTGAGAACATGAATCAAACCACCATGGGGTTGATTAATCTTTCTTTTCAATTCATGTGACTTTTGCTCTTTCAGTCACACTGAAGACAATTCTAAGCAACATTAAGAACTAACAAATGTTTATTTAACACATAAGTAAAAAACAGCTTAAATAAATGACAGTACTAAATCCTGTAACTTAAACAAATAAATTTCTAGGCTTCTCCTGTATCCAATGCAGGCTCATAAACACCCACACACACATACTCACATACACAGTACATATTTGGTCTGACCTCAATTCCAACACAAGTTAATATGTGTCTTTGGACATATAAAGTTACTGAAAGTAATTGTATTCATAAAAATTATAATTAACACAATATTAATTTTAGGTTTTGACCAACTGTGTATATTATATAATATATATTACATATATAATATATATTTAGAGTAAATTACAAACAGTGATGCTTTAATAAAATAAAAAAATATTCTTCTTCCTCTAATATTCATCATATAGCATCAATAAATCAAGGCAACTGATATACTCCATTATCTATTAAAAATTACATAAAGTTAAATATTGTACCTGTTTTGTCTATAATTCATCACTATACCATATAACATTTTGTATTCATGAAATGTATTTTATGCATGCTCGTCTTACTAAACATTAAATATATCTTTCATTAAAAATATAAATTATATATTAATATGCATATCAAATTTTCACTTAATTTTCTCTGCAACCATCTTTTCATTTATTTTTGTTTGCTTGCTTGTTTGTTTGTTTGTTTGTTATTTTGGGTTGTGGGGCTTGAACTCTCCGGTCCTGGGCACTGTCCCTGAACTCTTTTGCTCAAGGCTAGCGCTCTAACACTTTGAGCCACAGTGCCACTTCTGGTTCTCTGGTAATTAATTGGAGATATATATATATATATATATATATATATATACATATATATACACACATATATTATAAAATATGTATATATATATATATATATATATATACTCAATCCAACAAATAGGATGGTCACAGTGGGTGATGGTGGATCATGCCTGTAATCCTAGCTACTCAGGAGGCTGAGATCTGAGGATCACTGTTCAGAGCCATCTCAGGCAGGAAAATCCATGAGATTCTTATCTCCAATTAACTGCCAGAAAACCAGAAGTGGCACTGTGGCTCAAAGTAGTAGAGTGCTAACCTTGAGCAAAAGAGCTCAGGGACAGAGCCCAGGCCCTAAGGGTTCAAGCCCCACAACCCACAATAACAAACCAACAAGCAAGCAAACAAACAAAATAAATAAATAAAAGGATGGTCGCAGAGAAAATTAAGTGAAAATTTAATATGCATATTAATATATAATTTATATATTTTCTTATGAAAATATATTTAATGTTCAATAAGAAGAGCATTCATAAAGTACATTTCATGGATACAAAATCTTATATGGTATAGCAATGAATTATAGATGACAGGTACAATATTAAACTGTTCATGTAATTTTTAATAGATAATGGAGTATATCAAATTGCCTCGATTTATTGATGCTATATGATGGATATTAGAGGAAGTAGAATATTTTTTATTTTATTAAAGCATCACTGTTTGGAATATACTCTAAAATATACTCTTAGTGACTGTAAATTCAGTCAAAATTTTAAGCTTTCCCTTTATATGTGAGAAAATACATTAAAATGAGTATCTAATATTTAATGTTTCACTCTTGTTTTTTGTACATAGTAATTTCTACCCTGAATTTTCGTGTTCTCAGCCCAGTTTTCTCATTTTTCCTCTGTCTCTCTGTCTATATCTCCAAGTCAAATTTTCCAATTAATTACAATAGTGTATAAGAGACAAACGTGCTTGGAATAACTTTGCTATTCCTCTCACCTCACTCATCTTTAACTTCAGCAGCCATCCTAGAAATATCTTCTTTGGATCTCCTAGAAATGGTGTTTCAAGTTAGTGCAAGGACAATCTTTTATTTTATAGTTGAGAAGTTGTTCAAAACCAGGGAGTAGCTGAACTCTCCTAAAATCCAAGTTTTATAACTTCAAGTCTTGGGTTCTTTATATTGTACAACTGTCATCTAGGGTATCACCAGATATTACTCTGTTTGCATGATTCTATCTCTGATAAATCAAGGGAAATGAATATCTAATAGTTAATGTTTCCCTCAATTTTTTTTATACATAGTGACTTCTACCCTGAATTTTCATGTTCTCAACCCAGTTTTCAGATTTTTCCTCTGTCTCTCTGTCTATATCTCTGTCTTTCTGTCTCTCTCTCTCTTCAAAAAAAAAAAAAAGCTCAGGTGATGTAAAGAAAACAGTGGAACATCAGTATTGAGTGCAAGTAAAAGCAAACTTGAGTAGGTAAAATGACATAATTATATGAGCATAAATAAATGAAATTGCTATTTAAGATTGCACACTATTTTAAGCTCATTTGCAGACTTTGGTGACATGTTCATATATTTAGTGTACAAATATTAGCTGCTTGATTCAGGCTCCAGCCACACAGAGCTGTAATCGTAGCTACTTGAAAGTTTGAGAATGAGAGGACTGGTGCATGAAGTCAACCCAGGCAGAACATCTGACAATATACCTTCTTAATCTATAGCTGAGCACAAGGGTATGTTCCTATTTATATAGATAGATTTTATATTACTTTATTTCATGGAATGGAGCTCAGTAGGAAACCACTTGAGTGAATCATACAGTGACAACCTAAATTTTGTCATCTGTGGTGCGTGCTTACACTTCGAACCAGAAAAAAATGTCTAGGTCTAATCGAAAGACTATATCTTCCTTACAAGTGAAACTTGAATGTTACAGACAATAGAGAACTCGTGTTTTAAAATGTATTGTGTATTATCAGTAGTAGCATTTAAATTCATTTCACAAAACCACTTTAGATTAAGGAAGCATAAAAGCGGAGCCTGTCAATGACAATGCTGAGAAGCAACCAACATTAAATTCTGTGCACTCGAAATTTCAAGGTGGCTTTATGCAGTTTAATATGCTAATGCTTATGGTAACTTTTTATATAGCAATAATTACTTGCAAATATGCTTATCTTATTCAATAGAATGCTCCTTCAGACCTTTTATTCTTTTTCCAACCCTGACATAAATTTGGCATACTGATGATGTAAACATGAATGAGAAAAAGATGCAAAAAATGAAAAAAACAAAACAAAAGAAATGGCCAACCCTTGGGGTTCAAGAGATTACTCTCTTGGTAGGAGTGCTAGTCAACAAGGGAAACCATCAAGTATTGAGTTCCAGTCCTAATATACAAAAACAGCAAAAAGAAAAGCAAAAGATGGCCAACTACTCTGAGTCTTGGGGACTGTGCTCACATGTTCTGTTCCATAACTTGGTTCATAAAGCAATATACTCTACCTTAAACGTGATGGCCACCCCCACAAAATTAAAAACCCTTAAAAATATGATAAAGATATCAGCAAAAGACACAGACAGAAAACAAAGCAGGAAAAGGATAAAATTCAGATAAATTCACTTTTCTCACTGAAGACAAGCAACTGCTTTCAGGAAAACATTAGAGTTCCACTGGCAGAAGGGCTACTGTTCTAATAATGCTAGCACACGCTCCACAGATCCTCAGAGAAAAACTATTTTCTCAAAGATGCGCTGTCAAATTAAAGGACCAATGAAATTGTACTTGTTTGAGAGGACCAATCATAAAATGCATGTAAATAAACCCAGGTCCACATAGATTCATTTCAACTGACATTTCATAGGTAATGTTGAATGAAGCCAAGGCCTGCGTACAAGCAATGAGCATCCAGTGTGCTACCATATAGATAGATAGATAGATAGATAGATAGATAGATAGATAGATAGATAGATAGATAGATATACATATACATATATCCCTAATGTTGTGCTCACTCATGATAAACAGCTATAGCTCTTTCCCTATGACATTCACTGAAAATTTTACTGTGTGTTGTTAAACAATAGTATATATCATTACCCAGAAAGAGATTACAGTTCCTCCTGCTTCCACTTTCTCCCCTAATAATCCTTTTCATTTTTTATATTTCTAAAATCCAAATTTAATTATTAATATAGCTTGATTTAACTGCTTCTTACAGATATAAGTGTCTACAGCCAAGGCCTTTCAATTGCTTTGTTTTTACAGTATCTTCAGCACATAGAAGAGTGTCAGCAAGCAATGGGCATTGACTTTGTTGAATTTTAAAAAATGTATTATTTCGTTATTGAATTAAAATGGCCTTAAAACCATAGGGCATTGTTCTTCAAAATGTCCCCTGACGCCCTTTCCCAGTTTTGTTCCCATAATTTCTTCAGTCCAATATTCTATCTCTGCTTTAACTCACTGCACCAAAAGTTGGCATTCCTTTCCACATGAAGATCTCTCCCTCTCCCTTCCACTTCCTTCTCTCTCTTCTCTGGCCTTTCCCCTTCTCCCTCTATCTCTCCTCCCCTTTTCCCTCTCCCCTCCTGTTACCCATTTCCTCCCCTCCTCTTTTTCTTTTTCATTTCTTGACACAATCTCCCTACATTGCCCTATGTAGATGGATCTCAAGCTCTTCATCCTTGTCCCTCAGCATCTTAAATTGGATTATTACAATCATACACCATCACACCTGTTTTGGATACATACCCAATCAAGGAGTACTTCTACAGCAAGTTGGCAAGTAAGATACTCTTACTATGATTGTAAGGTCCGCTCCTGGATGTGTTTTGTTAGCAAAGATGTCTAAACATTGTTGTAAAGAATTTTAGGTTTTGAGTTTTGCCATTTTGTGTGTGTTGTGTATTCTAGTACTGACTATGTGGTTCTAAAAATATTGGGCACATCTAATGAGTTTTGTCATTGCAGAATATTTGTTGGTCAATTCTTGATAAGGACCAGGTAAGCTCTACTAATTCTACTTGATCTCCCTGTTGTTTTACTTGGAAATAATAAAGGGTTTTTGTGCCAAAGATTGCAATTCAAAGCCAGCCCGGGCTGAAAAATCCCTAAGACTCCATCTCCCAACTAATCTGCAAAGAGCCAGGCTGGAAGCATGGCTCAAGACTCTTATCTCTAACCAGCCAAACACTGGAGGTGGTACTGTAACTCAACGTGGTGAGTGCTAGCCTTGAGCAAAAGTGCTCAGGGACAGTGCCCAGGTCTTGAGTTCAAACCTCCATGAATACTAATTGGGACAAGCCATCCCAGCAATGAGCACCTAGACTCAGCCAGTCTGGGGACCAAGAGACCATGGAGAGGAGTAAAAGGAGATGATGTCACATCAGCCACTTTGTGCCTGTTCTTTCAAAACTAGCCAGAGCCAGGAGGTCAATAGAAGTAAAAAGCCTGCCCATCTAATGTCCATACCTGTCTACCTTTTAACTGGACAGGAATTTACTTTCTTGACTTTGTTACCTGACTTCTCCTCTACCTAGTCGCCAGATGTCAGAAGTAGCTAGGGACATTTCTACCAACATTTTCAGCCATAAGTCCTTCATCTTGTCATTTATTTGCTCTCTAGTATTTTTTTCCAGCCCCTCAATGCCTCATGAGACTTCTTTCACACTTCATCCAAGAGCCTTGCCTCCTGCAGACTTCATCTAAGTGCTCACACCTACCAAGGGGCAGCTGCTGCTAGCTGCCTTATCTGGGAGGGGACCACATCCCAGCCTTTTACCCCTAATGTTGATGCCCCTTATCAGCAGGAAGTGGCTAGAGAGAATCAGTGCCCTATTTCATGATTATTAAAAGGCTGGAATGTAAGGTCCACTTCTGGATGGTAAGCAAACTCTACCCACCTCACAGCAAAGTCTCTGCCCATTACCTGCATTACCTAAGCAAGTGGCATACCTGGAAGAGGTCACATCTGCATCCATTGAGGTCACATCTGGAATTGATGTGGCCGCATCTTTCCCTGCCCCTACCCTAGATAAGGCCTAGCCCAGGGCCAGACACCCTCTTTCCCAGGTCTTTTCCCAGCCATGTGGAGTGCCAGCATGGCCTGGTGCCAGCCAGACCATGAATAAATCTACCCCTTACTTGAATACCACGTGCATGGTGTACTTCTTACTCAGCCTCCTCTTTAAAAACCTAACAATGATAAGAACAATCAGGAAAGTAAGTCCCATCTCCTTTGGTCACATTCTATTGGATTGAAACAACTCATGGGCCTTTCATAGTCAAGTGTAGTGGATTCCAGAAAGATGCAAATACAAGAGTCAGAATCTGGGGCCTTATTAGGTCTACATAAGTAACAATGTCATTTACTAAATACAACAGTCAAATAAGCATATATATACATAGTTGTGCAGGGGGATAGAGAGAGGTGAGTTTAGAGATTATTAATTCTCTCATGGAAATCATGAATAATGAGACATATGTAACACATGAGTTAGCAGATGTAAGTAGATGTATACACAGACAGGAACTTTGAAATAGAAATCCTTGTTGAAGAAATAAATTGAAAAGATCTTCAATGTAAGTTGGGCATTAATGGCTCATGTCTATAATCTTATCTACCTAGAAGGCCACGATCTGAGAATCATACTTAGAAGCCAGCCTTGGAAGAACATTTTGTGGGACTCGTATCTCCAAATAAACACCAAAAAGCAAGAAGTGGAGCTCTGGTTCAAGTGGTAGAGCACTTGCCTTTAGCCAAGAATTTCAGAGACAGTGCCCAGGTCCTGAGTTCTAGCCCCGACTGTCACACGTGCACAAAAACATCTGCAGCATGTAGTAGCATCTGAAGTGTGGAATTAGAAGAGGTCATGGGGGAAGAAGTCATAACCAAGAAGAAATTTACTTTTAACTAGAAAAAAATGGCATACGACAAATATTCATTCCCTTTCTGTTACATGTCAAATATAGTTTCAGTTAGTTGTAGAGAGACAGAGAGACAGATAGCTGAGATGAAGTACTGCTGATTTCGGAAAATAAAGTGTGAACTCTTTGGATTGGAGACATTTTACCTTAATAATACAGCACAATTATCTGTAGTTAGTAGGTATGAAATCTAATGGCCTAATACATTTTCATTCACCTGCTGTAAACACACACACACACGCACACACAAGCACACAGATTCATGTATATGTACTAATCCTGGAAATAGGAAGCTACATGGCTCTGAATTGTGTTTATTACTCATCCTCTTTAGGATATTTTTATAGACCTATTCCATATTGCACACTTAACCTTTAAGACTTAACCAAATGACAGGATTCAAATTCTAAGGAACAAACAGTGCTATAGAGTATAAGCATAATTCCTTTGGATTTTTCATTTCTGGCAGGATTATAAAAGGAAATTAGAGCCTTGCAGATGCTACGCAAGTGTTCTCCCACTGAGCTATATCCCCAATAATTCTTTCTGGTTTTCTATTACTTGTGTGTTGTCAAACTTGCACACATTATTAGAAATCAGTGGTTTCCCTAAAGCTATACAGATGGATGGACATTTTTGTTGTGTAAGTAGAAAATGGATGCAGGTTACTTGGTAATAATTGCTTATGAACTTAAAAGTTTCCTTGCCTAGATTTTTACATTGAAAATATTTCTGAGAATATTATAGCTCTATGAAATTCAAAACTACAATCTAAAAGACATAGCTGAGCAAAATACCTGTATGATCTCTTTGAGTAGCTAAAGAAAATAGGTTCAATTTCCTGTACAATACCAATAAAAGGGCATGTTAGTTCCTAAAATGTAAGGGTTTATGGAAGAAAACTTAAACTTGCAGATCAATGACTCACAAGTAAGTGAAATAGTAAGGTCTTGAGGAATCTAATCCTTATCAATACACCCAAATACAATGCACTTTATCATATATAAGTAGATTTGACAAAATAATGAGCTGTATTTCACAGCTCACAGGGAATAAAAGTTGTATCTTAAGACCTTCATGAAACTTTGTGGAAACATTATAAATAATAAAGAGATATATCTTTAGAAAGTAAATAATCTTTTCAGACTCATAATGTTTTCTTTGTTATTTAATGAAATGGATCTCATCAAATTAAAAAGAAGTTGTATTTGTCTTATTTCTAAATAAAATATAAGCTAGATTTAGTTGATACCAAAGACATGAGCTACCATAAAATCAATTCATGGAAGTGTGTCATAAATTAGCTCATTCAATCTGCTATAAAAATACAACAAATTAGACAGATTACAGACAACAGAAATTTATTTCATACAGTTCTGGAGGCAGAGTCTTAGATCAAGCTGCTGGCAGATTCAGTGCATTGTAAAAGTCCACTTTGTGGCTCATGGATTGAACTTTTGCACTATGCCCTCATATAATGGGAAAGAGAGATCTCAGCAGGTTCTTTTATAAGGGCACCAACTCCTTTCACCAGGATTCAGTCTTCATAACATAGCCATGCCCAATTCACTTAATATCATCAGCATAGTAGTTGAGTTTCAGCATATTACTTCTAAGAAAACACAGTTTTCAATAAAAAAGGACAAAAAAGAAAACACAGTTTTCAGACTATAATAGTAGACATACACACAAAGAATCACTGACAATTATGTCACATTACCTTTCTCTGCATAGAGGCTTTTAATCCTGTATAATTTTTTATCTTAGGGTTTTTTGGTCAGAAAAACACATATTGGTATTTGGATTTTTACAACTGAGGAATATAAAAACACAAGAAGGTGAGACATTTTTAGATGGTCACAAAGGTATGAAGGTATGCACATGCACACATATGGTTACTACAGCTGTAATATTTATCATTTTAAAGCTGAATGGTTAAAAACATCGCTAGTGCATCACATCATATATATACTATAGTTTAAAATGGGAAGGAATCTGTGGATGTTTCTTCTACTTCTCATGACATTAATTGAAGTCACTTAGTGATACTGAGCAGACAGAACTGTCTAGAGGATCCAAGACTGCTTTTACACATATGTGAAACTCAGAGGTAATAATAAAATTCATGATGAACTGCAACTTTTGTCCACATGGTCTACGTATAGCTTTCCTAATATACTGGTTAGAAAAATTGGACTTCATATTTAATGTTTGATTTCCAACACCGATAATGCTTTAAGAAAACCAGCTAATAGACTACTGACCTTTATTGACCTACCCTTCATCATCACAGAATCTATTCTGCTGCTTTCTTTTTTTTTTTTTTTAATTTTATTTTATTTTATTTGAGAACATACTGTACAGAGGGGTTACAATTGCATCCAAGTGACATTATCTACACAGTTTTAAACCAGTCTTTACCTCTTTTTTTCTGATTGTGGGCCCTGAACTCTGGGCCTGGGTACTGTCCCTCAGCTCTTCAGCTTAAGACTAGCTCTCTAGCAATTGAGCCACATCATCACTTCCAGCTTTTTCTGCTTATGTGGTGCTAAGGAATCAAATGCTTGGCTTCATTCATGCAAGGCAAGCATTCTACCACTGAATCACTTTCCCAGACCCCAGTCTTTATCTCTTGATTGGAGAGTATCAAACTCAAACTTTAAAAATATGTTTTTGAAGATATATTTTCAGGAAATGCAATGGGTGATACACAAGTGCCAATTCTAACACCGGGGCTTTATGTCTCTCAGATTTTTCTAATTTCTACTAAATCCCTATGCTTCATATGTAGACAAGCACAGATAAACACAATACAAATTAGAATGCAAACTCTGCAGTGTATTTCCCTAGATATTAACATAATGGGTACTTAAGATATATATGTGGTGTGAGCGAATGACGAAATAGTTAGAACATCATTTCAGTTTTATGTGTACAAGCTGATCATAGACATTCATATTCTCATCAATTTTATCATAACTGATAATAGTTATATATTAAAAATTAGCTTGGCTAGTTTTAATTTATATTTTCATGCAATAATAAACAGAAATAAATTGCAATTCTTGAAACTGGGAAATGAATTAAGGCCTTGGAATATAAATAACATTCTGGATCATAACTAGGTTGGGTATATTTGCAATGTAGAATTTTGAAGGATAAATTTTATATTCTTATATAAATTTCTGTGTTACAATTTGCTTTCAAAGATACATGAAATGTCCATTTATGCTATAAAACCCTTTATACGTTCTGGAATTATCACAATCAACTCTGCCCTTTGGCCTTTTACTGTGTGCTATGATTTCACAAAATACAATATTTTGATTAGTAAAGATTTTAAGAGTTATCTCCTACACTGGATATGAAATACCCTGAAGACAGCCTAATGTACGTGGAAAGAAAATATATAAATTCTTCACTCAGTTTTAAATATTTTTCTTTGACTGAAAGAAATCAATTTTTACACTAAAAGTAAACGATGAACTTGGGGCGATACTAAAAAAAATTGCAATAAGCAACTTGGTGAGAGAAGCCATTTGTTTTAGGAGAGAATTGTCATTTACAGTGAAAGGGCATTTTCTAGGAGGAATAATTAAACTTGGCCTACATCCAAAATGCATATTCTTATTTCCAAGAAAAAAACATGTCATTTAGAGCAGTGAGCAATGATCATGTCCTTCAAGTACACTAGAGAAACACAGTTTCAAAATAACATAGACAATCAATGCACTTCTTGATTTATTCAACAGAAATAGCTACTTTGAAGCTTATAATTCATCTAGGGAAAGGGCCCCTGAGTCAAATTCTTTGTTCACAACTTACCTTGACCCTTCATTGATAGTAAACTGATCTGATTGTTTTTAATATGAAATATAAAGTACTTTAGCAACCTTTCATGATTGTATTTCAGTATGCGATGTTGAATTTCTGAGTCTAGAATTATTTTCCCAGAGGATGGCATGGTTTCAAGTGTGAGAAAACTCTAGCATTTATGATCCCCAGTCTCTATTTTCCGTATAGGGAAAGTAGCTCAAAGAAAAGGAGAGCTAGGGTGTGCTTTACCACAATTGGGTAAAAATACATTAAAAAAAAATTTACTCTGTATTTTTTATAGCCAGAAGAAAGGACTTTGAGTGTTTTCCTCACAAAGAAAAGATAAATATTTGAAGAGATGGAAATATTTGCCACAATTTAAATATTATACAACATATACATTTATTGAAATATGACATAATATCTCATTCACATATATGATCTTTATGTTTTATATCAGTTAAAATAAATTAAGGGAAAGAATATATGGAACTATATATATATGAATCTATATGAAAAATACAAAAATACTTTGTAGTAAAACAGATCCTAGATTTCCATCTACCTGCTGGACTCTTCCCAAGTTTTTCCAAACTGAACAAACTCTAAAATATGCATTTTAATGCAGTGATGACAGTCACAATCAGAGTTATTTTAGACATTCAATATTCAAGGAAAACATGTTAAAATAAAATAATGCATCTTTTTGTTTCAACAGGTGTTTTTGATGTGTCGGTTCCAGTTGTGACGTGAGACAGTTTATACTACGTCATTACATGCATGAATGCCACTGATCTTAGTGACATGAGATAGGAGAAGCTGGAGGAAAGGACAGATGATAAAGTTACCAAACTCTACCAGATCAGTGTGTATTCATCAAGTGGACAGTGGTTATCTATGAGACAGCTTTCAACTTCCCTGACTTTATGTAAGTGACCTCAGTGTTGGCATACAATAACAATGATAGCCTATCATTTTCAATTAGCTCTACATGAATTCATGAAATTTTATTCAGATCTCATATATCACATACATTTGTTTTTGTCAGGCCTGGGGCTTGAACTCAGGGCCTAATCACTGTCACCAAGTTTCTCTGTTCTCAAGGTGAGCGCTCTACCACTATGAGCCATAGCACCTCTTGCAGCTTTTTTTTCTTTTTCTTTTTGAGTAGTTTATGATTCTCACTGAGATTTACCTGCCCAGGCTGGCTTCAAACTGTGATCCTCAGATCTCAGCCTCCTGAGTAGCTGGGATTACAGGCATGAGCCACCAGCACCCAGATTCACATATATTTTTTAAGAATGTTGTGCCTAAATCAAATACAGTGACAACAGTCAATAAACCATAGGAGGAAGAACATACAAAAGAAACAAGAAATCACACAGTACATTAAAAACAACAACAAAGGAAAACCTCTTGTGTCCATGTCTTGGAGTTCATTTCGTTTAGCATCATTTTATATGATCATATGTACATAGCTATTGAGCTATTCTGCTCATCTGCTAAGATTATTCTAGATGTAGACTAATTTTTGCAAATAAGAGAAACCATGGGACCTATATTGCTTTGGGTCTGGCTTACTTCACTCAATATTTTTTTTTCCAAATCTTTCCGTTTTCTCACAAATAAGGTGGTATCATTATGAAGGGAAAGGGAACAATAAAATGGTAAGGCAAAGAACAAAGGTGGAAGCAATCAATGCATCAGCGATACTCACGAGACAATGTTGAAAATGATCTGTACAACTTGGGTGGGGGGATGAGGGAGGAGGGAAAGTGGGAGAAAAATGAGGGAAGGGGTAACAAGTTTGACAAAAAAATGTACCTATTACCTTATGTAACTGTAACAATAAAAAAGGAAAAATATGTTGTAGATTTTCATGAAATATTATTATGAATAATTAATTGTACCTTTCTTTTTTTATTGTGAACATAATGTACAGAGGGGTTACAATTACATGGGCAAGATAATGAGTACATTTCTTATCAAGCATTGCAGCCTCCTCCTTTGTTTACCCTTCACATCCCTTCCCAGCCTCCCCCGACCCCCACCCAATCCTCCTCCCCCCCACCAAAGTTGTAAAGTTCGTTTTCGACATGACAACTTGTACTTCTCATTGTTGCAACGGGTTCACCTGTATCACTATTTAAACAATTTGTTTTTGCCCTTCCCCTCCACAAATTATACTGACAACAAATATAGTGAAAGCAGGTGTTATACTGTGGGGGAGGGACATACAGAGCAACAAAGAAATAATCTTATAAATGCGTTAGAAACAAATGCATGAAAGAAAAAAAACATTTAAATACATATCTAAGGGTTCATTTTCCTAACATCACATTATCTGACCTTTTCTGCTTGATTCATATATATAATAGATATTGCAAATAAGGGAAACCATGGGACCTATGTTTCTTTGGGCTTGGCTTACTTCACTTAATATAAATTTTTCCAAGCCTTTCCATTTCCTAACAAATGGGGCAATGTCATTCTTTCTGATGGAGGCATAGAATTCCATTGTGTATATATACCACATTTTCTTGATTCATTCATCTACTGAGGGGCATCTGGGTTGGTTCCATATCTTAGGTATGGTAAATAATGCAGCAACTACATGTATATTCAACAATAAATCATATTTTACCACCAAACTTGATGATATTTTGCTGCTTTTATTTCTCATTTTGTATTATGTATTCATGGGAATATAATATATGCATATATTATACTATGTATATAATATATACATATATTATGTGTAAAATACACATAATTTGTGTGTTGTTAAAATTTCATACTATCTGTTTGAGATCTAACATAATACTGTGATTATTTTCCAGGTCATTAGGAAGGCTTTCTACATGAGAAATGTTGTGAGGAGTATATAAAATTGTGATGATTATAAGAACATAATGTGGTTTTCACCAATTCTTCAACCATTTTACAATTTTACTGTTGAAAATCTGTTATACTCAAATTTGCTATTATAAACAACGTGGTAGGCAAGATTTTGGTAGGTGTTTATTCTTTATGGTTTTTTCATTTTGTTTTTGTGACAGTCCTGGGGCTTTAATTCAGAGCCTGAGTGCTGTCCCTGAGCTTTAATGTTCAAAAATAGTCCTCTATCACTTGAGCCACATCTTTACTTCCAGCTTTCTGGTGATTTTTTGGAGAAAAGCGTCTCATGGAGTTTCCCACCCAGAGACTACAACCACTGGTGCCTGGTTATGTTTTTTTTAATTATTTTTTTAAGGAGAGTTTCATAGATATCGAATTAGTGGATCAAATGTTATAAATAATTAGAGGACCTCAACACATATACCTGTTCATTTCCCACAAATTCTAGCTGGTGTGTATGACGTTTCTACCTGATCTTACTTTTGTAGTACTGATTGCAAGCTCAGGAATTTAGAGGACCTGCTCACATTTTAATTATACTTTCATTAACTTACTTCAGGTTCTTATGGCCTAAGGGCCAGATTTCAGCCACAAATATTGCCTTTTTAGCCTACAAGAACATGAGCTGTGGTAATGACAGCATATTGAGTCAGAGATATGCTTCACTATATGGCTTTTTGGTAATTTCTTCTTGTTATTCTGGTTAATAACTTTCTCTTCCTAACAATGAAACAAATATGCAATAAACTATAGAATTTCACAGAATAATATCTAATTCATGTAAACCTTAAAATAATAG
Organism: Dipodomys spectabilis; assembly: GCF_019054845.1. Classification (NCBI taxonomy): domain Eukaryota; kingdom Metazoa; phylum Chordata; class Mammalia; order Rodentia; family Heteromyidae; genus Dipodomys; species Dipodomys spectabilis. The sequence continues at coordinate 732,044 of NW_024871091.1, read as the reverse complement.
AAGTATATAATAATTACAATGCATAGCCCCCTACTCCTTGATAATAGGTCATAATTTAGCACTTTGTATTCATATATGGAAGATTTATACATGTCTTACATCTAGATATGAGCCATATCCCAGGAACTGTGTAAATTGTAGTTGATTTTAACCCTGTCTTTATCAAGATGTGAGTAGGAAGTCTTGAAAACAGATGTTGGATCTTCTACACTAAAAATTTCCAGAAGTATAATCAAATGTTAGATTTTCAGCTGCCTTCCCGGGAGAATGTCTCCAATCCTTTTCCTCTAGAGCCAGAAGCTTAATTGCCTGGCAATTAAGACCTGCTTACAGACTCTGCTGAAGCCACCAGTTTGTTTCCTTAGTGTCTCCCCCATCTAAAGTGGAAAGAAAGAAACCAAATATGCACTGTGTGAGACAGATGGTTTCACATTTATCATATAATCTGTAAGATATCCCTAGAGGTTGGGTATATTTAGCACTTATCCGAGGAGGAAACTTAAGGGTGAGGATTTTGAAGAAACTTTTGCAAAGATACTCAAGAACTAAGGAGAAGAAACGCTCTGACCTCTCAAGCTGATTTCTTTTTTGCAGTAATGTGGCATGAGCTCCAGATTTTGCACTTCATAGGAAGGGAGTCTATGAATTGAGACACACACCTAAGCCTTTCTTTAGTTATTTTCTGGATATGGTCTTGGTTTTTCCCAGGCTTTCCTGGGTCACAATCTTCCTATGCTATTTCCTATTATTGTTGAGGTGAGAGATGTGTGCTCATGTTCTGGCCCCAATACACTCAATATTTTCAGTCTCCTCATCACCTCAGTGTCCTGAGTAGCTACAATTATAGGCATGAGACACTGCCTGGCTTCCAGCTGCATATATATACACACAAATATATGCATATATGTATATTTATACAGATATATATAAATGTATATAATATATACAAATATATGCATATTACAATCTCTTTGGAAAACTTTAAACTGGGAATTTCTATCAAGATTAATCAATGTTATTAGAATGCTCATGGAATTTTTTGATCATATTAACAAATTTGACCCTCATGGTGACAGTCTCTCCACCCACTGCTATGGTAAAAGAAGCCCTATAAAAAACTAGCTTTTAATGTAGGTACCATTGATTGTAGGTGCCAATATTTTCCCATGCTTTACCTTCATATTTACACACTCAAATTTTGCATACCATCTCATTCCTCCCAATTTTCAGCATTGATACTACTTCCATAAATCTTATCCCTTTGTTTTTGATTTGTTGCCTTAAGTAAGTTCCTAGCTTCCCAGCTGGACTTTCCCAAGCATCTTCTCTTTGGGGGCATTTAGGTCCGAATTCAGGCCTCACACTTGCTTGGCTGATGCTGTACCACTGAAAGCATGTCTCTAGTGTAGCTTTTCTCTGATTATTCAGGAGGTGGAATCTCAAGGACTTCATGGCCTAGACTGGCTTAGAACCTAAGTCTTGCAGATTTCATCCTCCTGAGAAGCTGAGATTGCAGGTGTGAGACAGTAGTACCAAACTTTTCAAATTATTCTTCTTGGTCTTACATTCTGAAGACAGGGCTACCTCTATTTATTTCTTTTCCTGTGCAACTCTTTTCCAGGCACAACTTACCTTCCCCTCTTAAATAAAGAGGACATTCAGAGTCCAATTGATTACTTTTTTTAATGGCAGGTCCTCTTCTAGGTTCTAAAAGGAAGGAATTGTTACTAATATTCACAATGATCTAAAAGGAAGGAATTGTTATTACTATTCACAATAATCTACTCATTAATTTTAGTATACACATTTTCCACAGAAGAAAAATCAGGTTAAGAGCCAGGCACTTGCCAATTCACACAGGAAATATTTGGATACCAGGTAAATTCTCTCACATTACAAAACCAGGCTCTTTAAAATCACCATGCCACTTTTTAAAGTTAGAGAAACGGGTATCATGTTCTTAGAACTAAAAGACTTTTGTCACCCCAACTATTCATCTTCTCATGCGATTTTCACCCTAATTTAGTAGCTTTACCCTGCCCATGATGCAGTATTACTGTATATGTGAGTATGTATCATATACATATCTGACTGTATGTTTATTAACACATGTAGATATTATTGACTTTCTCTCTTATGATTCCCCTGCAGCATATTATTTTTACTAAAATAATATTGTTAGTGATTGCTTTCATTAACACCTTTGCAGTGTATCTAAAATGTAGGATTGTAATTTGGGCCTATGAATAAATAAAGAATATTCTAATGCAAGCATCATTTCCTTTAATTTTCCCATTCTTGCTGTGCTTTGAAATCAATGTGAAGGGAAGCAAACAAATAACATATATGGTACATCACAGCATTAAAGATAAAATGTACTACAAACAAAGACTGCATATTTAAAAGCAGGTTGAAGGAAGCAATTTGCTTTAAAAGCTAATAATTTTCTACTAACTACTAAGAGAAGAAGCTGTTCCTTTGTTGATCCGTCTTCATTGCCAATCTATTTATCTAAAATTGCAAGTGCTTAAATAAAATTAAATACAAAGGAGTTCACAAACATCTTTGAATTCAAATCCAAATATAGCTTGTAATATGTGTAATGATTTTGTCCTACAAGTTCACCCTGTAATTTAAAAAAAATTAATTGAAAAATAAGAATCAAAACACTGAGTGGCCTATACTAGGGTAAAGTTATTTTGTATATTTTGCTATAACACAACCAGTCTACAAATGTCATGGAAATGGTCCACATGTAAGAAGCTCACAGAATGTATATCTAACAACATCATATTCAAAGGAAAAAGAAAAAAGCAATAAAAATATTTTCAAATTGTCCAACTAAACAAAGAAAACAATAAACTTTCTCTTGCTTATGGAACAACAAGGATTTTTAGGTTTTATTTTCCTAAATACTGATGCTTTATGAGAGAAATATAAATCAAAACAATCTAATGATATATTTAATACGAAGCAAATAGCATGTGGTTCATGATTTTTTATTATAGACAACATAAAGGAATTCTCTGAAGAAAGTATTTTATGAAAACCTGAGTTATTTAAAAAAGTACACAGGATAAAGAAGGCTGGCTATATCTAGCATTGTTTGAAGAGTAGAGCACTGGATTGAAATTTAATTTAAAACCCCCGGATTTGATTTGATAATATTAAAGGTTATGGAATGTGATTTATAAATATTTCATATGATTCATGTCCTTGCATAGTGGTAGATTTGTTTATTTTTTTACTGCTTTCAACAATATTCTTTATGATATCATGTTTCATCATATGTAAAAACAAATTTGCTTAATAGTATATGAAAGTTTATCAGAGGAAATAAATCTGTCCCCTGTGTCTTCAACAATTCACCTCCAAATGATAAGATACCAATTAATGCCATGCTGGATTTGGGGTTTTAGTATTTATCTTCTAACACAAAATTCAGCAGAAGATTTTTTATTCTGAAACAATTTAAACTTTCCTCATCTAAACACAGATTCAATTTGAATATATTATCAATTGCTGAATATATTATCAATTGCTGAAACCCATTAATATATATATACATTATTGATGAAGAACATTAAAAATGAATGTTTCAAGTAGCAAGCAAAGGCACTTGATTTTGAATTTCAATTTCTTTCTCTTTCTCTCTCTCCTTCCTTCCTTCCCTCCCTGCCTCCCTCCCTCCTTCCTTCCTTCCCTTTCTCCCTTCTTCCTTCCTTCCTTCCTTCCTTCCTTCCTTCCTTTCTTCTTCCTTCCTTCCTTCCTTCTTTTTTTGTGCCAGTACTGAGGCTAAAACTCAGGGACTGGACATTATCCTTGAGCTGTTTTGTTCAAATATGGTGCTCTACCACTTGACCAACAGTTCAATTTCCAGCTTTTTGGTGGTTAATTGGAGATGAGAGCCTCACAGAATTCCTTGCCCAGGTTGACTTTAAAATGCAATCCTCAGATCTTGGCCTTCTGCATAGCTAGGATTACAGGAGTGAACCACTAGCATCAGGCCAACTTCAATTTCTTTAACCAGAAGTAAACTTACACTGAGTACTGTTGACTCATGCCTGTAATCTTAGCTGCCCAGGAGGCTAAAATACTCTGGGATTTGAAACCAGCCTGAACAGAAAAGAACATGAGAAACTTATCTACAGTTAACTAGCAGAAAGATGGAAGTAGAGATGCAATTCAAGTAGTAGAATGTCAGCTTTGACTGTAAAAGCTAAGCAAGAGGGCAAGGCCCTGTCTTCAAGCCCCAGAACTGACATAAACAAACAAAAAGAAAAAAGAAGCAAATTCAACTCAAATACAGCTCAATTACAATGCATTGTGAGGAAACTTGGTATCTGCTGTATGACTTTACATAAGTGATTCATTCTTTATGTACTATGTTTTCTGAAGAATAGGGAAATCTTTTCATATATGAACTTTGGTGTCTGTTCTTAGTAACTATAATATTCCCTTGGTCTGTTTATGTAGAAAACAAAACGTTAGATCAGAATTTCTGTGGATATTGTTAAATAACTCCAAATACATCCTGTTATATGTAAAAGTACATTTATAACTACTCATATTACCAAACTCATTTATGCTTTTGTAGTCAATTCAAACGCCCTATCTAATAAGTTAAACCACAAAACAAAGGCACTCAGTTATTATTCTAACTGACAAGGAGCCACTAAATGAGACAAAGAATGTGGAAAAAAAATATTGTCAGAATTTTTAGGTAAAATGTCCAGCAAATAATTAGAAGTGAGAAACAACTATTTTTTAGAATTTCCTTTTTGTTACCAGGGGTTCATGCATAGTGTATTTAATGACTGAGTGTTTCTACCTTTATAAAACTAGTTAATCTAACTAGATAGAAATCAAGTCAAATCTGAAAATGGATATGGTAAAAGAAATTGGATGTTTCTATATAAGCTCCATTATTCTGATAGGGAAATATAAAGTCTCAAGAATTCCAATAAATTAGCTTCTAATTTTGTGCAAATATGATGTCTTATAAACATAGGTATATATCTTTAATATCAAAATAATAAAATGCACTCATCAGCCATTTGGTCAACAATGAATCATGCATAAAAATGTGACCTCATTAGAGGTAATACATTCCTATGACCTAGTGAAGTCATATACTAATATAAACCTAGTATACTACATTTTGTAGAAAATTATATTGGTTACGATTGTGTAGAGTTGAAGATGATAAGAAATTCTTACTGATTTATACATTTACTGTACATGTGTCCTTAATTTTAGTGTACTTCTACTTATAAAATTATTTATATGAAACAGTAGATCAGTTATGCTAGCAAGCTGTCTCATGCTCTCATGCTTACACAAATTCTTGATTGCATCATGAACCCAAGTGCAATGACTATTCTTCACTATAAGTGTACTCTATGAAGGCTTCACAAGAATGGAATCATCTTACAATGCATTTATTGGAATCTATGTCTGTAGTTAAATAACACAAGTGTGTAAATACAATTTGTTTATATTATGGTTATAATATAGATATACTAAATAAGAATGTAACAACTATGATTTATTTTCTGAAATCTATTTTGTGTTAGTCAAGACCCTTCAGAAATTTAAACAAGTAATATCTATCTTCAAGAGGTTATATTGTAAGGAAGGGAAGATTGACCTCTCTGGAAAACGAAAAGACAACTTTTATGTTTTTTTTATTGCAAAAATACTGTATAGAGGGGTTACAGTTACATGAGCAAGGTAATGAGTACATTTCCTATTGAGCATTGTTACCTCCTCCTTTGTTTTTCCATCCCTTCCTCCACACCTCCCTAATGCCTCCCTCCCCCACCAAGTTGTAAAGTTCATTTTCAACATAGTTACAAAAAGACAAATATTTTCTTCAGATGTTGATCTGACATAATTTTAACATATTCAAGAAGAGAAAGAAGCAAAAAGTTGAACCAAGTATTATTTCTTCACATTTTATAAGGTATATATACATGACTATGATGAATATGCACCCTAAAAGGGTTGAGAGTGAGAGACCAAAAATAAGTTTAGCAGTAATTTCAGACAAAACTAAAACATTTGTCTTTTGTTACTGGAAAGTAAGTGTTAGAGCCTGCACCAAGGCAAGATAACAGTAAGAATTATTAAGGGATCAGTCTGCCCTGACCAGTCCAGGAATTTGGGCAGTCTCGCCCCGCAACTCTGTCGGGCAAGACATAATTCAGCATTCCTGTTATTCAGCCCCAATTATCCAACCAATGATGTATGATTTAACCTATCCTGTAACTGCTAAGCTGGAAAGTCCCTGCCCTTATTGGAAATAATCTTACTCCTAACCAATGAGCTTGAGACATCCTTCCCCCTGCTACATATTCAATAAAAACCCTGCTGGACAAGGCGTCGAGGTTCACAACTCTGACCAGCTGCATCGGTGACGATTGTGAGTCCAAGCTCGAGCTTGCAAATAAATGACTCCCTTGTTGTTTGAACTGGTCGTGGTCTCTGGGGGTCGCTCAGGGGTCACTAGTTGGAGTCTAACAAGAGCATTGGATCTTCTTTACTAGACCTTCAGCATTAAAATTGGGGGTGAGGTGGAGGATTCATGTAACATTGCTTCTCTGTTACACAAGGAACATAAGCCATCCCATGATAGTTCTTGTTATTCTCTGAGTAATAGAAGTCAGGTAGAAAATGTATTCACAAACTCCATATTACATAATTACTAATAACAAAAGACAAAATTAGCTTAAAAGTTATTATCTTGACTGGAAAAGCAAAAATAATTAAACATTGGAGATTTAGTCCACTGAATAAGGTGAGTACATAAAAGTATTGCATAAAAATATTCTCAATAAATTAATGTTATTCTGAACTAATATTAAATCCACTCTCCCTCATCTGGGGAAAAGTTCTCTTTATGTATTTTCTCTCTTAATTAAGACTTAGATTATATTTTGTTTACATAAAAGGTGAAGATTTTGATAGATTTATTCCAGATCACAAAACAGACAAGACAAGACACTTTCTGTGATTTTTCTCATTTGGCAATAAAACAACATATATGTATATACACACACACACACACACACACACACACACACACACACACACACACACACACACACACATATATAATCTTAAAATGTATAGACATTTTAAATTCCACACTAGGATTAGGATATTATGAATCTCAAATTCTTACTTTATATTCTAATCTCGTCCAAATAAAAAAACTGAACAATCTTCGTGTAATTTTTGCTTATTCACCAATAGAAATGTTGGTACAAGATTAGAGAATTAAACAAAAATTATTCATGCAAAATGCCCAGAACCTTTATGTTTATCTAAAGACATGCTAAAATAAGCCACTTCCATTTCTACAGATGATTCTAATCTGAGACCACATTAATTTCTCAGATATTCCTAGTGGATTATGGGACCCTCAGTTCCAATTCTGTCATCGTGAAATGGCCTATGTGATGTTGATATAAGCAGTTTTTCTCTGCACTACATTCTTTTGGTATTTATTTGTTGAAAATGCTGAGCTGAGCTCACATTCCCTAGGTAGAGAAGAGACCAAAAAAAACTTCTTCACATTAGAACTGCAATGTTTCATGAAAACAGTTTATATGCAGTGAGTTCTTTTGCTGTAGCAGAATTCATCAGTGGATATTTCTGGTCATATCAAACTGGAGGATTACTGATTGTATAAAACTTAATCGAGGTATACAATAATTGGACATATTGTTTTCATATACTTTTGTATTTTTCTATCCTTCCAAGTTTTTGATCTGAATCTTTATAGGAAACATGTAGTCAACTGCACTTATATTCCCACAGTGCCTGTACTACATTAAGTTCTCAATAATTACCTATTTAATAGGTACATAAAAATTACATACCATTGATTCATATTAATATAACATATGGTAACATGTGAGAATGTGAGTTACCTTATAACCGTTGTGAAAGTAAGGGTAAGAATCCTGTGATATGATCTTAAATAACTATTTAGAAAAAAGAACATATATCCTTGATCTTTGAACATTCTACTTGTAACATTATGTCTTTTCACCACAATTTTACCACATTGCTTTTTGCCTTAAATCCCCAGACAGCAAGAACATCAAAAGTTCCAATATTATCTTATGACATACCCTGGAAAAAAGAAACAGTTAAAGAAAAACACATGAAATACCAACTTCTTTTAAACGTAGAAATTAAAAGATTGTTTGATGAAAATGCATCTCAATTTTCTGAGTTAACCTTAATGGAGATAAACAACAATTCTACTATGATGATTATTTGATAATACTCAAAAGTTATATCATTATAAAATCACATTGACAATTTAGATGAATAGAAATATGGCAAAAAGAATATTCTACAGAAACTCTGTATAATTATAGCTTACTTGGTATGGCTTGCTGTACAGCACCTTTACAATAAAATTTAAATTTTAAAAATAAATAGAGCTGGGAAGTTGGCTAGGTGGTAGAGCGCTTGCTTCATGTACATGAGGCTCTGGGTTCCATTCCCCAGCACCATATAAGCAGAAAAAGCCGGAAGTGGTGGTGTGGCTCAAGTGGGTAGAGCACTAGCCTTGAGCTGAAGAGCTGAGGGACAGCGCCCAGAGTTCAGGCCCCATCACTGACAAAATAAATAAATAAATAAAGTAAACAAATAAATAAAAACAAAATCCAAGTTAATCAGTCAGAAAAAAGAATATTCTGAGAAAAAATATAATTTGAAACTTAAACTAGTGTACATAAAGATTAAAATATCAATAATTTTTATCATATGTTCCTTCTTTCTCTCTAGCTGTTTTTTTACTACTTAGAGGACTCATTAGAATGTTTGTTAGATGGGGGGGGAGAAAAATTGAAAGAGCAATCATTCTTCTCTACCCATTTAAAGACTTTTACCAATTCTGACAAAAATATAAAAGTTTAAATTGGACTTTACATTTCAATCGTTTTGCACATCACATGTGTTAGCTTCCCTTACTCCTTGATTTGATTTCCATTATGAATCCAAAATAATAGTATGCATAACATTTACAATAGGTTTTATACTTTTGTGTTAGTTCTGAGTGTCAAAATTATCCGAGGACTGCCAGTTAGATAGTTCTCATCATTTTCACAAATTCTACAACACTGGTTTCAGAATGTAGTTTTGTTTCTGATTGATGTGAAGACTTCACTGTATCTGCACATGAAGGACTTCTGGATTCCCTTCATGCAAATAGAAAACAAATCAAAATTTTATAAAGTATTTTGTATTTCATGATATACATATATATACACACACACATATATTTATACACATGATGTATATGTATATACACATGATATATATATATATATATATATATACACTGTTTTCCCCAATAAATGCTTCATAAATGAATTCCAGCAAAATTTACTCAGTTTATCAGATCAAATAAAAGGCTCTGTTAATGATGGCCACATGACACTTGAAAAACATCATCAAAATGAAAGGAGTAATAAAGTAGCATAACAATAAGACATAAATATCCAATCTATAAGAATATATTCTAAAATTCCTCATTTTTATAGCAGGGTCTTAATGAGAATATAAATAGAATAAAATGAATAATATACAATAAAAGAACAGGATGCAAGTGTAAATCACAGAGGTGACAATAATTTAGTGCTCCAAAATACAATAAGGAACTAATAAGTACATGTAAAATATGAAAAGAAAAAATAATGATGGGTGTAAATGTCATTAAAGACACAGATGACAGGCTAAGGATACAATTTGGAGGAAATGAGTATGTAAGGAGGATACTATAGAGAATCAATGTAATAAGGAACAAGGCTCAAAGTCTATACTAATACCTGAAATCTGTCTGGGAATATGGAAAGCATCGCTACGTTCTAGGTTCCTGTGTGGGTAATACCATCCCTCACCCCTCCCCTGGTGGGGATAGAGATAGGTCACAATGCTGCTTCAAGATTTGCAATACAATCTAGAGGATTAGAAGCAGCTGCTTAAACCATGGATCATTTGACAATTCTTGGTTGCCTTATGAAATGGTGCTGTTAATAGTACCAGAACCACAGAAGCCCAGTGCACAAAGAACTGGGACTCTTCTCAAGTCTGTTGCCTGTGCCACACAGGAGGCGATAATTCCAGAACCTCCATTCTCAAGATGTTCTTGCACAGTCCTCAGTTCTCTAAAACTTTCACAAAGCCACTTTAATTTGTAAATGGCTGCCCAATTAGTGTTACCATGTAGGGATACAAATGAGGCTTCTTATTCTGTCCTCTTTCTGACATCATTTCTGATCATTTCAAATCAACAGAATGCAATTCTAATGCTTATGAGAAAACCAGAACCTGAAAAGAGTCATGAAAATAATGAAAATTAAAAGATGTAAGGAAAAAATAATCAAGAGGAAGTAATAGTTGTTAATATTTATGGACCAAAAGGCATAATTGAGTTTATTGAGCAAATTCTTCTGGATGTTGGAGTACTGTAGACATTAGTGGGAGATTTTTAATACCCTGCACTTACCAATTTATGCATAACTCAGACAAAAATCAACAAAGTAATCTCAGAAATAGATGAGATTATACAATGAATGGATTTAACAGACATCTACAGTGTATTTTATACAATAGTAATAAAATGCACATACATGTTATTATTGTGTGGAACTTTTTCCAAAAAAAAAAAGCACGTATCACATTCATTCTAAAACTGGACAGGAACAAAATAAAAATAGAGAATCATAGGCCTGTATCATAGGCCTGTTTCATGTGTGTGTATATGTCTGTGTGTGTGTGTGTGTGTGTGTGTGTGTTTGTTTGTGCTTGTCCTAGATCTTGAACTCAGGCCCTGACCACTTGAGCCATTTTGGCTTAAGGTCACTAGCACTACAGCTCCATTTCCATGTTTTGGTGCTTATTTGGAGATGAGTCTTACAGACTTTCTTGCCCAGGCTGGCTTCCAACAATGAGCCTCAGCTCTCAGCCTCCTGAGTAGTTAGAATTACAGGTGTGAGCCACCAGCACCTGGCAGGACATAGATAAAAATTTAAAAATTCCCAATAAAATTCTCACAAACTAAATTCAATACTGTTTTTTTCTATAGTGTATGATTTTTAAAATACATATTGAAGCCGGGCGCTGGTGGCTCACGCCTGTAATCCTAGCTACTTAGGAGGCTGAGATCTGAGGATCGCAGTTCAAAGCTAGCCCAGGCAGGAAAGTCTGTGAGACTCTTATCTTCAATAAAACCACTAGAAAACCAGAAGTGGTGCTGTGGCTCAAGCGGTAGAGTGCTCGGCTTGAGCTGAAGAGCTCAGGGACAGCGCCCAAGCCAAGAGTTCAAGCCCCACAACTGACAAAAAAAAAAATCATACACTATGATTAAGTTGGTTTTATTCCAAGGATGCAAGAATGGTTTTATGTAAACACAATCAAAGATAAAAATCATATGATTTCAATTGACTCAGAGAAAGCCATTGAAAAAATTATAGCATCTTATTATGACAACTCTGAAAAAGCCAGGAGTAGAAGGAATATACTTCATCATAATAAAGGATGTAAATAACAAACATGAGTCCAACATCATACTAAATAGAGAAAAACTGAAATAATTTCTTTTAAACTCATGGACCAGACAAGTTTCCACTCTCTCCATTCTTAATATACTAAAGGAATTCCTAAACAGAACAGTAAGGTGGAGAAATAAAAGAATTCAAATAGGCAAGAAAAAAGTCAGTTTTTCCATTTGTGGATTATATGATCTAATACTTAAAAGATCTTAAAACTTCTACAAAAAATTCCTAGATCTAACAAACCGATTTGGTAACATAGTAGGCTACAAAGTCAACATAAAAAATTCAATAATGAACAACAATGAACCTACAATGAACAGACTGAAAAAAAATCAAGAAAATAAATCCACTCACAATTGCTTCAAATGAAATAAAACACCCATGCATAAACTTAATCACAGAAGTAAAAGAACCTCTGAAATGAAAACTAAAAAAATTGGGAGAAAAGAAATTGGGGAACATAATAGAAGATGGAAAAATACCTTACTTATGAATTCATAAAATGAATATCATAAAAATAATCATTATAGCAAAAGGGATCTTAGATTTGGTATAATACCCATCCAAGTCCCAAAGCCATTTTTTTCATAATGAGAAAAATCAATCCAAAATTGAGCCCAAAGAGCAATACTAGTGGTATCATGATACCAGAGTTCATTATATTAATATGTGTAGACAGTAAGGCATATGTTTTATTGTCAAGGTGATGTATAGAGAGATTACAGTAACATAAGTAAGGTAATAAGTACACTTGTCAAATATGTTACCCTTTCCCTCATTTTCCCTCTGCCCCAACCTCCCACACTGTAGAATAGATCATTTCCAACATATTGTCTTGTGAATATCACTGTTGCATTGGTTCCACCATTGTCCTTTGTCTCACCACTCTGTTGTTCCCCTTCTCTTCCCTGATTTAAATAAACATATACACAATACCAGGGTACCAAAATCAATTTGTATAAGTTGATCATAAATGCACATGAATTGAATATTTGTTATATATTAGGTTCTAATCTAAATGTTTGAAATATATTCGTTTTTCATTTCTACATCATCACAGATAGCTATAACTTTTCATTCCCATTTACAGAGAAGTTATCTGATTTGCTTAAATTGCAATGTTAGGAACTGAAAAAATACCAATATTCCCACCTAGGTAAGCTGCAATGTAACTGATAAACTATAGATAGATAGATAGATAGATAGATAGATAGATAGATAGATAGATAGATAGATAGATATCCATAGCACTAGCAATGGAGTGAGAGTAGAGTGGTAGAATGAGAGACAAGATTGGTTAGTAAATACTTCAAAAGTATCTCTTCCTTTTCTATAGAGATTCTCCAACCCTCTGTTCCTGTTGTTAATGATTCCTTCTTTGAGTCCAGGTTGATATTTGATTCCTTCCAGGAAGTACTCCCTGACCACATTAAGCTTAATTAAGTTTCCATTGTTATCCAATCATAAAACTCTTCATGTCATTTATTTTTCTGGCTAACTTCACTTATCATCTGAGAGTCAGTACAAATGGAATTGTGGCAAGATTTTCCCTAGACTCCCCCCAAAAAGATTAGATTCCTCTGTAAAAGCCTACTTACACTTGGTAGCTCAATGTCTGTTCCCTACTCTATTGTAATTTTGTATTTGGCACTTCTATGGTTTGTATGTGGACTGTTATCTTTGATAGGCAGATGCTCCACATTTGAACCTTTGCTTCAACAAAAAGTGTTAGTGGTAACATTCAGGAAACAAATGTACCTTAAATGAATTAAGGTTAACTAGAATATCAGTAGTAAAGCAATATGTTTGTTAGTGAGATTAAATTTATGCAGATTATTTTCAGAAACTATTACTAAATTTCTGAGTCATTCAGCAATGGGGACATTATAAATTCAATTTCCAATGACAACAAGGTGAAGCTCAAAAAGTCTATAATTCAGTAATAATGAGAGTAGTTTACAGTTGGTGTTGCTTAGTCCATGTTCTATGACTAGTACAATTTTTATGATTAGCTATGACAAAAACATTGCTACTGAAATATTACTGATGATGGAACTGAGGCTCAAATGTCATAATGTGGTGTGTAAGAATGAAGGATTGAACCTGCACTTTGTAAGTTCAAAATCCAGGTCTCTTCATTATACTGCCACTGCTATCAGTGAAGGATACTAAAAGGATACTTTACACTAACCAGAAGAATTTAATGGCAGTAGGCTAGGCCTTTAATCAGTTTGATTTTCCTTTTGTTTTTCTAATAAACACAATGCAGTTTTGTAAAATATTTCAAAATATGAGCGTTTTAATGTTATTTGTTTAAAAGGAAAAAATTTTTCAACCAATAGAACAATTCCCTATTAGACAACACAAAATGAACTTTACAACTTTGGTGGGGTGGGGGGAGTGTAGTCCTGGAGATGGGAAGGCAAGGGATGGTAAGGGGAAACAAAGGAAGAGGCAACAATGCTTGATAAGAAATGAACTCATTACCTTGCTCATGTAACTGTAACCCCTCTGTACAGTATTTTCACAATGAAAAAACTTATTAAAAAAAAAAGGATATAGGAATGTCAGCCAGGTGCTGGTGGCTCATGCCTGAAATCCTAGCTACTCATGAGGCTGATATTTGAGGATCATGATTTGAAGCCAGACTGGGCAGGGAAGTTCATATTACTCTTAGCTCCAATTAACCACCAGAAAACCAGAAGTGGCACTGTGGCTCAATGTGGTATAGTGCTAGCCTTTAGCAAAAAGATCACAAGGACAGTGTCCAGGCCCTGACTTCAAGCCTCATCACCTACTAAAAAAAGAAAGAAAAGGAAAAAAAAGCAAAAAGCTTACAAGACTTTCAATCTGTTTACCTTCAACAATGATTGGTACAAAGAATCCATTTTTATGCTACATATACTATCTAGGTAAAAAAGTTTTTTTGAAAACCTTGTAAATAATGATATATTGAAGTCAAATGTCACATATAGTAGTACTAAAATTTGTTTTTCATAACATGTATAGCAAAAATGTTGATAGAAATGTGATTAAAGTTTTTAATCACAGCTCACATAGATGATTACCTAATTATCATCCCCCAAATCTAAGTAAATTTTAATTTAGCCTTATGCATTTTTCAAACGACAGCTGAAATAAGTCATCTGGCCAGAATACTAATAATGAAAGAAGTATGTGCTTCTTCTTAGGCAAAATGAAAATGAGAATAATATTTAACATTTCAGTATATTGAAAATGAGTGACAGAAAACTGATACAAAATTACACTCTCTATTTTACCTTCAAACTCATTTTATGGGGAAAATGTGTTTCCTTCCATTCAAGGATATCAAAAATATAGTGGCTAGTTAAATAGTATCCCCAATTAAACTAGTAATGATGTGTATGTGTGCCTATGTGTGTCTGTGTGTGTATTTATACAGGTGAAAATAAAGATTAATACATAGAGAAGAGTTGTCAGGTTATCATTATTCTTAATAGCTGAAAAGGGTTTGAATTACTATAAATCTTTTTTTTGAACTACTATAAATCTATGCATACTTACAATATTATTAGCCATTAAGTACAAAGTATGCAGCTATTATTCCAATCTGCTTTAATTAATTAATGCTTCTATAATGTGATATATTATAAAGCTCTGCCTTCTTAACATAGTACAAAGTTAATTTTTGCAATTCTGTATATCTCATATTTAAGAACACAAGGAAAATACCTTTTTGAGATGAAATACTCTAAACTCTTATTGACATTTGAAACTAGTTTGCTTTCTGACCTTTCATGACAAAATGAGTCCAATAAGCACTTAAGTGAAGGCCATATACCAGTGCTGTAATGGAATGAGTCTAGGCCAAGGTAGAAACAAACAAGTATCCTACCCAGTGTCCATACTGTCATGAGTTGATTAAGTATACCATGTTTGTTCTTGTAAGCAGTTACCAATTAGCCATGGATATGTTCTCAGTTATATGTTACCATTTGTATTATCAGAATGGTTACATTAAAGGTACTTAAATATTATTGCTCTAAATGTCTTGAGGTTCTTATGCATTTCTTCTGAGCTGCCTACCACAGATGTCAAAAATTATTTCCTTTGTTTTTCTAATTAGCATATTTCCCTTCTTTCTTACTCCCTATTAGGCAAATAAGCATAAGTAACAATTGAATCTTGTTTAGGGCAAATATAACATGTAGTTCTTATTATTTCCTGATCAAATACTTGGTGTCAGGATTGGTGTTAGAGATCCATGCATAAATTAATAGTGTGAAAGGATCCAAGGACTAAACTTTGAAGTCCTCTGAGCAGACAGACAGTTCTTCAGAAAAATACAAATTGCCAGCTTCAGTGTTTTTGAAAGTGTTATCACCCATTTAACAGGATCCAGTCACCCAGGAACTTGTCAGACATACAAACTTTCGGCTTCATTTCAGACTCGTTGATAAACTCTATATCCGTGGTCTGTCAAATTATAGCTACCCAAATATTCCTGGGAATTCTAAAGCATACTCAAGTTGTCTGAGTATCACTTCTGTGTTTTAGGCAGGTCCATGGATCATAAGTTTGATCTCCACTTGGGGGTACTATTTTAAGAGATTGTGAAAACTTGAGGAGGCAGTGCTTAGCTAGAGAAAGTGGGTTCATCTTTCAAAGTGCAGGACTTGATTATAACCAGACCTGTCCACTATGAAGAAAAGATTCTTCTCTTTCACCTGTTCCTGCTGCCATGGTGTTTTTCCAAATGCATGGGTCCCAGCTGCATGACTGAAGTCTTTGAGACTGTGAGACAAAATAAACATTTCATCTTTTAAATTGTTCTCCCATATTTTTGTCCCAGCTATATAAAAGTAACTAATATAGTTTTCTTGCTCAATAGAGTGTGCCTATATGATTATACATCTTGTCTTTAATTCATTTACAACCTCCTCTTGCTGTGAATGTTACCCAATGCTAAGCTTACCATCCTCAAGGATGCATGTCAACAAATAAGATCAGTTGATCTGAGATTAGTTAAATTATATTGCCTTTTCAACAACAAATCCTGCGCCATATTTAGGGGTGATATTAATGCAGTTGAATGTAACCATGGAAATGAGGGAATATAAAATCAGATCTTGAAGCATCTGAGTAAGATAAAGGTAGTGAGTCGGGCTTTTCTAATCTTTCAGCTGTACTTTCCAAGGACTGAGATTCAGGAGGTTGAGCATATTCCCGGAATCTTGAATCCAACACATATGGGATATCTTAGGAAACGCTGAATGTAGCTTGGAGAATGTGTTCACGTGCGGGGCCTTCACTGGCCATCTTTGGGCAGATCTCATTTCTGTATAGAAATGGTATACATACGCACTACTGAAGGACAGGGTGAAAATATTGCTGACAGTGAGCTACCACTGGAGGGCAGGGTGCTAGGATGAACTGCTGATGGCGGACAGAGTGTGAAACTCTAAACAGAATGAAGTGGGTGCTACTGAGCAGAATCAGTGAGTCCATGGTAGAATAAGCCAAAGGATTGGGTGTTATTATTCTAGAAGCTGCTGCCATTATTATTGCTGGTGATGAATCTATGGACAGAAAGCTTTGAGTAAACATGACCTTCATCTCCATCTTGCCTGGACACTTTCTATGGCCTGCCTGAATCAAAGGAGAAAGCTGAGGACTTGTAGCACAATAATATATAGACACCGAATAATGGGATCCAATTAGCAATTTTTAAAGATCACTCTAGTTATAATAGAAGGGTTAAATGGTGATACAGGAATGGGAATTAGCAAATTTATATAAGAGCTATTTATGGTCTCTATTTCAAAATGAATTTCATTACAATCCAGAAAAACAGAAAGCAATGGGATATGTGCATAATATTTAAACAACAGAAACAATATACTCAGTATGTTCACTGTAATTGGTTACATTTTCCCCCCCATTAGGCCACTGAGGTAACAATGTACACACTACTGTCTTATGGCAGGTTCAACCGTCAAGCTATGTCTTCAATTGCAAGGAAGAAACATTCCTGTTAGCCAAACAGGTTTATAACTATGAAAAAGGAGTTGGGCTCATTATTTTTGTTCTAGTTCTTACTTTATTTCTTTATTGTTATTCTACAGGTTTGTGTTACTTCCCTCAGTTATCCTCCACGTGATCTAAGAATTGTGTAAATGCAGTTACTGTGTTTATTAGTCACGATGTACAAACTTAACACAGTATAACAGAAGGAATAACTCTAGCACAGTCTGGACAAGAGATAAATCATTATGGATAAAAGCAGAGCCCCTGAAATTAGACAAAGCCAAATTTGAACCTCAAGTCATCCCTCTTTACAACCTCCATTAGCCTAGGTAAATTTAACCTTCTTCAGTCTTTATCGGCTGTGTATGTTGGAGTTAACAAGCATATTGTGTACATTATTGTACTTCGGCACAATGCCTGGAAAGGATTCAATCTAAAGTAATTGGCATACAAGATTTAAAGCTGCTTCTGGCAATAAATGACATTGTAAATCATTTCTTCACTTTGGCCCTTAATGTTCTTATCTGTATTCTGAGGGCATGGAGACTCTAAGCAGTGTGGGTTTAAGATTATAAGAATATTCTTACTTTGGGTCATTTTCTGAACTATAATTGCTTCAAGATAAAGTGCAGTACTTTCCCTGTAAAAGTGATTTGCCAACATAAACAACAAGAGAAAGATAGAAATGACTATAATTGCCACATATTTTTGAAAGCTTTTAAACCATTTTCAAAAGCAGTATAATGTTTTATTCACTGTTGCGTTGGGCTATAATTTTACTTTACTTTGTTTCAAGAGCTCTTTTTGTGTGAGACACGATTTACCCTCTCAGGAAAGGTACCATCAGGCCTGGAACGTTTTATTTAACAAAGTGTTCTTTAGAGATATTTTTTTATCTTCTCTCACTGATATCAAAGCCAGATGCCTAATCTATAATTCCCAGACTCAATTTTGTTTTTTGTAAAGGATCAGTAGTGAAGAGCCATCCAAGCCACTGTCCAGGGAACAGCTGAAGAAAATATACTGCATCTCTGTTCATGATACAGACCTTTTGATATTGGATACTGTCCAGGAAATCTAATTTCTTAAACTGTCCATCACTTGTTTACATTACACTTGGTTCTGAGTGAAATACTACTTCTCTACCACAAAATAATCAAAACACATAGTTCTTTTTGATCTGCAATACATGAATTTCTGAAAACCTATGATTTCTCTCAGTACCTTAGATCATCACAAAATTCTAAGGGACATTCATTATATTGGGGCAACTTTGGAATGAAGAGCCATGAAAAAGTTAGAATATAAAAAAATGCCTGCAAGAGATATAGGTCTTAGATATTTTTCCTGAAAGATACTCATTTTTTTCAAAAATTAATTAATTGATTTATTAATTCTTCTAAAATATGTACCAGGCTGTGGCATTAGCTACTGAAATATATTCATCTTTTCTTTTGCTATAGTTTAAATATCATTGCACAATAATTCCTATGAGGCACATTCAAAATTGATTAGCATGGATTTTTTTAATCATCTCTTTCTATTTTATGTTCTAACCTCAAATTTTGCTATAATCTTTAAATTCTATCTACACAGAGAGTAACCTTATATCTACAGACAGCAAATGACCCTATTTTCCATAGGGGTCACACTGTCTCAGCATACACTGTTCAGTTCACTTTCCTTGAAATGACTCAACTTGGCTCCTCTATCTATGATTATCTTAGGAAGGTAAGCAATCATTTTGCATTCAAATACATTTTGTATACTTCTCTAATGGTCCCTTTAATAGGAATGAACCATTATGTGTCTTCATATTTATCATTTTGTAACATAAAATAGGTCATATTTACCTTGGTATCTTCATGCCTGTGTAACCCGTGTGGAAGAAAAAAAATCCAATACACGGGCTCTGTCAAGATGGTGGTAGTAGCAGGAGAGGGTTAGGCTAAAAAGGAGGATGAAAGATGATACATATGTATGAAGTAGATTATCTGTATCTGTGAAAATAGAACAAATAAATATGTTCAAAGTGCTTTGGGAGGGGAAGTGGAGAATAATATGGGGAGTGTGACTGAATAGAATATATTATGATGGAATATAATATATATGTATATATATGCTCCAGGGGACACAAATACATTAACTAAAATATGGTGTATACAGGGGAGAATTCAAATGATATACCTTTCAGAACAATTAGTTCAAAATCAATATCAGGAAGATAATACTTGAGATCTAGGAAGAGAGGAGAAATAGGGAAGGGGTAGACAAATGAAGAGTGTAGGAGGAAGAGAATGTAATCAAAATGTTTAATGAATGTCTTAAGAATCTAGGAACTATGACAGGAGTGATGTAGCCAGAAATGATCTGTGG
This sequence comes from Dipodomys spectabilis, assembly GCF_019054845.1. NCBI lineage: Eukaryota > Metazoa > Chordata > Mammalia > Rodentia > Heteromyidae > Dipodomys > Dipodomys spectabilis. The sequence goes on along the minus strand of NW_024871091.1, from coordinate 712,083 downwards.
AAAATGTGAAATGTTGGGTCTTCGTCCGTCCCACGAAAGACGGACGGGGTCCGAGGAAAGGTAAGCGCGGCGCTAGCCCGTTCCCCAGCCTCCCTCACCCGGGGAGACAATCAGACACAGCGGGGAGCCAAATCCAGCAGGTAGAAAACTCCTTTATTAACAGAGAGCAGCCCTTTTTAAAGCCAAAAAGGGTGGGTGGCATGGCAAGAGAGGAAGAGGAACCCATCACTGTCAAGGTCACACCCTGTCATGCACCTAAAACTTCACGGGCTGGTTAGGCACTGATCGGAAGGTCAATTGGGCTCTGCCCACTCTACTCTCTCCCAGCGCCATCTTGGCTGCCCATGTGCTCTACAGTAAATTGGGCTCTGTCCACTCAACTCCCTCTCAGCGCCATCTTTGCTGCCCATGTGCTCTACAGTGAAAGTCATCAAGATCCATTGTACTCATAAACTGACATAGAATGGGTAACATGTGAATACTAAAGATAATAAAACATAATTAGAAATAAAATAAATACGTGTGGAATTATAGAAAGTGGAAGATTTTACTCTGTGTAACTAAGCTCATAAAAAAGAAAAAAATGGTCCAACATAAAATATACTTCTTCATGAATATGAGATGAAACTAGGGGTTATGAGAATATAAGAACCAGGTAGGAATCAATAATGACAATAAATCAAGTAACATAATGGCATATTATAGTTGAAGAATAAGGCCTGCACAGAGAATGTGGCAGCAGAGAAATGGTCAAAAGGCTGAAATTGAAACAAATAATTCAGCAACTTGTTTAGTGAAATTCTACTCAACTTTAAAAAATTTAAATACTGATCTTATTAACAGGATACAAAACAAGTCATTTATTCAAAAGAATATAGAAGACAGAAAAAGTGTGGAAACAAGTAAAGGTCAAATATAAAGACAACATACTGGCCGGGAGCCGGTGGCTGTAATCCTATCTACTCAGGAGGCTGAGGTCTGAGGATTTCGGTTCAAAGCCAGCTGGGGCAAGAAAGTCCGTGACACTCCTATCTCTTATAAAACCACTAGAAAACCGGAAGTGGTGCTGTGGCTCAAGCGGTAGAGAGCTGGCCTTGAGCTGAAGAGCTGAGGTACAGCGCCCAGGCCCAGAGTTCAAGCCTCACGACTGACAAAAAAAAAAAAAGTAAAGACAACATATTGAGATGAAAATGTAAATAAGAAATAAAGAAATATGAATGAAACTAAAATTTCAATGCCAGAATAAACTACATGAAAGGTAGTTGTAATACAATTAAATTATAAATTTTTATTGATTTCTATAGAAAAAATCCAAAATATAACAACTGCAAAAATATCAAATTATGACTGAGAATTTGATAATCATTTTAAATGGAGACTGACAATGTGAATGACAAGTTACATATGTTGTCAAGAAGAAGATTTTAATGGCATTATTGGGGATTGGTGGAATTTACAGGCAACGGTTTAGTTGAAAGAAGTAGATCCCTGAGTGTTTGCTTTCAGGGACTATATTTGTCCTGACCCCTTTACTCACTTTTTTCTCTGCTGACTATACACGTGGTGTTTTAAAATCTTTAAATGTGAAAAACACAACCAGTGTAGTGGTACACACTTGGAACCCCAGCTACTTGAGTTGTAAATCTGAGACCAATGTAGTCACATGGTGAGACTTCATCACAAAAACAAATTAAAAAATAGAAGGCCTGTAAAATTCACCTTCAAAACTTCCTCAACAACATTTAACTCTATAGAACATAAAAGCAAATGGCTTCCTCCTGGTACCTACAACGTATGTATTCACAAATTCTTATAGAGACTACTTGTTGGACATACTGCCCCCAAACAACCACCTCATTGGGTTCAAAATAAGTTTTAGGCAGCTATTGATTTTGATCAGTCTCCTGTATTGGGCCTGAAACACCAAACCAATATTCACACTAAATGGACTGTATGACGTTGAGAGTATACTGATGGAAGAAAGTTTTAATCAATTTTATATAACCAACTGGATCAAGAGTGACAAAGACTTCAAGATCTCGCGAGATTATGGTGTCTTTTTGCCCCACTTTTATTATTTTGCTTATAAATCCTTCCTGACCATTCAACATGCAAAAGTTCTTTGAATCTGTTCCAGTTCTTGGGCGTTCCCAGTTCACAGATCATTGTTTTGTTCAGGAAACATACACATTTGAGACTTGCTTAAAATTTTCCCTTTTAAACAATCTTCACTACTAATTCATTTTCACACAGAATCTAGATTGAAGTTATTAATTCACAATATTTTGTATGTAATTCAAGCTCATTGTAGTTGTTAGTTGCTTCTTCAATCTCATTTTATGTCACTCAAAACCTGAGATAGGACAAGTAAAGAGACTAGTTTCCACTTGGATTTGACACAATTGTATAAGGATATCAAACCTCTCTAAATTGATGCATGAAGTTAATGCAAATCAAATAAAAAGAAAAGGGGGCTATAAGAAGCCAGAAATATGACATGGCTCTAAATTTATTTGGTGTTACATATAACAAGTTTTTGAAAAATTTTCCAAATGTATCCTATCTCCCTGAAATAATTCCTAGAGGAATATCTCGTATCTCTTTGATAGCCCACACTTATTACTAAATTATATCATGATTATGTAATCATGATCAAAGAATTCCATGTGCCTCAGTATCAAATCACTAACTTTTAAACTTTCTTCAGTTTACTTGATTTCAAGTGCTAGAAGATCTTTTCATTTTATTTATATTTTTGGTCATTCCTGGGACTTGAACTCTGAGCCTGGGGGCTGTCCCTAAACTCTTCAGATGAAGGCAAGCACCCTATCACTCTACAGCACCACTTTCTGGTGATTTATTGGTGCTAAGAGTTTCCCAACTTTCCTGCCCGGGCTGGCTTTGATCTATGATCCTCAGATCTCAGCCTCCTGAGATCACAAACAAGACCATACTAAAGCTACCAGCACAACTATGTTTATTGCAGCATTATTTACCATAGCTAAGATATGGAACCAACCCAGATGCCCCTCAGTAGATGAATGGATCAAGAAATTGTGGTATATATATATATATATACACATATATATATATATATATATATACAATGGAATTCTATGTCTCCATCAGAAAGAATGACATTGCCCATTTGTTAGGAAATGGAAAGAGTTGGAAAAAATTATATTAAGTGAAGTAAGCCAGGCCCAAAAAACATAGGTCCCATGGTTTCCTTATTTGCAATAACTAGTATATGTCTGAGACAAGCAGAAACGTTCAGATAAGTTGATGTTAGGCGAAATGAATCCCAAGGTAAGGATTCAAATTTTTTTTCTTTCTTGTGAATGTTTCTAACATATTTATCAGATGATTTCTTTGTTGCTTTGTATGTCCCTCCCCCACGATATAACCCCTGCTTTCACTATATTTGGTGTTGGTATGATTTTTGGAGGGGAAGGAAAAAAACAAATCATTTAAATAGGGATACAGGTGGCCCCATTGCAACAATGAGAAGTACAAGTCGTTATGTCGAAAAGGAACTTTACAACTTTGGCAGCAGGTGGGAAGGGTGGGGGATGGGAGATGGGAAGGGATGGGAAGGGGAAACAAAGGAGGAGGCAACAATGCTTGATAAGAAATGTACTCATTACCTTGCCCATGTAATTGTAACCCCTCTGTACGGTATTTTCACACACACACACACACACACACACACACACACACACACACACACACACACAAAATCCTCTATATGATTTTTCAGAAATGACCATAGGCAATTACAAAGGCTTTACCTGGTAAGTCTGCTGCTGGTGTGCTGTCACCTCAGATTTAAGTCCTAGTCCATGTACCATAGATTCTGACTAAATCTGGAGTCATAGGTTCAGGCCTTAACCACCTCTCACTGGCTGATGTTCTCCAGCATACTTAGCTGAAGCCCCTTTGTTCAGCGGAATTCTTGTAGAGATCTTCCATATAGAATGAGGAAACACTACATTTCCATGGCTACAACACTCTCTTCTTTCCTTTTCTACTCCTAGCCTGGGACCTTGGTAGATAAAATAACAGGAGCTCTTCATCTGTATCTGTTTCTTTCTTTTAAAATACATTTATAAAAATACAGTACAGCGAGGTTACAGTTACATGAGTAAGGTCATGAGTACATTTCCTATCAAGCATTGTTGCCTCCTCCTTTGTTTTTCCCCTACCATCTATTTCTTTTTCTGTCTTCATATTTTTATTCTTTGAACTTGAATCTGTTGCACAAAGGTGCTAACAATTTACTATGTCCTTCTAAATGCCCAGAGCTGCTTCCATCATCCTCCACCTTCTCTTTTGCTCATTTCACATTTCCTACATATTTTATCATATATATATGAATATTGAATATTCTGATTATATTTGTTTCCTATTCCCTTTTTCATTCATGTCCCCCATCCCATCACCCACTTTCCCTTTCTAGCTTTCTGATATTGATTTTTCTCTATTGTGAGATAGTTTCAAGCAGAATAACAATTGAGTGTGGATAATTAAACAGGGGAAGTAGTGTCTTATGCTGGTTTAGACTCATGCTTATTCTACAATAGAAAGTGAGTAATGACTGGACTGTAACATTTCTTTTTTGTATATTTTTTATTATAAAAATGCTGTACAGAGGGGTTACAGTTACATGAGCAAGGTGGTGAGTCCATTTCCTATTGAGCATTGTTACCTTCTTTTTTTTCCCACTACCATCCGTTCCCTCCCACCTCCACAACTTCCCCAGCCCCTGTCGAAGTTGTTTCTTTTATCCTCTTGTCTTAATCAATTATTCCAGCACCTGGACATTTATCTCTTTCTAATTGAATTGAATTCCTAACAATAACTATATATGGAAAGATGAAGAAATTAGAACAACAAAATATTTAAGTATATAATTGGAGAATATCTACTACTCTGTTGTAAGTTTTAGTATATGCAGAGGTATAGAATAACAAGATACATTTTCTATATTAATTGTAAAGTACAACATATGAAAGAAATTATTTTTCTTCCTTATTCAGCAAGTATCCTTTAGATGTGACACCATTATGGGAATGACATTTTTTTCATACTCTCATCCAAAATTAGTCAACTTATCTAGGACTCATTCAGATAATTATCACTTGCAATAATTTTGATGAATGTTAAAATGTTATAGCAACTAAGCTTCCTATTGAAACCTTCTGAGTCATTCTAACAACCTTACATCTCTGTTGTACATCCAAGAAGGACATGGAGGATTGGTCATAGGATACCCTAGAAAAGTGTTGCAGTGGGCTGGGAAGTTGGCTCAGTGGTAGAGTACTTGCCTTGCATGCCTGAGGCCCTGGGTTCGATTCCTCAGCACCACATAAGAAAAAAGAAAAAAGCCGGAAGTGGCGCTGTGGCTCAAGTGGTAGAGCACTAGCCTTGAGCTGAAGAGCTGAGGGACAGCGCCCAGGCCCAGAGTTCAGGCCCCACAACCGGACCCCCCTCCCCCCCCAAAAAAAAGAAAAGAAAAGTGTTGCAGAATATTTCACTATAGGATTTTAAACTCTGTCTTATTAGTACTAATTTTGTTTCTTTTATTTTAGTAAAAGTAAATATTAGCACTTGAATAAACATGTCTTTTTGTATAAAGTGGAACTGAAAACCCTTATTCCTTTCTTCTATATTTCTATGAAAGTGATACTCTGAACTGAGATAGATATTTAATAATTGAACTATCTCTTATCTTTGAATTGAATTCCCCTTCATAATAATTGGCTCAATGCTAATAATTCATTAAATGAAAGTACACTGAGAACCTACTGTTCTGTCAGTTGCTGTGTTCACTGATGGTGATACAAACATGAAGAATACTTGTGTTCTTCCCATAGGCACATAGCCTGATAGAGGATATGAATAATAGTGATATGATATTCACACACATGAATAGGCTATTCTTAGGACATAATTTTATCACCTAGAGAGGAAATATTACCAACATGAAGTCTGAAAGGTCACTGGTGAGTGTACATATTAAATGCTTCTGGATGAATTGTCTGTCAAGTTCAAATAACTTGTTTCCTTGCTAGATTTTACCAGATGCAGGATTTTAAAATTGAATACAACTGAAGCTTATTATAACTGCAGAATACCTCCCCCAAAGCCAGGAGGCTAAGCAAATGAGAGAATAAGAGTCAATGTACTGCATGACATATGTCCTCTTGGAATTGGACTTTGCTTTTACCCATTCACTTTTATGAGAATTAAGATATGCATGAATAGCAACACAATTCTTTTTTATTTAGAAATTCTTATTACTAAGGCAACTTGGTCTACTGCTGTAAAATCAGCTTAGTCATTGCTAAGATTTGAATATGAAATAATACAAAAAGTCCCTAAACAGGCTCGTGTGTGGAGAACAACAGACTTAGTATTTTGAAATGTCATGGAAATTTCAGAAGGTGGGCCCTAACTAGAGGAAAGAGGTCACTGGGGATTTGTTCATAGAGGCTATATCTTGCTTTGTCCTGGCTCCTCTCTTTCCCATCTACTTCATATCTGCAAGATGGGCTGGGAATGTGGCTTCATGGTAGAGTGCTTGCCTAGTATGCATGAGGCCATGAGTTCAGTTTCTCACTAAGATAGAAACACATATGCAAAGTGAAGATAGCCCTCAACCATATGCTGACATTGCCATGATGCTCTGAATTAAAAGGCCCAGAACACAGACTGAATCTTCCCTCTGAAATTTTGAACCAAAATAAGTCACTTCTCTTTTCAATTGTTTCTGGTACAGATAGGTCATAGGGTAGTTTTATGTTTAGATTTGACGAATCTCCAAACTGCCTTCCAAATTGGTTGTACCTCTTTATATTTCCACCAACAATATAACAGGATTCCTTTCCATTCTTGCCAGCATTTGTTGTTTGCCTTCTAGATGATGGGCCATTCTTATTGAGATTAGATGATATCTCAATGTTGTTTTGATTTCCATTCATTTATGGCCAGAGTTGCTGGTCAAAAAATAAATTAAAAGAAAAGAGATAAATTGCTTCTGGCCCTGGCAACCCAAAATAATGAATCAAGTTGCAGTATGGAGGCAGTATAAAGGTTCCTCAAAAGACTAAACCTATAGCTTCCCTATGACCTAGCAATCCCACTTCTGGAAATGTATCCAATTGACTACAAACCAGGCCCCACTAAAGCTACCACTAAAACCATGTTCATCACATCATTGTTTACCATAGCCAAGAAATGGACTCAGCCCCAATGCCTATCAGTGGACAAATGGGATCAAAAAAATGTGGTATATATACACAATGAAATTCTATGTTTCCATTAAAAAGAATGACATTGCCCCATTCATAAGGAAATGTAAAGACTTGGAAAAAATTATACTAAGCAAAATAAACCAGACTGAGAGAAACATAGGTTGCATGGTTTCTTTATTTGTACTAATTAGAATGTACCTACAAATCTACAAGAAAACACAATGGGTGGTAAAAGACAAAAAAAATTACACTTGGACATGATAAATTAAACAGGTGTATAAACATTCACATAGTGAGACCAAAGGAGGAAATACTAGGAGAGGATCATGAAGGTTCAATTGTTATGTGTATATCATCATATAAAATGATGTTTATCAAAAAAGAACTGAAAACAAGAAGTTTTCTGTTAGTTTACTTTTTATTTTTGTTTTTTTTTCTTTTCCCCCCACTTGTTGTTTTTGATTTCTGTACTTTTTATCTTGTATGCAAATTTATCTGTTTTGGAGAAGGTTAGGGGAAGCACAGAAAAGGTGAGACAAAGGGTGAACAAATGCAGCAGTGATACTTGACACTCTGCTGAATATGAACTATACAACTGGTGGTGGAGGGGTCTGGGAGAGAAAAAGCTGAGAGAAAAGTAGGAAAGAGGTTACACTGTTCAAAATGAAATATACTCACTGACCTGACTTATGTAAGTGTAACCCCTCTGTATATCAGCTTTACAATTAATAAATTAATTGATTAAAGAAAAATAGATAAAATGCTTCTGGCCACAGAAACTGAAAATAATAAATCAACATGCATCCCAGAAACCCTCTATTATATTCTTAGCATTGTGCTTGATACCAGGCACAGGCAGATGAATAGGACAAAATATTGTTTATTAAGTGACTCTAAATCCATTGGAGGAAGTTGTATACATAAATTAGTTTACAAGGAAAAAGAAGTCACAGGTATGATGTTTAGAGGTAGCATGTCAAAATTTTTGGGGGGTTTGTTGAAGCAATGCCTGGCTTGAAATTTATAGCATGGTTTATTGAAAGATATGGCAACAATTACCATTATGTATTTATGTATCTTGTAAACTCCTTTATTTCTGGATATAATAACATTCACCTCTGTCTTACTCAATTCCCATTTGTTTATATCCCTTTCCCGACCTTTCCTTAGCCTGATTGCCCCAACTGTTAAAAAACAAATGCCTCCTAGGATTTCATCTCTTGTATCTTATTATTATTCTAAAACTTTGTCTTTAGGCTACCTCAGCTAATCACATGGCACAACAAACATGTATTACCTCCATCATTTTGCTTTCCATGGATTTTATGCTTATCTAGTTGTCTATTACTTTTCTCTTGCTTCTTTTGCTCATATTGTTGTCAAAACGTGTATTAAGTACCTGTGATAGAACAGGCATTTTGCTAGATATGGAGGGATGTAGTGGTCAGAAAAAGTAGATATGGTCATTGTTACATGAACATCCCCTAGATTACAAAATCTTGGCATATACAAACTCAAATATGTGCAATTTGTCATCTAGAAGTAGAATAGTTCACATTTATAGAGCCAACTACAGTTCTAAATTTTTTTGATGCAGTAACTTATATAATCTCATAGCAAAGCTATGAAGCAGGTACTGTTTTATCTTCACTTTACAGATAAGGAAACCTATATTAAGGGTCACTAAATATCTTATCCAGTTCACTCAGAGAGTAGGTAAAACAGCTGGGTTGTAAATCAAAGTGATATCTTTCCAAAAGTAGGATTATATCTGCTTCCATTACACCTCTTCTAAAATGCTACCTAATATTCTCTATCATAGGGACACCAGACATCCTGTTTTTAAATTTCTACCATTTCTTTTATCTTTTCCCTCTTGTCTTTCTGTTTTTCCCCTCTTCTCCTTTTTTTCTCTTTCTTCTTCATTCCTTTACTTTCTATCCTCCTTTCTCTCTCTCCTACCAACAAGCAATCGCCAAATCTTTTGAATTTGAATTCTCTTCTGATTTCCATGTCTTGTTTATTATGTCTATCATTGAGTGGTACTCAATTTTTGTCTGACAAACATACAAACTTTCATAAAGCTAGCATCATAATTCACCTAAAAGAACAAAGTTGATCATATTATTATTTTGAAAGTCTGCTTTTATTTCATATAACATTCATTGTAGAATTTAAAGACATAGAGGGTGTATTTCATAATCTGATCTCAGATTTCATCTCCAGCATCATTTTCTCTTCTCAATCTTTACAGGTCATTCATTGTTGATTGTAAAATGATTGTAATTTGCCACATATAAAAAGTAGTTTTCCATTTCCACATTATTCTCTCTGCTTTCTCCTCTGCCTTAAACTACTTTCTCCAGTTCTGCCTAGCTCATTTCTGCGTCTTTGTTCAAAATTCAGCCAAACTATTACTTCCCTTAGAGTCTTCCCAACTGCCAGATGGGTTGATGCCTTTCATTCAGGATCTCACAGTACACAGTGCTCTCTTTATCCCTGCACATAATGGTTTTGTTTCTCATCAACTATTGGCTTTCCACAGACTAGAAAATTGTGAAGGCACGATGATATCTTATTTTCAATCATCCATACTGTATCCCATTCTCAAAAATACTTATCACCTTGCAATATGAACCCCATCTGTATAATTGTTTGACTAATGTTCATCTCTTTACTACAAAGTAAAATCTACCCATGTTGACAAGAATTATGCCTATAGTTTCTTCACATTCTAATGCCAAATATGATGTCTGGCCTATAATATGAGACATATTTGTAAGCTTTGCTGAAAACCAACCACATAAAGTTAATTACTGGGAACCCAGTAGAAGCAAAGATCATGTTCACTGAAGATATTTTAAAAAATTGTGATGTGAGATTACAGCACATATCTCACTGGCACAGGAATATCATGTCAAAAATTGTGCATACTCTTCATTATGATAGGGAGAATGATTACAAGGCTGATATGTGGTTTGGGGAACAGAAAAATGGATGTCAGTTTCATAAACAGCCCTCACTGGGGGCATTTTGTGTACTTAAACCAGAAGAGAGATGACATGGTCATTGAATTCTATAGCCTCTTATATTAAGCACAGGAAGAAGAAATGTAATTTCTTTCCTGCTTCTTACTATTCATACTCTCAGACATCCATTGTAGGCAAGAGGAATTACCAGGACTAGCTTTAGGTGAAAACATTTTGCAGAGAAGGCATACGTTCATTGCCCAATATGGTTTCTTTTCTTTCTTTTTTTTTTCTTTTCTTTTTTTTACTTGCTACATTTTTTTAATTGTGAAAATACCGTACAGCGGGGTTACAATTACATGGGCAAGGTAATGAGTACATTTCTTACCAAGCATTTTTGCCTCTTCCATTGTTTCTCCTTCCCTCCCTTCCCATCTCCCTACCCCCACCCCGTACCCCTCCCAGCCCCGCCAAAGTTGTAAAGTTCGTTTTTCAACATAACAACTTGTACATCTCATTGTTGCAATGGGTCCACCTGTATCCCTATTTAAACAAGTTGTTTTTGCCCTTCCCCTCCACAAATTACACCAACATCAAATACAGTGAGAGCAGGGGTTATACCATGGAGGAGGGACATACAAAGCAACGAAGAAATCATCTTATAAGTATGTTACAAAGAATAGCAAGAAAGAAAAAAAAAACATTTGAATGCTTATCTTGGGGTTCATTTCACCTAACATCAACTTATCTGACCTTTTCTGCTTGTCTCAAACATATACTAGTAATTAAATAAGGGAAACCATGGGGCCTATGTTTCTTTGGGCCTGGCTTGCTTCACTTAATATAATTTTTTCCAAGTCTTTCCATTTCCTAGCAAATGGGGCAATGTCATTCTTTCTGATGGAGGCATAGGGTTTTTAAGTACCTGATAACTAATCTTTCAAAGGAAATGACATGTTTTCCTTCAACAACTTTACCCATACTTCTTTGGAGTGCCTGACTCCTGAGGACCCTTTAAGAAACACCATTGCTCAGATATTAAATCCATTTCCCAGGGCCACAAAGATAGGAAGTAGCAGAGTTGTGAGTCAAAAGGTGTGAAGATTGGAAATAAAATGTTAAAAAAAAGTCTGGCCCATAGTAGGTACTTGGTGCATGCTAGCTATTACTCTAATTAATCTTCACTGAAGATAAAATGCTGAACAATACAACCCTTTGAGTTCTCCTTCTGTGCTTTGAAATGTGATCTTTTTACAACTAACAAAGGGTATTATAAAGATCATGGTTTATCTCTCTAAATAGAGCCTATTATAAAGTATGAGCCATCCATGTGTTGAAATTCTTTTTCTAAATTTTAGTAGAATACATTTACCACAGCATGATGAGACTACATAATTCTTACTTTCCTTTATGATTTAATTAGCCCCAGTCTTTTTCTGTTCTTTTGTTTTGACTGCTGTCCTCTCAATCCCTACAGCTTTTTATTATGAACACTTAGAAATAAACACTACACATTCACATTTCTGCCAAGCCTTGACCCAGAATATTAGAGCTTGTTTTCCTTTTCTTCAGCAGTATAAATAATGGAGAATGAAATCGTCAACATTGTACTTTAGTTGAGTATTTGAATTAAGAATTGAACAGATTTCGAATAGTGTGCCTTTCCCATTTATGACACCTGACCACAATCAGTGTCTCTTTAAACTTGTTTATTGTATTCTGTTTCTTCATAAGGGTTGGCCATCTGAGTCTGAATTTATGTTACTCTTATAGTCTAGTACATTGTTTGGTACACTAGGACCCATGGGCCTTTTATGTATTAAATATTTTACTGCTAGACCTATCATTTACATATTTTCAATAGCCTTAGTCCTATAGTAGCATGTCGGTTGTTGGAGATCCTAGGACACACAGTTAATCGTATTTACTATCTGGTTCTTTTTGTGTATGTATGTGTCAAGAGCTTTGCACTCAAGGTTGGCATTTTACCATTTGAGTTATGTCCCCAGTTCCAGATGTTTGCTGGTTAATTAGAAATAAGACATTATGTTGAAAATGAACTTTACAACTTCAGTGGTGTGGGGGGGGGGATGGGGTTAGTTGGGGAGGTAGGAAAGGAAGGTATGGTAGGGGAAAACAAAGGAGGAGGCAACAATGCTCGATAAAAAATGTACTCAGTACCTAACTCTTGTAACTGTAGACCCTCTGTACAGTATTTTTACAATTAAAAAACATATTTAAAAAAGAATCATAGATCTGTCTGTCTAAGCTGGTTTTTCACTAAAATTCTCAATCTCAATTACCTGAGTAGCTACAATTATAAGGGGTCAGCCACCAGCATCTAACTATTGTCTCCTAAAACAGTTGGTTGACACATTTTTAAGCAATTATTTCTTTCTGTAAGTACACTCTTGTGTCAAATTGGAGGAGGGAAACTTTTTCAGACTCCAACCACAGAGCAAGGTCTTAACATGTCATATCGTCACTGACCTGAATAACACATTTCACAATCTTCTGAATCTCTGCTTATCAGAAATGTAAGTGAGGAAATTGCCCAATTTTATCTGAAAAAAAAATCTTGGTGTTTGAAATGCTTACATGAATTGGTTGTCTTGCATTATGATGCCACATTTACGATGTCTACCATTTACCTGAGAGAAAGCAAAATTGTTTGACCATCATAGAATTCTTGAAAACTAGACTTCACTACTACTCCATAACCTACTACTTCTGCTAGTTCAATTTTACTTTGAAATGTTGTGCATATTTCAACAAAAAGATTCAGAAAGCAGTTGCAGATGAATTTAATGAGTCCATGAGGGAACATTTCAAACTTTTATCACATATAATAAATAAAATCCACTACTGACTTGGCAAAATAATGCTAACATGCCTAGATTAATCAGAAGACTTTAAGAAAAATGTAAAGGATTACTACAGAATAGTAGTTAAAGGCTGTGACCATATAGACAAGGTATATCTGTAACCAAACTGTCTACCTTTAACTTCACATTTCCTGTTACCTTAGATACAGCTTCTTGCTTCAAGTCTAGGAAAGTATTTCCTTGATGCTGAGTCACACATTATCTTTATAAAAATAGCCAGGGAACTTAAAAGTTGCACATTTCTCTTGGTGCAGGTATTTAATTCATAGTGCTATGTATGAAGGATAATATATCCTTAAGTTGCATATTCTAATGGAATAATTATACTCAATTTTACTTAATTTCCTTATCTTGCCTTAAGTTGATTTGTTATCTATTTAATTACATGAAAACTCAGAATTCTTTAAATGTAAACATTTCAAATAAGATAGGAAAACTGGTTTTCTGTATTACTTTTAGTCTTTTTTTTCCTTCTTTTTTTAAGTAAGTTTTTTATTGTGAAAATACTGTACAGAGAGAGGGGTTACAATTATATGACCAAGGTAATGAGCATTGTTGCCTCCTCCTTTATTTTTTTCCCTACCATCCCTTCTCTCCCATCTCTACAACTACACGCCCCCCCAACCTTGGCCTAAATGAACCCAAGATAAGGACACAGGTGGGTTTTTTTTCTTTCTTGCTATTGTTTCTAACGTATTTATAAGGCAGTACATGATTTTTTGTTGCTTTGTATGTCCCTCCCCTGGTATAACCCCTGTTTTCACTGTATTTGATGTTGGTATAATTTGGGGAAGGGAAGGGAAAAAACAAATTGTTTAAATAGGGATACAGGTTGACCCATTGCAACAATGACATGTACAAGATAATGGGTTGAGAATGTGGCTTAGTGGTAGAGTGCTTGCCTAGCATGCATGAAGCCCTGGGTTCGATTCCTCAGTACCACATACACAGAAAAGGCTGGAAGTGGCATTGTGGCTCAAGTGGTAGTGCACTAGCCTTGAACACAGAGAGACTCAAGGACTGAACCCAGGCCCCTGACTTTAAGCTCCAGGACTGGCAAATAAACAATCAACCCCCCCCCAAAAGTCTTAATAAAAAAAAGACATTATGTCAAAAAATGAACTTTACAACTTTGGCGCTGCATGGGGCAGGGGATAAAGGGGATGGGGGGAAGGGGTGGACAAGGGGGAGGATGGGAAGGGATGGGAAGGGGAAACAAAGGAGGAGGCAACAATGCTTGATAAGAAATGTACTCATTACCTTGCTCATGTAATTATAACCCCTCTATACGGTATATTCACAATTTAAAAATTGAACTACAAAAAAAAAGAAAGAAAGAAAGGTTGGACAAATGGGATTGCATGAAACTGCAGAACTTCTGCATGGCAAAGGACATAGCTAGCAAGATGAATAGAAGGCACACGGATTGTGAGGAGAGCTTCACTAGCCATACAATGAACAAGAGTCTCATATCTAAAATATACTTAGACCTCAAAAAATTAAATACCCCAAAAACAAATCCCCAAAGAAAGAACTGCCCCATTAATAAGTGGGCTAAAGAGAAGGATTTAACTGAAGAGGAAATAAGAATGGCCAATAGACACATGAAGAAATGCTCAACTTCTCTAGCCATAAAAGAAATGCAAATCAAAACAACCTCACCCCAGTTAGAATGGCTATAATCAAGAAATCTAATAACCACAGATACTGGGGTGGGGGGTTGGTGGACAGAAGGAAACGGTACTACATTGTTGGTGGGAGTATAAACTTGTTCAGCCACTTTTGGAAAGCAGTATGGAGGTTCCTCAAAAGACTCCACATGAGCTCCCCTATTACCCAGTGATTCCACTTCTGAGCATTTACCCAAATGACCACAAACAATACCTTACTAAAGCTACCAGCAAAACTATGTTTATAGCAGCATTATTCACCATACTTAAGCTATGTAACAAACCCTCAGTAGAATGGAACAAGAAAATGTGCTGTTTATGTCCTTTTCATCTTGCCAAGAGAGATAGAATCTCAGAAAGTAATCAATGTAACTATCTTTCATTTGTTGCATTGTGTTTGTTTGATAGGTAAGAAAGGATCTATATGGGCAAAATATTTCTAAGTTTAGAATTGTACAATAAATGTGCAGCTGATCTGCTGTAGCTGCCAATACATTTCCTGTTCACAGAGCATGACTTTCTGACTACAGAATAACAGACCAGATCTTTCTTTTGGCACATCTACTATGTTTCCTTTCATAATAGCAAGCTTGGCAATGTGGAACCTTACTGCATCAATGGCTATTGATTTCCTGATGGACCGTTTGGATCTTGAGAGCATAAAAATCCTAAATCTAATGACTTCAAAATTACAAGTATCTTATAACTTTATTTTTAATCCATCTAAAACTTATTTTGATATTCGGGAGAAGTAAAATATATACATTGATTTTTATTTTAGCATTCAGTCAGTATCCGGATGTAACTTCTTTTCTTTAAACAAGTAACAAATTTACCAGAGTTTACTGCTCCAGTCTTCATTCTAAGTTGAAAATTGTATTATCTTTTGATTTATGATGTAAGAATAAACAATATCCATATCAGATACACAGTTTGACAATAACCTGAATACTGAAGAGAGCTCTGCCCTCATAGTTATCAATAGTGCATTAAAAACGCTTTTTTACTCTCACATCTCCATTCTTAATTGTCCTTTCTTTTTGTCCAACCTAAAATTTACCACTTCTTTGAGTTCCTGCTAAACATTCTTTGTGAAAACTTTGTAATTTGAGTCCATAAGTAATTCCTTCCCTAAAAGGATATATATTCATTTGTTGTACCTGATAATTTTTTAATACCGTATGCTAAAGCTGCATGTATTCTTGTGAAATTTGTTTTTACTAAACATTACTAAACACTAAACATTACTTCAAAGATTTTTGGGTGCATATAAAATCCAAACAATAGCACATGTTCATTTTACAGATATGTATATTGAAGCATAGAAAAGTTATATGACTTTCCCAAGGTCAAACTATTAAATGAAAAAAATCTATGATTCCACACTAGGAATATAGCTTCAGAGTACAAGTTGTAAATGAAAACTTCATGAGAGTGATAATCCAGAAAACTATAAAAGATAGTCAAGATGGCCTAGACTCTAAGGATACAAGACTTACTCCCAGAATATTTTTCAACCACATTCATATTCAGATTAATGACGCAATTAAATGAAACATTTTTTTTCAGTGACCCAGACAATCAGACAATTCTTTGTTTAGGGACAACTTGAACTGAATTTTTCTGAAAAGTGGAGTAATGGACTGAATTTTCTCTAGAGGGTTCTTCTAGCCTGAAGATTTTTGTGATTGAAGTTTTGTATCAAGTAGATTTTTAGTCCATTAAAATTTTAAAAATCTATTATTAACACCCTGTAATACTCCTCAAGCTATCTAAGTTTTGAAAATATGATGAAATAAACAGATTTCTAGCAATTCTCATCAATTTAGATTTAGTAGATGAAACTTAGATTTGGCAAAGGACACATCAAAACAACTATTTTGCTTAAATGAAAATAAATGTCCTTTAATTATTAAACACTCATCCTTGCCTGTTTAGAATGTATAATGAATTATGTACATATTTCAGTATAATTATTAATTGCCTCTGTTTTTATTTACATGACTTATGGATATTTTAAAGTAATTTTGACTGCATTAGCAATTGTATTATACACAATAACCATATAAGCTTTTTATCATAATGATTATATATAATTCTTGACTGGAAAAATTAGTTTATTGAAACACAGTAATTTCATACCATTTACATGAGAACAATCTTATCATAATTTGTATGTATTAAATTTTAGAAACAGTACTAGGACATTTCTTAAGGTGTTGAAAAAATATATCTCCCCATTGAGCTGACAAACTAAGATAAAGTAATTAAATTATAAATCAGCAGGTGATGACGGGTGACTGGTACTGGGGAGGTATATTTGGCAACCAGTGTTACTTTAATTACTCATGTCCTATAAATCCCATAGTCTTCATTCAAAGAACAAAGAAACTTATGGTCTGGGAAGACCTAATGAAAAAGTATTTGAAGAGAAATTTGCACGTTAGTGATAAGAAAACGCATAGACAGGGACAAATAATGAATGTCATTCATAGTAGCAGCTTGGAAGAAAATAAGACAAAGAGATATAGTAGGTAGAAATCTAATTCACTAGAAATGTTGTAGCAAATAATACAAAATCTTTACTAGGTGAGCTTATATTCTAATGAGAAAAGGAGGGAGAAATACAAAAGAACATGTAAGGTATATTGAATATCACTTTAGTGTCCCAAAGAAAACTAAAACAAGGTAAGATAAATTCAAGAGAAAAATCTATTAGTAAATATAGTGCTAAATGTATAGAGACCTGAAGTCAGTGTCGAGATAGTTGATCAGAAAGAGGAAAATGCATTTGCAAAGGTCCTTAGAAATATTGTTCTGAGGGTGTTAAAAGAACATCAACCTAAGTTTCTTTGGGCATGGATTACTTCACTTAATATAATTTTTTCCAAGTCTTTCCATTTCCTAACAAATGGGGCAATGTCATTCTTTCTCATGGAGGCAGAGAATTCCATTGTGTATATACAACACATTTTCTTGATCCATTCATTTACTGAGGGGCATCTGGGTTGATTCCATATCTTAGCTGTGGTAAATAATGCTGCAATAAACATAGTTATGCTGGTAGCTTTAATATAGTCTTGTTTGTGGTCATTTGAATAAATGCCCAAAAGTGGGATTGCTGGGTCATAGGGGAGCTCTATGTGGAGTCTTTTGAGAACCTCCATATTGCTTTCCAAAGTGGTTGAACAGGTTTACACTCCCACCAACAATGCAATAAGGTTCCATTCTGTCCACATCCCCTCCAGGAACTGTTGTTATTAGAGTTCTTGATTATAGCCATTCTAACTGGGGTGAGGTGGTATCTCAATGTTGTTTTGATTTGCATTTCTTTTATGGCTAGGGAGGTTGAGCATTTCTTCATGTGTCTATTGGCCATCCTTCTTTCCTCTTCAGAGAATTTTCTCTTTAAGTCTTTAGCCCACCTATTTATGGGCAGTTGTCTGAGTCAAGCAGAAAAGGTCAGATAAGTTGATGTTAGGGAAATGAACCCTAAGATATGTATTCAAATGTGTTTTTTTTTCTTTCAGGTGATTGTTTCTAACAAATTTATAAGATTATTTCTTTGTTGCTTTGTATGTCCCTCCCCCATGGTATAACCCCTACTTTCACTGTATTTGATGTCGGTATAATTTGTGGAGAGGAAGGGAAAAAAACAAATCGTTTAAAGAGGGATACAGGTGGATCCATTGCAACAATGAGATGTACAAGTCTTTATGTGGAAAAACGAACTTTACAACTTTGGTTGGGGGGGAGGAAGATTTGGTGGAGGGGCGAGGAGAGGATGGGAAGGGGAAACAAAGGAGGAGGCTACAATGCTTGATAGGAAATGTACTCATAATCTTGCCCATGTAATTGTAAGCCCTCTGTACAGTATTTTCACAATAAAAAAAATAAAAATAAAAAAGAACATCAACCAGATCTATATAGTTAGAGGAAATGACTGAGGGAAAACACCTGGGAAGATGAGCTCCGAACAGGAGATCATACAGGGATAGGAAATCATAAAGGGCCTTATTTGTAAGAAGAACAATTGTGGCTTTTAATGTTAGTGAGGTAGAGAGGCCTTCAGGCAAGTGAAAATGGGTTGAACGTTTGAATATATTCCAAAGGGAGGTTTTGCTTGCAGGGTGGAAAAAAACAAGAAAGCGTTACTTCAATAACCTTGGCCTGATTATTGAAAAGGTTGAGTTACCACTAAGATGGAGAAGATCATAGGCCAGGAATATGTGTGCTTGAAAGTAGAGTAGTTAATTTAGTTTGATGTAAGAGAAATTATAAAATGTTTACAATTTGTAGTTTCAATTATTACTGTGCAAAACTTCACTCTACAAATTAATGGCTTAGACAATTGTAGCATTATTTTTCCCATTAATCTGCTACTTGGTGGAGCTTGGTAGTCACTCATTACTATTCCATTTGTTTTGCAATTTGTCCAGGCACATTCTATTGTGAACGTATTCACAAAAGTCTATGAAGTTAAAGTGGAGAAGAGAGACCAACTCCAAAGACTAAGACTCAGAATGCATGAAATAGGAAATAATGCTATTGTCACTATACAACAAGATTTCATCACAGCATTTGAATAGACTGCCATTGTATGAGTCTGAAGTTCAGGTTAGCAGTGATAACACAGATAGGAAATACGAATTCTGTAACAAAAATATATTTAAGTATAGATTAGATGAGATTATCTAAGGAATTTGTATACATAGAATGGAAAAATAGTCTAAGGAATAAATACTGACGTATCTCAGCATACAGTGGTCAAGAAGGAAAAATGAAGTAAATAAATAAGAGGTGAGTGCAAAAAGAAACAAGATAATATACAGTATTAGAAGTAAAGAGGAGATTGTTTAGAGCAAAATACAGTAAATGGATCAATACAATGAGGCTGAAATGATGATAAAGAGTTGTATTGGAAGGGGACTAAGTATTGCTTGCTTTTGTAGAGCTAGGTTGTGGAATGTTTTAAGTGAGGTAAAGTGTGATAAAATAATTTAATGAAAAATAGTATAGAGAAGTTGGATATGTAGGATAAAGCCAGTGTGTGTGTGTGTGTGTGTGTGTGTGTGTGTGTGTGTGTGTGTGTGTGCGCACGCGCACGCGCCAGTCCCAAGGCTTGAACTCAGGGCCTGGGTGATGTCTCTATGCTTTAGTGCTCAACACTAATTCATATTCTACCACTTAAGCCATACCTTCATTTCCAGCTTTTTAGCATTTAATTGAAGATAAGAGTCTAAAGGTCTTTTCTGCGTGGGTGAGTTTCAAATCATGATCATCAGATCTCAGCATCCTGAGTAGCTAGGATTATGGGCACAAGCCATTGACCCTCAGATAACGTCAACGTTGATAAACACATCTTGGGATTTCCCTTTATTTTAAGTGTATTCTTTTCAATTAGATGTTAAATATTACGCTGGTTTCCCTGTTACCATTACAATAAGTGGCTAAATACTTAGTAGCTTAATGAAACAGCAATTGACTCTTTTAGATGTCTCCAGGCAGAAAATTGGAACATGGAAGAGAGCAAGGTATTAACTAGGAATAGTTTCTGTTGAGGGAAACATTGTTATGTTTCTTGCTGCTTCCAGGTTCTAAAAAGTTCCAGCATCATTTGGGTTGTGGTTGCATCATTTGCCATATTTCCTTCTCTATTAGACATTTTTATGTTCCTCTGATAAGGACACTTTTAATTAAATCAAGCAGGGTAAATGGAAAATGCAGGGTAATGAACCTATCAAAAGTTCATACTGTACAATCAATTTTGTCATGTAAGTTAACATTTTCAAGATTCATGCCAACCACACCTATTAAAATTAAAGGAGAATTCATAGCAGAATGCATATTTTTCACTTGGGATTTGTTTTTTTCTTTATAATGTACAATTTCCAAGTACCTCCCCATTTCTTTCATGATTTTTCTCCTCCTAAAAACATAAATCATTTCCTGACTTAATCTTTTTCATATTATCAGAACAGGAAAAAGGTCATCATTACAGGGCTAGTTAAAAAGGAATGTATAGTGCTATTTGAATATTTGACATCTTTTATTTTCTCCTATGATGTCTTAGTTACCTAAATACCCACATCTGAAAAAAGAGGAGGACTGTCAGCGCGTGCCAGCTGCAGAGGCAGCAGAAGCACATGTTTTCCTTGACTCAAACATGAATGCTCTGCAGGGGATAGCAGGTGCTAACGCCAGGAAAGCAGTATTTGCCAAGATGCGTTCCAAGTCAACGTGAATAACTGCAATAGTACAAGGCACTGCACTCATCCTGCAGAATCCCCTTGCAATGCAACAGCATTTCAAAGTATTAGGACATATTTTAAAGGTCATTGAGAATTTGGGTGTGCTTTGAAGAATTGAATTGTGGCTCCTATGAAGTCAATGCTTAAATGATGCAGTAAGTCCTACCACCTTTCTCACTTAGCAAAATGAGATGTGATTTCAGGCTAGAATTTGGAGAGTGGATAAAGAAGTGTAAATCCAACAGAAATATTGTGGTGTGTGTGTGTGTGTGTGTGTGTGTGTGTGTGTGTGTGTGTGTGTGTGTGTGTGGTGTCCTATGTTGGATAATAGTCCAAGCATGTTACCTACGTCAACAAGTTTAATCCTCAAAAAATCATATCAAATGGGGGATATTTTTATAGACATTATGCATTTCAGGTAGAGAGAGGTTGAATAATTTGTATCAGGTCACATAGCAATTAAAAAGTAGTGGAGTCAATGAAACCAAAGCATTCTGAATTGAGCTTGTATTTGCATACACTGTACTATGCACTCTCTTTGTTTTGTGCTGAGTTGTCCTTTTTCTAGATATTTTTTTTCTAGGATGATTTCCATACATTCCAATGAGGAAAAAGGGGTGGTGCATTAGTGGAGCTGAATTGAAACCATTCCTCACCATGTACCTAAATAAACAACTAATAAAATATAAAGTCATACATTAGGCAATAATCATAAGACCTTAAGCTAATGAGCATACTTGTAATTTTAGATTTAAATGTACATTATCTCATTTAGCCTTCATAACCACCTGTGATGGAAACAGAAATCTCATTTTAAAAATCGGTAGCTGAGGCTCAGATAAATGAAGGGATTTTCTTAAGGTCCCACAATAGGTAGAACTGGCCTCTGTGCAGATTTAGTAGACACTGGTTATGAATCTCAGTATCTCAATGGAAGTGCTCTTGCACTACTTTTAGTAGTCTTATTCTTTTCCCTTATGTGATAGTGGCAGCTACACCCCCAATTAAGGTGTGAGTTTTGAAGGAGAATAAATGACTATAAATTTCCATACTTGGAGCTCTCTGGGAATGTGACCTGATTAAACACATTAATAGAGAATATGAACTATATCTTTCCAGAAGCTCAATTAACCTTGGGCTTTACTGTGAGGAAAATATTATTAACCAAGCATTGGTCTTAATTCCTATCAATGATAGGACCAGAAAAAAATGTAGCACAGGCCATGATGATTGAGGATTTATGTTTATAAGGATAATAAATATTAGTTGATGTGAAAAATATCTAAACACCTGAGTCTTGACATAGTAAATATTTTTCTGCCCTTCAATCTAATGACAAGGCTATTCTTAGCAGGCTGCGTTTCTCTCCCCATGTGCTACCTAACAGTTCTGTAGAGCGTTGTAGAGTCTTCCACTTGCAACTCACAAGTTGAATAGTGATAGAAAGCAAGGAGAAAATATTCTGTCATATTCTCTGTACTACAAATCATGACCTGCACATATATTTTATTGCATAGAATTCAGTTGCACTGCCCCTTGTAATTGGATTTTGAGGAGAGGAAGATATTTCTGAATGTTGTTCTTTTTATATGATTTAAGATAGAAAATAAAGTTGGGGGACACAAAGCACTCCCTGGGCTTCACAGTCACACCCTTAAGGGTTCTACCAGCCCTTCCTAAATGATTATAATTCCCATTTATTAGGGACAAATACGGCTGGATAACACAACATGTAGTTAAGAAGAGTATGTTGTATGTATGGGTGGAAAAAACGGGGTGCCTCTATTATCACTTTGGCTCCATGTAGAAAAACATAAGTATACGACATTCATAATATTTGTTCAAAACCTTAAATCATCCTAGTGGCTGTAATCTTCAATCATCTTCCTAAGAAGCAGCATTTATATAGTATGTTGCAATATATAAAGAACTCCACAGAAGAGCTATCATTTGAGTGGGCAGTAAGCTTTTTTTCATTTTTATAAAAATAAGAAACTGCTGTCCTTGTGATATATCTATACAGGCACACACTATGCTCTGAACAAATTCACTTCTTCCAATATGAAATCTCATTTGAAGAAAGAAAAAGGAACTGAACTCCTGACAAGTTTAAAAAGTTTCTCTAATTTTACCCAGCTAAACGATAGCCAAGCAAAAATTGGAAGCTGGTTGTCAGCTGGTATTTAGTATAAAGCCATTCTGCTTATGTTAATTTACCTCTTATAACACTTGTGCTGAGCTTTCTGAATGAGGTCTAGACAGGAAGCATATGTGAAATACAAGTATTGAATCTGATTTCTTGGTTGGAGCTTTGGTCACAGCCAAAACCTCTGAGTCAATATGTATTTTTTGAGTACCCACAAAAGGGAATACTTCTGTTATGTAATGCCTTCAAAAAGAATTTATACTTTGTTAGGTGTTTGAAAATTGACTTTCATGGGGTGAAAAACTTTTGAATTGCATTTGAGAAGAATATTGATCTAGGTGCAACAGCCTTCTGGATGATTGCAATATAGCAGGGTTTTATATGGTTATGTCAGGCCAGTATTTCTTGTAGCCTCTAACCTGGAGATAGTGACACTAGAAATAAAACCAACGAGTGTGTTAAGAGGAAATTTATTAACTGCATGAAAAAAAATCTCCTCTCATAATTAGCTTAGGTAAAATGAAAAATAAATCTAGATATCATGAACAAAGAGGTGGATACTAGCTAGGGGTTATCAGTTCTACCTGAGTATGAATGATCTGACAGCAAGGGGCTGGCAATACATTGTGCACATAGCTTGTTGCCTGCTCCCTGTCTTCAGATTCAACACTTGACAATAAGATCATACAATCAGTTTTTACAAATTAAACCACAAATCTCTACAACAATCCTTGATGGCAAATATTGCCAATCAACAAAGATACACCAAAAATTCAAAATAGTTAATTAGTATAACCATGGCACCTTTCACTGCCCACTGGAAAGAACTTGAACAAACCCTAGAATCCAATGATAGTTATATTAAGTGAACACCTACTCTGTGCAGATATAGTCTAATCTTCTTTCATGTAAGTGTCTACTGGAGTCACTTTTTTTTATCAGATTCATTTTGAAGGTAAGCTCACCAAGCCTTAGACTAATTAAGGGATTTTCCCAAGGTCACACAACTAATAAATTGAATTGAGATTCAAAGTTAAGATGTGAATGCACATGGAACTGGTTACCAAACTTAAACAGAGTCTCCAGTGGTTCATCATACTCATTCGAATAACAGGTGGGCCTTCAAAACACAAATGCCTTAGCACTGCAACCATATGCAGTGATTACATGTGAGCTGTAGCATAAACTTTTTTCCAATTGTATTTGAAACTACTTGAGAAGAGTTTACTGTGCATCCAGTATGAAGAACCACTTGCATTAAGCTATAATGCTTTAAAAATGAGATGTCATGTTCTTTAATATACCATGGATCACTAAAGTAGGCTTCTGTGTTGTGGGAGGGTCACTTGGTAAGGAAATTTGTCAGTGCCAATAAAAGCCCTTTGGTGATAGTCAATAACCAAAGGGAAATTTCTTCCTCCAACCCTGAAGGACTGAATTTGCCACAATTGGGTCATCTCAGAAGAAGTCCCCAAATCCCAGGAAAGGACACATACCTTCTAACACTTGGATTTCAGACTCATGAGTTCTGGCAGAGGACCTATTTAAGTCATGTCTATACACTTAATCCATGTAAACTATGAAGTAATAATTGCATGTTGTTTTCAGCTATTAGCTTATGTAATTCATTATGTAGCAATAGATAACTAAGTCAGCTATCAAGGAAAAATGGTCCATGATCATTTGAGCTTGTCTAGGACACAAGCTGCCCTGGTTTAAGGCCTCTAGTAGTAACCATATTTATATTTCGGTATTACTCTGGTGAATGGTGTAACAATTTAGCTACTTTCCTTCTTTTAACCACAGTTTCATCAAACAACCTTCTGAAATTAGATTGTTATTCTGATAGGTCTCTGTAAAATCTGTTATACAAAGGAGAGGCGAAAGTTGGTACGTTAATAGTATCATACAGCATGACAAAGCAATCAGTTGACATTTAGGTATAGATCACTTACACTGTGACTTAGTATGAGTGTGCCCATGAGATAGTAAACATTTCAGGTGTTAATGAGGAAGCTCCTTGAAAAGAGCATGCAGCACTATCCTTTCTGTGGAAAAGAAACATGGAACAAATCAACGTGTATGGTGTGCCAGACTCTATTGGCTCACCCAGTACTTCCACTGAGATTGCTTCATCAACATGCTATTCATGCTACTTAAATAAGTAACTAAAAGTAAGGAAAGTATTTAATGGAGTGGTACATGAGATATATGAGGTGAGCAAATATCTGCCATATGACAAAGCAATAGACTGTCTTGCTCAAAATATAAAGCACCTCTTTCTTTTATGACAAAAGTCTTTGCAGCATACCATTCACAAGTTTGACATGCCCTGCTTTATCTGTGATTTTTTTTCTGCTGGTAAAATCATCTCAGTGAGCATTGTGCACTGGAATTCTATCTCTATTTGTTTTAATAGTCTGTGAAATGGAGGAATGTTCGTACCAATGTACCCAGCATGTCCTTTACTGCAATCTTACCTGGCAAGCTGTAGGAAGCAGTACAATAGCTAATTTCTAGATAAGTATATCTTAGGACACCGTACAAAAAAATCAGCTGCAGGTTTCTGCTGTTGGATTGAATTTTCTAAGTCTAATAGCTTAGTTGTAGCAGGAAGAGAGTAGATATTTCTCCGTTGATGCATTTCTATCCTCTGATAGTGGTGATGAGTGGTTACTGTGTTAGAACCTATTATTACCATTCTTCTGCAAGCACAGTTTGTCACACGTTTCCCTCTTTCTCTGCCTATCGCCTAGCTCAGTTATCAGAATGTTTCTAAAATGTTTCTAAAAGGAAAGGGAGGTCCTTGAGAAGGATAAACTAAGACTGTGTTTTTCTCAAGCACTGTCTGGCATCAAGTACATTAAGTACAAATACGAAATAAAGAAGTGTGTTATTTGTAGTCAAAATGGAGTAGCTATTCCTGGTGTTTTTTTTTTTCAAATTCAGATCTTTAGAGAATGACTGATCTATATTAGCTCCTTTTTAGATGATGAGTAGACAGGAATGAATTAAAATTAACATAGTTTTTATCTTCATGGCAACTAGAGTCTAATTTAACAAAAAGAGAAATTTAACAAAAAGAGAAATAGCAAGATAATACAAAAAAGCAATAAATTTGGGGACAGTAAAGAGCATTCAAGTCCAAGGAAACTCCAATGCTCAGAATATATTTTGTATAGAGAAAAGGAAATTTCAGATGGAAAACTCTAATGTGAATAACAGTGGGAAAGAATTAATGATTATAAGGAGTGCCCCTTAATTAGTTCATAGTTACAAAGCATCCTACAGTTGAAATAGAAGCCAAAGAGTAGGATAGCAGGGAGGTGTTAGATAGGCAGCTATGATACTAGCTACGTGATCATAATAGTCCTTACTAAAAGTCGTCATATTCTCTGGCTTTCATTGCATATTCTCTGTGTATTCTATATTTTATTTCATTGTATCTGCTATGTAAAGCAGCATTTTCTTAGACATTTGTACAGAAGAATTTAGTATGACTAGCTAGAGATAAGAATCACCCATATTTTAAATTATGAGTGTTTCTTATTCTATTCCTTTTGGCTTGTGTTTTTAAAACCTAGAGGAGCTACAATTTTCCTAACCAGCACTAATATCTCTCTAACATGAATGCTACTGTAAGGCTCTGCTTGATGCCTGAAGAAGTCTGCTACTTTACTTAGGTATCCCTCTGTGGAAAAAGATACAGGAGCAGAGAAAAGTCTTTTTTTTTTCTGTTTCTGAACTCTATCCAGGCTCTTCCTGCTTATGTGAGGACTGAGGAGAGAATACATCCTTAGGAGTTATGCATCAAATACTCTGAGAGCTTAGCAATGTGGTTAACTCCCTAGTTGTCATCAGCTGAAGAGCAACCTCATGCTGCTGGTAGGCTCTCCTTAATATCTCTCTTGCGTATCATGGGTAAAACAGGAAGGAGGTTTTTAAAAGAACATACACTTAGTTAGCTATGCAGAGGGTTGTAAAATCTTTAGGTATAACAGATTTCACAGACATTCATAAAACTGGCCAAGTTGTAAATAAATGTAAACCTATTTCTATTTGAAGATATCCATTTGGGGTAAGTAGTTTCTCATACTTGGATTAGCTCTGTGACCTCCCCATGATTCTTGAAGTTGCAGCCCATGCTTTGGTTGTCAGCCTCTACAATGGAGAAGAGATGGCAAGAAGAAAATTATACCATTGTTCTTTGCCCTAAATGTGCAGACTATGTCACAAGCAAGTAGGATAAGGACTAGTAAAAAAACGTCCCAAAAGGAAGGTACAAGAAAACTCAAACTGGGATTACTAACTGAATGGTCCACTTTACCAAAGTATAGAGAAAGAGCAGAACTTTGAAGTATATGTAATCCTAATGGGGAGAAATTCCCAGAGCTCCGAAACAGCAAGTATTATATAATTATCTTGAGGATTCACAGTAACTGATCTTAAATACAGCTAATTCAAGTGCCTCCTTTTGATGTGCTCCTTTTATCTGTAGGAATTAATACTCTTATCTAACTTTCCCCATTCAGAGCACCTGTTGAGAATCTCCAATGAAATAACACAACATAAATCTACAAGATACAGAGACTCATATAGCAGTCTTGGGACAAATAGCTAGAGAAGGGACAAATCTGATAAATCTTTATCATTAATGGCTTAGCTCAGGCCTTAAGGGCAGAAGGTATGTAGTGTCATAGACCATCAAAAACAAAGGGCAAGGACACATATGCTGTAATTCATAATTACCATTGTGTAGCCCAAACTTTAAATGCTCTTGATACTTTGTAGCACTGAAACCTTGAATAGGCCTTTTAATATTTTTAATACCAAGTTTTACATGTATGCAAATCAAAATGCTAATAATGTCATTCAAATGGATTGTAATGGTTAAATGTGAATATTATCTTAAATATTCATATTCAATAAGTATTTAATAATAATATTTAAAATAATATTCATATTTAATAAGTACTATCTATTGCTTTAAGTATAAAAAGAATGAATAAATAGGAAAATAGGAGGAAAAAGAAAAGAAAAGAATTATATTTAAACATCTTTCCAGAAGCGAGAGTTTTGTGTTTTGTGTGTGTGTGTGTGTGTGTGTGTGTGTGTGTGTGTGTGTGTATTTCAAATATTATTGTCTTCCCTAAGTGCCTTTTTAGGACTAAACATATTCTAGGTGCTAAAATACAAAAATGTTTAAATAAGACTAACTTATTCCTATAGCCTCCTTTATTAAAACCAAGCAGTGATGTTTTGCCCTTTGGAGTTTTGAACAAGATGGTTTTATTGCCCTTTTAGTCATTTAGAATGCTAAAAGCCAGAAACAACTGGGGATCTCCATATTTCACTTAAAAAATCTCCAAAAAATTTTTCCTAAAAATTACAAAGATGAAAGAAACGTTCAGGTTAGATGACTCTTCAATCCCAGGATAGCTTAGAGAATTTGCTAATTAGGACCAAATAATATACAGGAGATACAGCATGTGACACTCTAATCATTTATCTATCTCTAATTATGACTAACTTAGATCAAGGAACAATTTCTCCATATAGTCTTGCCTGATTGATTAAAATAACAATTTAATTTGAATGTGATAATACCAATACATTTTATGTTTTTTATTGGTTATAAAGCAGAGTAATACTAGAGGCAATTAATTGGTCTTAATTCAATGTTAGCTGGCAGCTTATTGGACATAGTCAGGGTAGGTTCATTCATTCAGGATGTATAATACACTATATCTTTGAGAATTTAAATCAAAGCTTTGCCTCCACTTTCCTCCTGGTATGTCAGTATAGCTTTGGCCAAATCACTATGGCACTGTCATTCAGCTCATCCTAAAATCACCTAGTCTGTTCTTAAAGAAACTCTTCATACAAGGTTTCACATGCTGATCAAGGCTATATTCTTAGCAAAACAGTGCTTGAAGTCTCCAAGATCACATTGAAAACCCTTTAGGGCTCTCTAGGGGGATCAAGACTCACTGCTGAATTATTTATAATTCTATCTAAAACATTTCCACAAGGCTCATAAGAACAAATAATACATTATCAGAAGCTCATCTGTTTTGATTCTGTAATTTACATCCTTCAGGAAACCAAAATTCTATCATATATAAACTATAACACCTATTTTAGTGAAGCGTGGGAAAATCCTTACTTGAGCCCCATTTATGATTTGAGGAAGTATGACTCATTAGGACAGCAATAGTGAGAATTTGGCTCTTTTATCTTCCTTTTACATAAGAAGAACATGTGACAATAGATTTGTTTTATCCCAACTTTATACCACAATTGGGACAAGCGATATCTAGGATCTACAGTTATGGCAAGATCCATCCCATTTGTATTCATGCATGTAAGAAAATGCAGTTTATGGCCCAGATTTTTATCCCTTCACACTCTAAGAAATGTGTAGTATCCTATAACGCATACCAAGATTAAGTATCAGGTCAGGGAATCAACTGCTTTCTGCAGCCATATTTTCACCCACAGAAAATTTAAAACCAAACTTAGGAATAACATTTCTTTAACACATTATTTTAGAATTCTTCTACAATGTGAAGCATTTCAGTGAGGCCCAATGAGCTTTCTGTATTTCAGGTAAGGCTTAAACTATAACTTTTATTTATAATGTCACTCTGAAGCTGATCTGTCTACCATACAATTCCCTAACATCTAAGAGAAGGAATCTCACAATGAAAGAGAAACAGAATTCAAGCCAGCTATGCCCAATGTCACTGCAAGACTTTTTTATGTTTTTTTATTGTAAAAATAGTGTACAGAGGGGTTACAGTTACATGAGTAAGGTAATGAGTACATTTCCTATAGAGCATTGTTACCTCCTCCTTAGTTTTTGGAGACCATTTCTGTTGGAGTACTCTTTGTCATTGTGTACATAAAAATTCTGTATATCTCCCAATTTCCTTTCTTGTCGGACTGCCTCCATTGCATCATTTTGATTTTTTCCCTTTAATAGCAAGGCCTCTATAGTTGGACCTATATATTTGGCTCAATATCAAACTAAATCCTAGCTGACATTTTGTAGATTTCAAATACTGAATTACAATTGCTGAAATAAAATGTTACAGAATAAACAAAAGTGGAAAATAAGTTCAAGAATACCTTTTGTTAAATTTTACAACCTATAGTAATACAAATAGTATAATATTCATATACAGAAAGAACAATGGGCTATCAGTGTAAAAGATAAACTGATTTCGTTAGAAGCATACATATATAATCATCTGATTTTTGATGAGGGGCTAAGATAATTAAATGGTGAAAGATTTTTTTCCAGAAAAAGTAGCTGAAAATTGTATGTATATGTATATATATATATTCATGTGCATGTGCATATGTTTATATATGCATATAAATATGTATACATAGGTATTTATGCACATGTGCACATAAACATATATACAATTTGTGACTCAAGCTATACACAAAATGAAAATTGACCACTGATCTGAGTTCAATCTACAAAGCTTTAAAAATCTTCATGATAAAGCAAGAATTCTTTAGAAATGATATACAAAGAATGAAAGATTTTAAATATGATACATTGGACTCTTTCCAAACTGCAAAATTACCTCCAAAAGCAACGGTTAGGAAGACAAACTGTCAAGCCACAGACTGGAAACAACCCAAATGTTCACCAACTAATGAATATATAAACTGCTTTTGTATTCCATGCCATAGAATAGAACTGAAAAATGGAAAAGAATGAAGTACTGATACATGCAGACATGTGGATGAATCTAAAAAACAACATACGTGAAAGAAGCCATTGACAACACTCCAGCATACTACACAACATTATGACGAAAAAATTGTAGATAAGTACGAACTATAGCTATGGAAGACAAAAAAGTCACTATGGCCAAAACTGAGAGGACAAAAAACTTGCAAAATATGAGGAAGAAACTGTAGTAGAAAGTATTGGTGATCACATAAATTTCTATATTGGTGAGTGTCCATCAAATCTATCAATAAAAATTGGCAGATTTATTTTTGAAATACTATCCCAATGAAATCTTTTAAATTATATATGATGCAAAAGATAACTATATATGTATATCTGCATAAATATACACTTATATGACACACAAAATAACCAATATAAATAAAATACAGGTGATATTTCAAATACAAGTTTATATTTAAACAAGAATATTAGTTTGATATCATTTTTATTGTTTGACTGGTTACCAGTGTGCCAACTGACAACCTTGATAATTGTTGTTATTGCTTAAAGGTCATGATGTAGATAGAAGTCGGCACTTGGACAATTAAGTTATCCATCAATGTAAATCTTACTCTACATTAAATTAACTTGAGATGAAGAACAGCTTCAGAGATGAAACAATAGTAGCCAGAACTTGGTATCTAGAGAAGTAATCTAAGAAACCCAGTAACAAAAAAACACACTGGGTTCATTAGCATTCATACTAATACTTTTACTGCACAGAAAATAAAACATATTTGAGCTTTCAACTCAGGAAGTTAGAATTTGGAAGCAAAAGTCTCTGTTTATCTCTGGCTTGAGAAGTCAGTAATGCCTACTCCTTATGTCAAGAAAAAAGAACGGGCTTTTAACAGGACCATATAGGTGTTTGGATTTGTGTTACTCACATTTTTCTCTGCTTATTATTCACAACAAGAGAAATTTGAATAAGATGAGATAGCTTGTCCCAGTTTTGGATACATATTTGTCCCTGAAGAATGACCAGGACATAGGACTGTGATTCTCCTGAGTCAGGTGAAGAATTCCTGTGTGAATAATGTGGAAGATTCTTAAAATTGAAGGCTGCATGAATACGACAGCGACTGAGAGAACAAATCCATGAAGGAATTAGAAATGGAATGATGAGTGGTTTAGGAGGTAAAACTTCAGTTCCTGTATCTTCCATAATTTAAATTTGTAAGCCAACAAATCTATTTTAGAAAGTTCCAAAATCAGTAACAAAAAAAAATCTGAAAAAATTAGTACCTAGTGTGCAATCCTACTCAATCTTAGAAGACTCAGAAGCATGCTTACATAAAATGCATGTTTAAGGACAATTTTAATGAAAAGCAATAACAAAAATAGGTGATGCATTGCAGGAATAATATGGAAGAAGGTAAGTCAACACCTTAAGCACAAAATTTTTGTGATTCTCAAAATGACACTTTGAAGTATATTACATTTACAATATTGAATTATGAGGCTGACACATTGGTAACTTTGTTATAGCAAAGTGTTTTTTTATTAATAAGTTTATTTATTGTGAAAATACCATACAGAGGGATTACAATTACAAGAGCAAAGTAATGAGTACATTTCTTATCAAGTATTGTTGCCTACTCCTTTGTTTCCCCTTACCATCCCTGCCCTCCCATCTCCCCCTCCCCCCCCCCCACTTCCCACGCTAAAGTTGAAAAGTTCGTTTTTCAACATAACATCTTGTACATCTCATTGTTGCAATGGGTCCACCTGTATCCCTATTTAAACAATTAGTTTTTTCCCTTCCCCTCCACAAATTATACCAACATCAAATACAGTGAAAACAGGGGTCATAACGTGGGGGAGGGACATACAAAGCAACAAAAAAATCCTCTTATAAATATGTTAGAAACAATAGCAAGAAAGAAAAAACATTTGAGTCCTTACCTTGGATTTCACTTTGCCTAACATCAACTTATCTAACCGTTTCTGCCTGACTCACACATATTCTAGTTATTGCAAATAAGGGAAACCATGGGACCTGTTTCTTTGGGCCTGGCTTACTTCACTTAATATAATTTTTTTCCAAGTCTTTCCATTTCCTAACAAATGGGGCAATGTCATTCTTTCTGATGGAGGTAGAGAATTCCATTGTATATATGTACCACATTTTCTTGATCTACTGAAGGGAATCTGGGTTGGTTCCATATCTTAGCTATGGTAAATAATGCTGCAATAAACATAGTGTGCTGGTAGCTTTAGTATGGCCTTGTTTGTGATCATTCAGGTAAATGCCCAAAAGTGGGATTACTGGGTCATAGGGGAGCTCTATATGGAATCTTTTTCGGAACCTCCATACTACTTTCCAAAGTGGTTGAACAAATATACACTCCCACCAACAATGCAGTAGGGTTCCCTTCTGTCCACATCCCCTCCACCATCTGTTGTTATTAGAGTTCTTGATTATAGCCATTCTAACTGCAGTGAGGTAGTATCTCAGTGTTGTTTTGATTTGCATTTCTTTGATGGCTAGGGAGGTTGAGCATTTTTTCATGTGTCTATTGGCCATCCTTCTTTCCTCTTCAGAGAAATTTCTATGTAAGTTTTTAGCCCACTTATTTATTGGGCATTTGTTTCTTTGAGGATTTGTTGTTGGGGGATTTAATTTTTTGAGTCAGGTATATTTTGGAAATGAGACCCTTGTCCATTTTATGGCTAGTCAAGTTCTTCTCCCAATTCATATGCTTTCTATTGATCTTGTTAGCTATGTCCTTTGCCATGCAAAAGCTATGCAGCTACATGCAATCCCATTTGTCCAACCTTTCTTTGATTTCTTGTGTTTCTGGGTCTCTATTAAGAAAATTTCGGCCTGTGCCAAGGAGACCTAGGGTTTCTCCTATTCCTTCCTGTAATGTTTTCAGGGTGTCTGCTTTGACATCGAGGTCTTTAATCCATTTGGAATTTATTCTGCTGCAGGGTGATAAAGATCTAGCTTTAGTTTTCTACAAGTGATTAACCAATTTTGCCAGCACCATTTACTGAAGAGGCTGTCTTTCTTCCATTCTATTTCTTTAGCTCCCTTATCCAATATTAGATGGCTATAGGTCTTTAGGATCATTTCTGGGTTTTCAGTTCTATTCCATTGGTCCTGAGGTTTTTTTCTTGTGCTAGTACCAAGCTGTTTTGATTATTATGGCTTTGTGGTAGAGTTTGAAATTTGGTATTTGTATTCTTCCAACACTGTTCTTTCTGTTAAGGATCGTTTTTGCTATTTGAGGTCATTTCTTGTTCCATGTGAATTTTTGAATTGCCTCTTCTATTTCATTGAAGAATGTTTTTGGAATATTGATAGGTATCGCATTGAATTTGTAGATAGCCTTAGGAAGTATTGCCATTTTCACGATGTTGATGCTTCCAATCCAGGAGCATGGGAGTTTTTGCCACTTTCTAAGTTCTGCTTTGATTTCTTTTTTCAAGTTTTTAAAGTTTTCATCATAGAGTTCCTTCACTTCTTTGGTTAAGTTAATTCTTAGGTATTTTATTTTTTGTGGTGATATTACGAATGGAGTTGCTTTCCTGATTTGAGCCACACTTT
This sequence comes from Dipodomys spectabilis, assembly GCF_019054845.1. NCBI lineage: Eukaryota > Metazoa > Chordata > Mammalia > Rodentia > Heteromyidae > Dipodomys > Dipodomys spectabilis. The sequence goes on along the minus strand of NW_024871091.1, from coordinate 677,597 downwards.
TCTCATTGTTGGCATAGAAAAAGCCATTGTTTTTTGAGGGTTAATTTTATACCCTGCTACTTTGCCAAAGTTTTGAATCACCTTGAGTAGTTTGGGAGTGGAGTCCATGGGATTCTTTAAATACAAGATCATGTCATCTGCAAAAAGGGAACGTTTTACTTCATCTTTCCCTATTTGCATCCCTTTTATGTTTGCATCTTGTCTTATTACTGTAGTTAGGCATTCTAATATTAAATTGAAGAGAAGTGGAAGAGTGGACATCCTTGTGTGGTTCCTGAGTTAAGAGGAAATGGCTTTAGTTTTTCACCATTAAATATAATGCTGGATGTAGGTTTGTCATATACAGTCTTTATTGTATTGAGGAATGTTCTGCATTGAAGGCCTTGTAGAATTCTGCTGTAAATCCATCTGGTCCTGGGCTTTTCTTAGATGGGAGGTCTCTTATTGCTGTTTCTATTTCAATGCTTGATATGGACCTGTTAAGATTGTTTAACTCATCTTGGTTTAGTTTCTGTATGCTGAAATTTGCTAGAAAAAAGGTCCATTTCTGTCAAGTTATCAAACTTATTAGCATAAAGGTTTGAGAAGTATTTTCTTATAATGTTCTGAATCTTAGTTGTTTCTGTGGTGATGGTTCCATTCTCATCTCTGAGTTTATTTATATGGGTGTGTTCTCTTCTTTTTCTGATAAGATTTGCTAAGGGTCTGTCAATTTTGTTAATTTTTTCAAAGATCCAACTCTTTGTTTTGTTGATTCTTTCTATGGTTTTTTTTTCTGGATTCTAATTGTTTTAATTCTGATTTAATTTTCATTATTTCTTTCCATCTACTGGATTGGGGTTTATCTTGCTGCTCTTTTTCAAGGAGGTTCAGATGTCTCATTAAATTGTTGTTTTCAGATCTCTCTAATTTGTAGACGGAGGAACTCAGAGCTATAAACTTGCCTCTGAGTACTGCCTTTGCTGTGTCCCAGAGGAGCTGGTAATTTGTGTGTTCATTTTTGTTGAATAACATGAACATTTGAAGTTCCTTTCTAATCTCTTCCATGACCTACTAGTGATTCAACAGTGTGTTGTTCAGTCTCCATGTGTTACATGGTTTTCTTTGATGCCTTTTGTTGTTGAGTTCTAATTTTATTTCCTTGTGGTCTGAGAGAACTCAGGGCATAACTTCAATGTTTCTAGATTTGGACAAGTTTGCTTTGTGACCTAAAATGTGGTCTATTTTGGAAATGTTCCATGTGCTGCTGAGAAAAACGTGTATTCTGATGCTGCTGGGTGAAATATTCGGTAGATGTCTATTAAATTTAGTTGATCTGTGCAGTTGTTTAGACCTGCAGTTTCTCTATTGAGTTTTTGCCGAATTGATCTATCTAGTGTGGATAGTGGTGTGTTAAAGTCCCCAACAATTAATGTCTTTGGATCTATGTGAGATTTGAGGGAAAGTAGTGCTTCTTGGATAAATTTGGGTGCTCTGTTGTTTGGCGAATACATATTTAGAATTGTAATATCCTGCTGAAGGAGAGATCCCTTAATTAGTATGTAGTGACCTTCTTTATCTCTTCTCACTAATTTTAATTTGAAGTCTATTTTATCTGATATTAGGATTGCAACTCCTGCCTGTTTTGGGGAGCCATTTGCTTGGCAGATTTTGTTCCAGACTTTCACTTTCAAAATGTGATTTTTTTTATGGGCAAGGTGTTACTCCTAAAGGCAGCAGATAGAAGGATCTTGTTTTTTAATCCAAGTAGAAAGTCTATGTCACTTAATTGGAGAGTTAACTCTGTTAATGTTGAGAGATAGGATTGAGAGGAGTTCGGGAGTTCCTGCCAAGTTATTCATCTTCTTGGGGGCTGCAGCAACTGGGTTCTTCCTATGATTCTTGGATTCTCAGTTTGGGTGTGTTTTCTTGGCCTTTATTGTGGTCTTGTTGGTTTTCTATGTGTAGGACTTCTTTAAATATCTTTTGTAGGGCTGGTTTGGTGGAGATATATTGTTTCAGTTTTTCTTTGCTATGGAAGGTTTTTATTTGACCTTCAATTATGAAGGAGAGTTTAGCTGGGTACAGTATTCTTGGTTGATAGTTGTTTGTCATTAGGGCATGGCATACATCATTCCAGGCTCTTCTTGCTTTAATTGTCTCTGCTGAGAAATCTGAGGTGATTCTAATTGGCTTCCCTTTATAAGTGATTTATCTTTTCTCCTTGCCAGCTTTAAGGATCTTTTCCTTGGTCTGAATTGATCCTGTGCAGATTATAATGTGACAGTGGGATATCCTGTTCTTGTCTGGTCTATTTGGGGTTCTAAAAGCTTCTTGTATCTGAATAGGCCTATCTTTTTGCATGTTTGGGAAGTTCTCTGCTAGGATTCTGTTACACAAATTTCCTAGACCATTAACTTCTGCCTCTAGATGCTCCTCTACACCTAGTATCCTCAGATTAGGCCTTCTGATGGTGTCTTCCAAATGTTGAATAGATCTATCATATTTCTTGGATTTGTCTTGGATAGTTGTATGTTCTTTCAATCTTCTGCATGGTCTAACATACTGTTAAGACTTTCTACTTTGTTTTTTTATTTCTTTTCCTTCTAATTGGTCAACTTTGATAGCTTCAAATTGTTTTTTGGAAGTTTGTTTTAGATCTTATATGAGCTTCTTTACTTCCTTGATTTGGTGTTCAGTGTTTATTCTCAAATCATTTAGTTGATTGGTTATGGTTTCCTTGGACTCCCATTCCTTCTGTCGGGCTCCATTCAGCATTCCCTTTGTGGTCTTCCTGAATTCTTTCAGCTGTCTGTTTATGGATTCCATGAATGCCTCTATTGATCTTTGTCTGTTCTCGTCCCGCTCTCGAAATTCCTGTATTACTCTTTGATTAGCTTCCTCACGTTCATGCAATTCCTGTAGTTCTCTTTGACTGTTCTCAGCCTGCTCACTCTTGTACTGTTCTCAGCCTACTCACACAATTCCTGTGTTTCTTTTTGACTGATCTCAGCCTGCTCATGCCATTCCTTTATTTCTCTTTGAGTGTTCTCTGCCTGCTTATGCAATTCCTGTATTAATCTTTGAATAGCTTCCTCATGTTCTCGAGATTCCTGTTTTAATCTTTGGTTTCCCTCCTCTTGCTCCATATCATGCTCACACTGAGTCCTTTGCAGGTTTTCAATCTTTTCATTCACCATGTTTACCAGTAGTGTTTGTAGAGCTTTTTGGGAACTCGCCTCTGGATTATTCATTATCTGTTCTGTCACCTGATTTTCATGAGTGGGAACTGAGATAACTTGCCTCAGCCACAGCTACCGGCAAGTGCTCAGATCTGTCTCCTTGCCTGGATTTTCCCTCTCTGGCCAAACTTTCTGTTCTGTGATGGCACACTTGGTGTAATTCTCTGGCCTAGGACTGTTCACTGGAACACTAAAACTGGTTTCTATGCAAGAGCTTGTTTATCCTTCAGCTTCGCCTCCACCATCTTCCTCTGAATCAGCAAAGTGCTTTTTGAAATTTAATACTTATAACTATGACCTCTGGGACAAAATTTATAAAAGTTCATAAATTTGGCTTTCTTCTCTGAAATTCTGACATAGTATATGCAGGAATAGGCTCAGAAATCATCAAACTAAGCACAAAGTAAGTGATTTTAAGAGATTGTTCATCAATTAAAAGAGAAACAACAATAAAATTATATTTTAGATGATTTCTTCTGAAATAAAGACAATTCTCTTTTGCAAATAATTTTCTGAATTTTCTCTATGTAGTTTAGTTAAAGCTCCATAGATAAAATATTAACAAACAAGTAATCAAAACACTACATTTATTGGCAATTTACTTGAGTATATGTCCTTTTGCTCAGCCTTGTTTCATGGTGCTTCTTAAAACATTCTGTTCTAGCTTTGCATGAGATACAGAGTTGTATCTGAGAGATGAGCATGTGGCCAATATTATTCTGTTCTAGGACTTTATGCATTGTCTAGTCTTGATATCTAAATTTAGTTTTCTACAGGTTCATTAACTTAATTCTCAAATCACACTATATTAATATGCTTAGTTTCACATCAGTACTATAATATTTTTTTTGTACAAGTCCTGGGGCTTGAACTCAGGGCCTGGGTACTGTCCCTGAACTTCTTTTTGCTCAAGACTAGCACTCTACCACTTGAGCCACAATACCACTTCTGGCTTTTTCTTTTTATGTGGTACTGAGGAATCAAACACAGGGCTTCATGCATGCTAGATAAACACTCTACCACTGGGCCAACATCCCAGTGGTACTATATTCTTGAATAGTATAGAATTATATTAAATTTGAAAGAGAAAATCCTGTCATGAAAGTGTGCTTACATTTTCAGGATTGTTTTGGCTATTTTAAGCCCTTAAACCTATATGTGCATTTTAAATTAAGTTTGGTAATTTTGGGGATTTTGATTGAGAGCCCTTTTAATCTGTAGATCAATTTAGAGAATATTACACATGGATAGAAATATGTATGTGTATAAAATCATTGGTTTTATGGTCTTTGGAATATAATGTCAATTTTTCTTTTGTTTAATATATTCCTATTTCTTCTGATAGTATTATGAAAGGAACTGATTTCTTGATTTTGCTTTGAGTTAATCTTCATCTAATCTAATATCTCTAATATTTCTGTAGTAATTTTCTATTATTCAACTTTCCTTGTCTTTTTATTTAATATTGAAAGAACTTAGAGATATTTTTCATATGGTTTTTTTGTCTTGAACCATGTTGTTAATTCAGGACTTGGAACACAAGGAATTTTAGACAATTCAGGAAATTTTTCCCCTTCAGAGAAGACTCTGTTTTTCAAAGTTTCCTACCTTCTCCCAATTCATGTCATTTTATTTTCCAATGTCTTTTACAAAGTTCATAGCACGCATTAACATTTGGAGATTTTTCACTTATTTTTCAGCCAGTGCTCCCCACTGCTAAAATCACGGATCAGTGAGAATTGATGTCAGATACAGAGTTGCTCACTAGTATTTCTAGTGCTTATAATAATACCCAACACACAGTAGGCCCTCAGAAGAGATGAATGCATGAATGAGGCAATTACTTTTTAATGGGTATTTGAAATAGCCCATACAAATCAGAATGATATAGAATCATGATGGTGACAGGGTTTCAGATATAAGCAATACGTTAATTTATTCAGTAATAGCCCGCTGCATCCTTGGGGCCAGTTCCATTTATTTTCCCTAGTTCATTATCCAAACAACATTTGCTTGAAAGAACTGCGTTGATCCCCATGATCTTATTTATATTCTTTTCTTTGAATATAGTTTCAATTATGGGTATCTTCATCTACTACGCAGATGTCATGGAGATGTTGAGTAGTGATTTCAGGGGGAAAAAAGTCTCATCATGTTAAGAAAAAAAATTATATTCACTGTAGCAAATGGTCCTCCTGCAAAGGGAAGGAAGTCCGTGTGTGTGTGTGTGTGTGTGTGTGTGTGTGTGTGTGTGTGTGTGTGTGTGTGTGTAATGAATGTTTTGTTATACTCAGTGAACTAGTGATAAAAACAACTCTGCCTTAAAGCTATGGAATGATCTAAAGTGTTAGAGTGGTAGCCCAATTATCAGCAATCAACTGTGTTTTACACAAAAGCCTGAGCTAGGAAACTCTGTCAGTTCCCCAGAGCATATTCCTTTCAGTAAATTATTGTTTCTACAAATCCTGAATGACAGTTAGTGCCAAAGGAATTGTCTTTTCCTTGCTGACATGCAGCCACCCAATGAAGTAACCACCTGCCTGACAGATGGCTCTCCTTTAGCCATGCCTTTCAGTATGGAGAGCTGGGATTTAGGGTTAGGGGTTACACTGGAATTAGTGTCTCAGAGGAAGAGTGAGCCAGGAAGCTGCAGAAATATTTCACAAAGGGTTGAAGTCAAAGGCCACATAAAATACGCCTGTGAATATAAAACAGATGGCAGAGTATGTACACTTTGTGCTCATGCCTGTGGCTCCTTGGGATAGCAGACAAAACAAAATAGCTGCATGACCTTAGACAATTCAATAAAAGATTCCTTCTCATCCTTTATCTTCCCATCTATACAATGAGGGCTTGACCTTGTCTCTGCTCTCCAGTTGTGGATATTGAGTAGTTGAAATGGGGCTAGTACAAACTGAAATGGATTTACCTCTAAAATTCACACCAGATTTTAAATACATACACACATGAAGATAAAGTATCACATTATATTTACATATTGATCATAGTTTGAAGTGCTATTTTTGGACTGATTGTTGTAAATGAAATATATAATTAAAATTAAGTTTGCATCTTTCTTTTTTCTTTCCTTCTGTCTTTCCTTCTTTCTCTCTCTTTCTTTCTCTCCTTTTCTTCCTTTCTTCCTTCCTTTCTTCCTTCCTTCCTTTCTTTCCTTCTTTCCTTCTTTCTTTCTTTCTTCATTACTGGTCATGGGGCCTGAACTCTGGGCTTGGGCTCAGCTCTTCAGCTCAAGGATAGCACTCTACCATTTGAGCCACAGCATCATTTCTGGCTCTTTCTGCTTATGTGGTGCTGAGGAATCAAACTTAGGGCCTCATGCATGCAAGGTAAACACTTTACTACTGAGCCACTTTGCCAACCCTTGCATCTTTATTTTGTTCATTTACACGTGGCAGAAAATTTTAAAGCTGAACAAACAGGTTAAAGACTCTGTTTGGAAACTTTTAAACATTGTACTCAATGTTTAAAAATCTACTAAGGTATCACTTTGTTAGGAAGTATTCTCTAACCTCCTGAACCAGCTTAGGTTAAATATTAAGCCTCTACATTTTTTATAACCCCACTTTCCAATGTTCTTCACTTCTCTCTGTTATTGGAATTACTACACTACACTGAAAGCATCTTGTCATGTTTCTGCCCATATGACTAAATTGATTAAAATATCTAGTCTAAAAGGGCTAAACTCACATATTACTGGAAATAGAAACTTTGTATTTGTTCTTTTTTTGTTGGTTGTGGGGCTTGAACTCTGGGCCTGGGCGTTGTCCCTGTGCTCTTCAGCTCAAGGCAAGCACTCTACCACTTGAGCCACAGTGTCACTTCTGGTTTTCTAGTGGTTTATTGGAGATAAGAGTCTCATGGACTTTCCTGCCCGGGCTGGCTTTGAACCACGATCCTCAGATTTCAGCCTCCTGAGTATCTAGGATTACAGGCATGAGCCACTGGTGCCCGGCTCTTTTTGTTTTTGAATATATGCTAATCCATTACATCATGTTAATAAAATGTGTATTAATGTGTTCTAAAGGTGAGTATATAATGTAACTCTAGGTTCTCTCAGAATTATTCAGGAATATTCGATTTGATTATGCTCATGATGAGCATGGGAATGATTTGACAAATGATTTAAAAAAAAAAAAAAAACAGCCTGGCCAGGCACCGGTGGCTCACACCTATAATCCTAGCTACTCAGAAGGCTGAGATCTGAGGATCTCGGTTCAAAGCCAGTCTGGGCAGGAAAGTCCGTGAGACTGTTATCTCCAATAAACCACTAGAAAACAGGAAGTGATGCTGTGGCTCAAGCAGTAGAGTGCTCTGCGCTGGGACAGCTCCCAAGCCCAGAGTTCAAGCCCCACGACCAACCAAAAAACAACAACAAAAACAACAAAAAACAGCCTGGAAGTGGTATGTATCATTTATTCTCAGTGACATGATAAGGAAAGAAAACATCAGTAAATCCAGTAATCAGTAAAACCCAGGGGGTACTAATTAAGTGGCCTTTGATTGGAAAATAAGTTTGAGGTAGAAAGCTTTTGTATTCACAAAAGGATAAAATTGTAAATCGAGCTGAAGGTGAAGACCTCAAGCATAAGAAGTGAATTGGTTTTGAATCTTCCAAAGTATGAGAGGAAAGTTTTAAATTTGAAAGGAAAAGCACCTGAATAGAAAATGATACAGAGCCACATGCAATTGCAGCATTACAGAGAGTAAACACGAAATTTTAGCAGGGCTCTTAAGATAGAATTGACCATGATGTGCACTTATTTAATACTTAAAACTTCTTTTTTTTTTTTTTTTTTTGGCTGGTCGTGGAGCCTGAACTCTGGGCCTGGGCACTGTCCCTCAGCTCTTCAGCTCAAGGCTAGCACTCTACCACTTGAGCCACAGCGCCACTTCCAGCTTTTTCTGCTTATGTGGTGCTGAGGAATTGAACCCAGGGCCTCATGCAAACAAGGCAAGCACTCTACCACTGAGCCACCTTCCCAGCCCCAATACTTAAAACTTCTGTATTTGGACATGTACAAATAACCATGATATAGTAATCATAATCAATATTGATTTAATATCTCCCAAAGTGTTCTCATGTATCTTTGATTTTGATTTATTTTTACATTATTAGTGTACTTTAATTATGTGAAATAAGGAATTTCTTAGGATATATTCACACACACATGCAATGTTCTTTGATCATCTTCACCCCATATATCACATTCTTGTTCCCCCTTTTCTTTTTCTCTTTTTACACTCTTAACAGTCCTCATTTAACTTCCATACTACCCACTTAATTCTACAGAAGGGAGAAAATACGTAATACTTATTTTGTGAGTCTGATTTATTTTGCTCAATATTGATATCCAGTTCCATGTATTTTCCTATAAATACCCAAATTCCATGATTATTATATTGTGATAAATTTCCATTGAGTATTTGTTTCATTTTCTACCTATTCATCCATTGATGGGCATCTAGTTGGAAAGAATAATTTACTACTGTGAATAGTGTTACCATAAACAGTGAACAGATCCTGGTCCACATCTCTGTTTTTACAAAAAGTCACTGAGACCCATGATTCACAGTTGGCCCCAGTCCCAGTCTGTCTGCTCTGCATTACTCAGTTGTAGGACCACACCATCCATACTTTTTGGTCTCTTCTAAACTCTCAAAGGATCAGCCTAACCCTATCTTTTATACTCTTAAGTCTCTTCTGTATCACAGAGGAATGTTATATATTATCTATATGCTACCATATTTTAAACTTTCTTGTATTGCAGCCTCCTACAAGTTTACAATAAGACCATTTTCAGAAGCATTTAAGAGCTAAATTGGTATGACATTGGCATTCTGTTAATATTATCTAGACCTTTCAGAAACCTATTATCTTCCCTGGAGACGGCATTGCAGATGTGAGGTAAAGACCTGATGACTCACTTATACCCTAACTCTCTTTTTTCCTTTTTTATACAAGTTCCCAGGAACAGGAAGGAGCAGGCTTTGAGTTTTCTACTCTGTGTACGTCATGTCCTTCTTTACCTTCCATTGGAACAGGGAAACTTCATAACCTATTTAATCTTGATTCTTTTAGATGATAGAGAAAAGAGAGTTTGGGAAACATGACCTTCAGGACCTATTGCCTTTCTCTCTAAATTGTGATTTGGCTAACAAAGCTTTCTTTCTCTTTATAGTCTTACTGCAGTTCTATTCCCTGTCATAGAAACAAAATGCTTAAATAGGGACACAGGTTGACCCATTATAACAATAAGATGTACAAGACACTATCTTGAAAACGAACTTTACAACTTGTGGGTGGGAAGGAGGGAGGAGTTAGGGAGGTGGAGAGGGAAGGAATAGTAGGGTAAAAACAAAGGAGTGGGTAACAATGCTCCATAGGAAATGTACTCATTACCTTACTCATGTAACTGTAACCCTTCTGTACACTTCTGTACACTATTTTTACTATTAAAAAAAGTATTTAAAAAAAGAAATACATGTGTAGCTGGGCATCAGTGGCTCACACCTGTAATCTGAGCTACACAGGAGGCTAAGACCTGAGGATCACAGTTCAAAGCCAGCCCGGGCAGGAAAGGCCCTGAGACCCATCTGCAATAAACCACTCAGAAAACTGGAAGTAGCGCTGTGGCTCAAACAGTAGAGCACCAGCCTTGAGCTGAAGAGCTGAAGGACAGTGCCCAGGCTCAGATCTCAGTCTCCTGAATAGCTAGGATTACAGGATGAGCCACCAGCACCTGGCATTTTCTTTCTTTTTCTATGAGCCAATATTGAAGCTTGAACTCAAGCCAACTGAATTTGCCATATGGGTATCCTACTACTTGAGCCACGCTGTTTAATTATTCTTTAGATAAGGTCTCCTGTTTTTAGTGTAAGCCTGAGATTGCTATGTTTACATACTCACTTCACTATACCTGGATTATTCAGACTCAGAGTCTAACTTTTGCCTGGGACAGTCTCAAACCACTACCCTTCTGATCTCTGCCTCTGACATACATGAAAGTATAGACATAAGCCACTTGCCACCCTAGAGAATTCTGTTTCTGTAATTTGAGGGTGAGTTCCAGCTGCTGCTGGTGTGTGTTAACATTTGACAATGATATACCATAACTACAGTATAATTTTTATTGATGGGTCAGGTTATTCTTAGTTATTCTCTAGGTTTTATGTAATATGTTAATGTCATTTCTGGTAGAAGATTTAAAGCCAATATTACCTTAACTATGTTTAAATTTTTATTTTACCTCTGGAATAAATAAAAGTCCTAACATTTATACCTTCTATTTAATCTTATGTTTCTCTTCTAATAAAAAAACAAACAAAAAAACTGTGATGACTTGTGGATCATACCAAAGCTTATGATATAATGTAATCAGCAGATTCCTGCTAAGGTTTCGAGTATATCTAGAATGTGGGCTTACCAAAATCAGAAGCTGCACCAGAAAGCATCTTGTTTCATGACCAAAATTAAGTGCAGCATAACCTCAGAAAAAGATTAAGTAGTTCATTTATTATAATCTTTTGGTCATACAACAAAGTAAATGAAAGGCTTTTGGAGTATTGTTTTCAGTTGACACAGGAAAGTTATATAAATTTTATAGTATGGGTATAATGACTAAAACATAAATACATTGTATAATATTCAAATAATGACAAACGTACATTTTCAACCATTTAAATGATAAATGGGGTAATACTTTATGGTACTTTGAGTGTAAAATTATTTCGAGTGTCTATTATTTGGCATAGCATACAACATTGCAAACCTAGTTATTTAGGAAAACAAGAAGAACCAACTACTAAGATATAGATAGTTCAGCTTCGTGCTGGTAGAAGATTGCACAGAGAGAGACAACAGCTGGGATGGGATAAGATGTGATAAAGGACAATTTGACATGATTACAGGTGGATGCATTGGAAGTTGCACAAGAAGCTGAACAGCCTCAAAGTCTTAGATGGTTCTGTGTGTGTGTGTGTGTGTGTGTGTGTGTGTGTGTGTGTGTGTGTTCATCTTCCCACATGCTTCCAAAAACTTACACAAATGCAAGCTATTCACCATTTACATTGTCATAAAGGGTTTGTTGTTTTGTATTACACTTTCATTCTCGATTCTATTTATTTCTACTCTTGATTATTGTTGTTTTCTCTTTTCTACCAATTTTGGGTTAGTTTGCTTTTGCTTCTCTAGGTTCATTTTTCATTGCATTTTATTTGGGAAAAAAGAGCAGATTGATGAAGGCATACACTGATAGAAACTACTCTCTTAATATTGATTTTGCTATGTTGTATCTCTGCATAGTAAGGACCTAATAGTCACTGCTGGCTGTGCAGTTGATTCTTGGGTGAGGACTAACACATGGAGCTTTTCATCTCCTTCCCAAGCAGCTTGATGGTCTGAGCCACTCAGGATAGGTTGTTCTGCTGCTTACTAGGGGTATTAGAAGTGGTTGGTTTGTCAGGCTGCTTCCTGAAATTGTGATTGTGTGCAAGCAACTATCTAGCTACTTCACTCCAAAGAGAAGCTTGGGTCAGCTAGACAAGAATACACTGCTTGACTGCTTCAGGTGGCTACAGGAGTGTAAGTGGGTCCACTCTGCCTAATTGGGAGGCCAGGTATTTCAGAGTTTCCTTCCTAAGTGCTTTCTGGACTATAGAGTATGCTTAGGCAGGACCAACCAAGTGCTGAGGACCTCCTTGAACAGAGCACATAGTTACGGGCTCCCAAGTTATTCTCAGGGACCTGGCATGTTAGATAGGGCCATCTGATTGGTTCACAGAGCTTAGAGCTTCAAAAACCTTCAAGCCACTCCAAAAGTAAATGCCTCAGTTATTTGTAATATTGCTGACGACTGCTAGGGTTCTTGGACTTATCCTTTCCCTGCAGTGATGTACCTTTTGATTCAACATTCATCTTGAGAAGCAGAGTAGTAATCTATTTCTCTTCTTTATAAGGCTATTGTGTATATCAGCACTACCCAACATCTCTAGCATATCCCTACTGAAGTCCAACAATATGCATTCATCTTATTCTTAAATAACTGATGCTTTCTCTTGATTGGGCCTCTCTCTGTGTCTTTGTCCCTGTCTGTCTCTATCTCTATCTGTATCTCTCTCCAGTCAGCCTTAGTCACATTACTGTCTACATGTGTGACTTTTAGAACAATATATATATATATATGTGTGTGTGTGTGTGTGTGTGTGTGTGTGTGTGTGTGTGTGTGTGTGTGTATACAAATATTGAAATTAATATTGTACATGTATGTGTCTTCTAAATCTCTGAAAGTTCATGTATTAAAATTTCCAATTTTCTCCCATGGTCTCTCAAATAAGGAAAATATGATAAAATAAATGTCCTCTCTTAAGAGTTTCAAGCACTATTTCTCAGTTGCTTTTACAGGTTTTAACCAAATTTAAAATGTGTCTTCTTCTGTTAATTTAGGATCAAAAAGAATAATCAATTTAATTTTTTTCAAGAAACTAAAATTACCTAATAAAGCAAATTTCTATATTGTGAAAGTCCATTTCACACTTTTGAACTATATTGTCCATTATAATGGTCACTGTTTGCATATGACTACTAAATGGTAGAAATTTAACAGCAGTATATATATATATATATATATTGTGAATAGAAAACACATAGTGTATTGTGCAATTAAGTATTAATATTTTACATTTACTCACACAAAATGATTTAAATAAAATTAATTATGAAATTAATTTTTACAAAATTCAATATTTATTGGCATTGACAAGTTCTATAAAGCCATTTCATTTTGACATGTCAATATATACATAAGAGGTACGTGATCAGACTTACTCTCTCCATTACTCTCTGTCTCTCTTGCTCCCTTCTCCTTCCCACAGTAATCTCAACTAGCTCCATTATTCTATTTTCATACAAGTCCATGAAGTATTTTGACCATAGTCTCCCTACTTAGACCTCTCTGTTTCTGTTTTTGTTGTTGTTGTGCTGTTGGTTTTTGTCAGTCATGGGGCTTGAACTCTGGGCCTGGACACTGTCCCTGAGCGCTTCAGCCCAAGACTAGTGCTCTCCCACTTGAGCCACAGTTCCACTTCCAATTTTCTGGTGCTTAACTGGAGATAAGAGTTTGACAGACTTTCTTGCCCAAGCTGACTTTGAACTGCTATCCTAGATCTCAGCCTCCTGAGTAGCTAGGATCACAGGCATGAGCCACTGGTGTCTGGCTAGACTTCTCTTTTTGACTTCCCTCATTCTACTAGTACCCAGCTCCCAAAGAGTCCCTGTTTTATATTCCTATCATTCATTATTTTCATTGTAATTCAGTTATTCAAGTGGCTATCACAGTGGTGTTTCACATGTCTATATAACATTTTAATGGACTTAATCCCATTGCTTTCTCTCACTTTCCCTATACCCACTCCCCCTACTATTCAATAGCTTTCAGTTAGTTTCATTGTGCTATCTTCATTCACAGATGCACTGTTTTAATATTACTGAAAAACATAAAATTATGTTTATATGTCACATTTTCTGTTGGATGGCTCTGTTGCAAACATCTTGTGATCAATAATTGCAAAACTTCTAGTGTCACTCTGACACTGTATCTTCGCCAGCATCTACTTCTGTTCTTTCCAACTCACTCACTTTGCAATAACAAGATTTGTAATTCTTTCTTCTCATTCTTTATAAATTCTCTTTTATGTCTTTGATATTTTCTCTATAATACTCTTCCAATTATAAATCTATGATGAATTATTATAAATGTTTTCCCCATATATTCTCAATGCTCTCATCGTTCCATTTGGACGCAGATGTTTGTTGATAACATGTTTTCGTGAAAGTAACTGTTCCCCTGTTTCCCTGTGCCAGGCAGCTCAGTACATCTGGACAATAGCACAACCACACTGCATGCTCTTTAGCTTCAGTCCTCCCAATTCACAAGTTTTATATCATCCAAAGCCCCTGAGGTCTAATTAAAACACAATAGATGAGCCGCACTTCTATGATTATCCTTTCACCAGGTTTCAAGTATAACCCAATAATTCATATTTCTTTTTTTTTTGTGGTCCGGTTGTGGGGCCTGAACTCTGGGCCTGGGCGCTGTCCCTCAGCTCTTCAGCTCAAGGCTAGCACTCTACCACTTTGAGCCACAGCGCCACTTCCGGCTTTTTTTTTCTTTTTGCTTATGTGGTGCTGAGGAATCGAACCCAGGGCCTCAGGCATGCAAGGCAAGCGCTCTACCACTGAGCCACCTTCCCAGCCCCAATAATTCATATTTCTAATTGACAAATTGTAGGGAAATCACACATTGAAAACCACTGCCCCTCCCTTAATGCTACTTAGCATTGTTTAACCTGACAGTGTTTTTCTTTTCTCTTTAAAAATTTGTTACTTTTTCCTATAATGATCTAATGAGATGCTGTGAAGCATAGTTCTTCCCTATCTCCATTTCTTATCTATTTTCCCCTCCTTTATCACTTATCTGACTTACACAAACCTTCTTTTCATTCTTCAAATAAACAAAGTATTGTTTCACCTTAGAGTCTTCGTCTTAATATATTTTAACCACATGCAATTGTGCATAACCAATAAATAGTGCTGCATACATATATTAGATTTTGAGATAAAATATACACTCTTTAAAGTTATAAAAGAAGGAAATGTTCCTTTCAAATAGGCAATAGGAAGGAGATAAAGTTATATAATTAAGTGGATGGTTATCACATAATATTAATGGGACATGTACCTTACCAGTGTTCTCAGAAATTATTGAACATGTATACACACACACACACACATATGTTTCACAAGTGTCATACTGATATACTACTTGTCATACTATCAAGTTTATAATGATGGATGACAAGTCCAATTCAAGAAAACCATGAAAGTGATCCACGTGAGTAAAGAAGTTAACTTGGATAACTAAGGTGCTATTAGTGGAGGTAGTCAAGTAGATAATTCTAGAGAATATTTTTGTCAGTTGTGGGGCTTGAACTCTGCACCTAGGCACTGTCCTTGAGCTCTTCAGGCTCAAGGAAAGTGCTCTGCCACTTGAGCCACAGCATCACTTCCGGTTTTCTGGTGGTTAATTGGAGATAAGAGTTTCATGGACTTTCCTACTTGGGTTGGCTTTGAACTATGATCCTCAGATCTCAGCCTCCTGGGTAGCTAGGATTACAGACCTCACACCCAGCAGATCCAGACAATTTTTAAAGTAGCCAAAATAAAATAATTTGGCTGGAATAGTGTTAAGTGATGCTAACAACTTAAATTACTGAGAACTTTAGAAATTGTCACAATAAAAATCACTTCAACTTTGGCGCCAGTGGCTCATGCCTGCAATCCTAGCTACTTAGAAGAGTTGGTTCAGTGCCAGCTGGAGCATGACACTCATAGGTAATTAACTAACAAAAAATGGCAGAAATTGAGCTCTCCCTCAAGTGGTAGAGTGGTAGCCTTGAGAGCCTAGGCCCTGAGTTCAAGAACCAGAACTGACATAAAAAACCCAAAACATTGTAATATATTTTTCAATTCAGATGTTTACCATTAAAAAAAGTCAAAATCATGATTTTTGTTTATAAAAATGATAATCAACTTTCTCAAAAAGTGGTGCAGATTTGAAAAAAATTGCATGAGACTATTTTAAATAATACTCCAGAAATAACACAAATATTTTTGTTTCCATAATGCAAATGTTTTCATAATTGCATCTCAAAGATTAATGGAACTTTGAAGTTACTTAGATGGTATTTTTGTGCCAATGAATGTTTATTTTTTTATTCATTTGAATTCCTACAATATTGATTGACTATAGAACAAAGGCTGTTATTTCTCCAATTTGGGTGAAACTATATATATTTTATATATATATATATATACATATATACACACACACACACACACACACAGAGTGAAAATATTTAAAATTTTCACCTTTACAGGAGCCTTAGAGCTTCTATTAAATTTTTTCCCTCAATGAAAAGAATCTCACAGTTTTAGAGAAAATTCAGACCAATTGTCTCTTTTCATATAACAGCTACCATATATTGCACAGTATGTGCTAGCTATGTAGAAGTATTAATCGGTAGAATTCTGTTCCTATAGCATCTAATATTTATAACAATGTTATAGTAATACTATTATTATACCCATGAGGAATGTAAGAATGACAGAAAGAACAGAAAGTTCTATATATTCTAAAAAAAATAGTGCTATTATTTGAATCAAAATATAGTTGACTCACTTTCTTGTACCACACTTTCTTCCCATAATAGATATATCATCCCAAGATCTTTATAAATGCCTGCTTTGCACATAGATGAAAAGAGGAATTTATTCATGGTATCAGAAATCATTTTTTAAACTTTTATATGGTAATTTCCCACTATAAGTTTTCTCAGTCCAAGTTCACACCTATCTTAACATTCAAACTTTTTGTCCTGTGTATTTTATCTCTTGATAATGCCTCTTTACCCTGTGGTTCTTTATAATTAAAGTTAAACCCTAAGATTGAAGGCTATTTTTAATGGAAGGACAGACAAGAATGAACCTTGCAAAACTAGAGAATATTTCTCACTTTGAAGATCTTTCCCTTGTTCAGATTCATGAAAATGAAATAATATCTTTGATAGAGTTAAGCTAAATAATATATGGGCATATTTGCAGATATTGTTTGTCAATTATGTTTAAGAAGTATTTATTGCATTAAGATATACTCTAGTATCAGTTTTTAATATTGCCTGCACCATTAATGGTAAATAATATTTATAATGCTTTCTGAAGGAGTGAAGGGAATAGAAGGACTGCTCAACTTTCTGTTAAATATGTACATGTATTAAAATGTTATACTGTACTATGTAAATATAACCAAGTTGCATGCAACAAAAACCAAATGTAAAAATAAAATAACAATTTACACAAATAGTAACAACTAAGTATTTGTGAAAATCGTGTGAGACATACATGACATTTATAGTATGTATTGTATTACTCATTGCATTAGCCACTATTTTAGCAAATACATTGTACTTCAATTGAAATTCTTGTAGTCAGCATTGTGACCTAATGATAGAAATCTGCTTGGGAATTAGAGACCTTGAGTTCCATCTGGAGTTCAAAAATAAAACATCAACTAAACTATGAGCTTGGAATTTTCACTATTTCTAATACATGAAGTAAATTGTACTAAGAGGAATACAAAGGTATTTGAAACTTCTTGAAATAAAAGTGTTCCACAAAGCATTTTTATGGTATTCTTAATATACATGCCACATTAACATTAGTTTTTCTATTTCTGTAAGTTTTGTATTGGTATCCCAAATGCTTTATGGCAATACTCCATGGTGCAGTATAATGTTGGGTTTCAAGCTGTTAAATTTTAGAGCTTTTTTTAAATTGTCACCAATTAACACTTCCTTCTGGAAGAAATGCTTTATTAGTTCCCTAATCAGTTGAAATGACATCTTCTTCTGAAGAAAAGTTCAAAAGGGCACATATAAGCACATTTTTTTCAGTTAGATTCGTTTTACTCATTCTTTATTTGTGGTGCACCAATTAGCATGTAAGAATTATAGGTATAGAAAGGTGAAGGCCATCATTCTCACTGTTATTTATAATATGAGCTACAGTCCATTTGACAAAAGATGTTTACACATACACAAAAACTATTATTTTGAATGGCACGCAAAAGAATTTATCATAAGGGATTAACTTGTTTTGGTAGTTCTTATAATTCTTTTCTTTTTCATATACTTTGGAAAATCATTAAATTATAAAAATGAGCAAGCAGAAAAGCCTTGATATGGAAATCATGTAAATCTAAAAATAGATTCTTAGACTCCTATGGAATTTAAATAAAAGTGTAGAATATGCTCTTGTGTTGGAAACCATGAAGGTTATTTTCTGTATATATGAACCCTCAAGGAAAGACATGTACTGTGAAAAAAAACAAGCCTTAAGAAATAAGAGATTGCAGAAGAACTACATTAACTTTTCCGAACTCATTAAGATGAATCAAAGGAGCAGAGGTTATCTACAGAAAACACAGGTGGGAGAAAATCTTTGTTTCTGAAATCTGAGTTTAATAATCAAAAGGTCCTTCTACCACTATTTCTTTGCTTCATAGCAGCTATAGAATCTGGAGAATGATACCATAGAGCTTGTTCTCTTTAAGTATGTATTTTTATCTATATAAATAGGAAAAGGTTTAAAACATGCCATACACATATTGATGGAGATAACCCTCCTACAGAAAATAACCTAGATGGGAAAAAAATCAATATAAGAAAGAAGCATTTCTGACTAGCAAAAATATTTCAGAAGCCATTTGAACAGGAAAACATGACAATTCTAAAAATAGTACAAAATAAAACCAGTAAAGATTTTATGATGTAAAACACAAAATAGCATCATTTAAAACTAAATGAAGACAGAAACTGAACATAAAATTGATCATTAAAACGTTATATAAGTCTACAGAGTATAGTAGTTTTTATGCCCCAAAAGAAAGAAATGCCAAGGACTTGTTAATTCTATGCCTATAATAGGAATTTTTGACACAAGATCCAAGAAAACTCTTCAACATTGATTACATACATTACAGTAGTACTTACTGTACTTACATACTGTAAGTACTGTGATGTAAGAGATATATTCTATTAAATCTAACATTCATTAATTTGACAAATAGTAAGTGCCATGTGCCAAAAATGGTGCTTGATAATAGAAATATATTAAAGAAAAAATACAATATTTTTTATTATAGAACTTAAAATAAAGGAAGCAAGACCCTTAACAACAATTATATGATCATAAGAAAAATAAGAAGGGGCTTGAAATGTGGCTCAGTGGTAGAATACTTGCCTAGCATGCATGAAGCCCTGGGTTCGATTCCTCAGTACCACACAAACAGAAAAAGCCAGAAGTGGTGCTATGGTAGAGTGCTAGCTTTGAACAGGGATAGTAGCCAGGCCCTGAGTTCAAGCCCCAGGACTGGCAAAAAAAAAAAAGAAAGAAAGAAAGAAAGAAGGAAAAGAAAATCATGGAGGAAAAGGCTTAGAACCTTTATACACAAATTTCAGAGTGCAAATAATAGAGAAGAAAATTTTAGACAGCATATTACCAGATATATTCATAATGCAGTAAACCTTGTAAATGAAAGATGAGGTTTTAAAATATCTGAAAATGGAATTTGATGGGGCATACAGAGTGCAAAGACAGTTAAATGACCGCGGGTCTAAAATGGAACCTGCCTAGCAGACTTGAGGCAGCTTCTCACATCTTTTAATTACAAAAAGGCTTAAAAATATATGTAAACCCAAAACAATCCAAAAGTATAAGAATACAGGAAAAATGATCATATTTTACCAGAAATTTCAGCAAGTATTAAACAATGTACTCACACTGAAAACACAATAAAATTTTACCATCTTTTACCTCATAAAATAATTTGTTTAATGTCACCAGTGACTGATCAGCCAGAATTACAGGGTTTCTGCTGCTGTTACATTTGGTAATAAAAAATAAAATGAATCCATCAGGTAAACATACCAATCATGGTTAACGCAGGCCTGAGTGTCGCAACTGTGAGACAGGGAAAGAACAGAGACAAAAAATGAGAGAAGATAACTGATATTTATTATGGAGGACCTAGATACATTATTCACATAGCATTTTAATCAAAAATAAGAGGTATGAGGAGGTATGAGATAGCCAGGCACTGTGGCTCAGGCTTGTTTATGTCACTACCTACAAGTCTAGATTGTTAAAAATCATGGCTGGGAAGCCTATCTGGTGAAAAGAAGTTTGTGAGACATCTTTTCGAAGAAGAGCTGGGACTCCTCTTACGCACCTGCTAGGCTGGCTACCAGGAACCTTAACACAAGAGGATTATGCATGGGTCACACACTCAGGCAAGACTAATCTAAAAAAATAATAGTCAGGACTGGGAAGGAGATCTCAGGAGTAGATGCTTGCTTTGTATTCATGAGGCCCTGGGTTCGATTCCTCAGCACCACATGAACAGTAAAAGCTGGAAATGGCGTTGTGGCTCAAGTGGTAGAGTGCTAACCTTGAGGTGAAGAGCTCAGGGACAGCACCCAGGCCTAGAGTTCAGGCCACATGACCAACCAAAATAATAAGAATAATAATAACAAGAATCAGGTCTGGATGTGTGACCCAGCTCTAAGAATGCCTGTCTAGCAAGCAATAAGACTGGAATTCATATCCCAGTAAACACTATGATACCTACTTACAAAATTGACAATGTACAATATACTATCATTAACTACACGCAAAATACTTTATATTAAATAAAGCTATGAGGCATACTTGCTAATAGCAGGTCATATTAAATGATACAGACTGACCCTCTTGCCACACGAGAGGTGAAAAGATTGAGTGGCAATAAAATATAGTATTGATCTGATACCTTCTATGTAATAAGACCAATGTTAGATATATTAAATATGTTATTTGTTAGGCTTTTTTCATTTTATATTTGTGGGTATTTTCCTTATATTGGTAGAAAACCATATTTCTCTAACCTATAGAAGCTATGGATTATAAAATTGATTCTAGTTTGGGAAAAAACACTTAAATTTTAGGTGTCTTATTCAATTGTCAAATGCTATAATTCTTTTTGAAGATCTGAATATTAGAACTATGACAATGTTGCCAGCAATTGGGATTAGGAGGACAATTTCCCCCCCCTGGGCCTCTCTTCTAGGAATTGCTTTGTAAATCAAAGAAGGAACCATCTGGAAAACTTCATTTGCAAACATAACTTTCTACTATAAAACCAAGGAGTATTGGGAAAGTCTGGAGGGAGGATATTTAACACACATGTACAATCTAAGTGTCAGTGTTTTGTAATTGCTTCGTAACCACTCTTTCTCATTTACTAGCATCCTTACATGGTGCATTCTTTTAATATGAAGTTTATGTTTTATACTCAGTACTAAAAGAAGCATCTACTGGTGGTAAGGTAAAGGAAAATTAACATTTAAAGAGAACTTACTGTGCAGAGTTAATGAATTTTAACATTTATGGTGGTTTAGTTGTTTTGTTGTTCTTGGTACCATATTTTGAGCTTACTATATGAGTCATGCCTCCAGCTGTGTTTTTTGATGGTTTTTTTTTGGACATAGTCTTACAGACTTTTCTGCCCAGCCTGACCTCAGATCTCAATGCTCTGGGTTTATATCCTGGGTGGAGAAAATTACAAGCAGGAGCCATCAGTGCCAAGTTGTGATCGCTTATTTCTATTAGACATATGTATATGCATATCTACAGTTACATGTAAAAGCAAGTTGTACACAAAAGACTACAGTTGGGTTTGTATCGTTCAGTGATTTTTACTTTCTTAGGTTCTATTATCAATGATTTTAGTGTACAAAATCATCAAAACTACAGTAAAATATGTTATTTTTATTTCTATATTTTTAAACAACCAGAAATTTAATAATTTGAATGTGAACAAGTGATAACCAACACAAATCAGTTCATTTCTGAGTAGTGTATTTTTTAGATTCTTACACATATAATTATTAGATAAACTTTCCAGATGCCCTACAATAGACAAAGGAATCAAAAAATATGGTACATATACACAATGGATTTTTACTCATCCATTAGAAAAAATAATGTCATTTTCAGGGAAATGGATGGAACTAGAACAAATCATGCTAACAGGTAATCAAAGCTCAGAGATATGAATGGCGCATGTTTTATCTTATATGTGGGAGCTTGATCTAAAATATAGTGGGACATGATAAATTATACAGAACTCAAGGCATTCACACAAAAATTGTCAGGGGGAGAACCTTAGGGGAGTAACCAAAAAATGTAACCTCTCTGAACATTTAAAATGCTATTGAAACGAATTCCAGGTTAAAAAAAACCATTTTGTTCTTGTTGCTATTGGTGGTGGTGTTATTGAAAAAGGGAACCCTAATACAATTGGTGGGAATATAAGTTTATTTAACCACTCTGGAAAGCAGTATGGAGGTTCTTTAAAAAACTAAACATAGAACTGTCCTATTACCCAGAAATTCCACTCCTTGACACTTATCCAGTAGAACACAAACAAAGTTACAGTAAAACCATCAGCACAACCATGTACATTCACCATAGCCAAGATATGGAATCTGCCTAGGTGCCCCTCAATGGATCAAGAAAATATGATGGAGATACACAATGGAATTTTACTCATCTATTAGAAAGAATGATATTGTACCATTCATAAAGAAATGGAAAGACTTGGAAAAAATTATATTAGGAGAAGTAAACCAGACCCAGAGGAAAAAAGGTTGCATGGTTTCCCTCATTAGTGGTAGCTAGAATGTGCCTATAAATCTGCAAGTAAACACACTGGGAGGTATGCAAATAAATGAATTAACTGAAGTATAATAGGCTATATGGAGAGCTCAAATAGTGTAATAGTTTTGAAAGACTAGGCCAAAACCCAACAAAGTAAGTACCATGTTCATGCAAGATAGAGGTATGGCCAAGGGGAGAGGAGAAGAGGAATGAAGAGGAAAAGAGGAGGAAAATGCAATCAAGAATTCATTGTATGAACAAGGACACCGGATGCCCCATTGCCACAATGATACCCACAAGACACTATATTGGAAATGAATTTTACAACTTTAGGGGTGGAGGGAGGAGTGAAGGAGCTGGGGGAGGGAAGGGATAGTGAAAGAACAAAAAAGGAGGGGGTAACTGCTCGATAAGAAATGTACTCATTACTTTGCTCATGTAACTGTAACCCCTCTGCAAGGTATTTTTGCAATAAAAAACATTTAATAAAAAGAAATGTACTCATTACCTTACTCATGTAACTGTAACCTCTCTGTACATCATCTTTACAATAAAATGAAATTTAAAAAAGAATTCATTGTATGTACAACAAAACTAAGAAAAATAAGGGAAGGAATGGATCAAAGGGGGAATGAGAATGTTGAAGGGCTGACATGATCAAGATGCACTGTATTCATAACTTGGCACCTCATTTGTACAACTACCTATGGATAATTTAAAAATAAATAATTTTAAAAAGAGCATGGGTCTTTTCAATTTTTATCACCATTTGTCAACTACATTTTCAAGAGGGTATTCTACTAGAGGTAGAAAAAGGCAGGGCATTGGTTGTAATGCTGTGACTCAGGAATAAGGCTTAAATAAATACTTCTGAGGCACTAGGATTCTAATTGCACTCTTAAGTTCTTTTCCTAACATACCACTCTGCTTACAATTAAGGGATTCTGAATTCATTGTTACTAATGTTAAACTTCTTAGGTTAATGAGAGAGCTTAAACTGTCTTACATATGTATATGACAGTGTTTTTATGGCCCACCCATTTGTATATAAAAATTATATATAACTGTATATATTTTTTTCTAGGCTCATTTTAGGTCCTTTAAATAGGCATTAGAATTATACTACATTATGCTCCAACAACACCAATTCTCATTACTGTAAATGATAAATAGGTACATATGGAATTGTATCTCTCTATACATCTCTTTCTGGAACTCCACTGCCTAATTTTTGCCTCCACATAGATATTTAATGAAAATTTCAAAATTAATATGATCAGTAATAATCTTTTTAAGCTATGGATATTTTTCTCAATACTAAGTATACATGTAAGGATATATGTGATCAATATTGCCCCATTTGAAGAAATGGAAAGACTTGGAAAAATTATATAAAATGGTTAACCAGAGCCCCCAAAAACATAGGGTGTATGGTTTCCCTCATTTGTAGTAATTAGAATGTGCCTATAAACCTACACGTAAACACAATGTATGGTAAAAGACAAAAAAATTACATTTTATCCAAATGCTAAATTCAACAGGATTCTAAATTCACACAGTAATATCAAAGAAGGGTATTCTTAGGAAAGAATCACAAAGGCTCAAAAGCCATGTGTATATCAACATATAAAATGATGCTTATCCAAATAAACTCCAACAAATGGAAATAGATTTTTTTATTTTACTATTTGTGATTTTGTTTTGTTTCTTGTTTTGCCCCTCTAGTCACTGTTTTTGACTTCTGTATGTTTTGTCTTGTAAGTCTATCTGATTTGGGGAGGGCAAGGGAGAGCAAAGAAATGGAGGGACAAAGGGTGAACAAATGCAGCCATGATATTCACTAGACACTGTGTTGACAATTATGCAACTTCAGGGCAGGGGTTTCAAAAGAGAAAAAATTGAGAGAAAACAAGGGAAGAGTTGACACTGTTCAAAAGGAAACATACTCATTATCTGACCTATGTAACTGTAACCCTTCTGTACATCACCTTTACAATAAAAATAAATTTAAATAAAGAATTTAAGAGCCAGTTAGTATTTTTCTCATTTTACATTTTAAATTACTGAGGTAAATACTAGATATGTAAATGCCAAACACCAAAAAGTAAGTGTCAGCATCTGAGATTTAAATTTAGGTCTGCTAATTGGAGAAACCACACCACGTATGTCATGGTATACCATATCACATCTTCCAGATTGAGCTATTTATTTATTTGTTTATTTGGACTCAGGACATAGGCATGAGCTTCTTTTTTGTTCAAGGCTAGCACTCTACCACTTGAACTACAGCTTCACTTCCAGCTTTGTTTTCTTTTTTGTAGTTAATTGGAGAGGAGTCTGATGGACTTTTCTGCCCAGGCTGGCTTCAAAATATGATCCTCAGAGCTCAGTCTCCTAAGTAGCTAAGATTACAGATATGAAAAGTCAGTGCCAGGCTCAGAGTATTTGTTTTGTTATCTGTATATCTATCTATCTGCCTTGATTCCTCAACAGATAGACTTTTTGAGGGAGAGCTCCACCAGAAGTCACTTCAATAAAATGCTGAAACAAGGATACAGGTTGATCCATTGTAACAATGAGATGTACAAGACACTATGTAGAAAACGAACTTTACAACTTGGGGTGGGGAGGCGGAGGTGGGTAGGTAGGGAGGGAATGGATGATAGGGGAAAAACAAAGGAGGAGGTAATAATGCTCAATAGGAAATGTACTCATTACCTTACTCATATAACTGGAATCCCTCTGTACACTATTTTTAATATATATATATATATATATATACATATAAATGTAACATACACAAATCAAAGGACATAAAAATAAATGTCTGCATTTTCCATCTTCCTCAGCACTCAATTTGACTTTCAGACTAGGCTTTTAAATCCCCTTAAGAAAGTTTCTTTGGAAAATTAGTGTTTATAATCTATCAGTAGATGCTGCTCAGTGTTTATAATCTATCAGTAGAAATTGCTTTTTATTAATCCCTGCATCTCCTCTTTTCCACTAGCCACACAAAATCTTAAAATAACAAAAGAATGAAAGTAAGCAACATTTTTTATACTGTTTCAACATACACTAAATCCCTGTTGATTCTGATATGGGCCTTTATTTGAAATCTGTAAACATTTACTCTCTGAACTTCTTTCTTTTTTCTTGTGAAAATACCGTACAGAGGGGTTACAATTATATGGACAAGGTAATGAGTGCATTTCTTATCAAGCATTGCTGCTTCCTCCTTTGTTTCCCCTTACCATCCCTTCCCATCTCCCCCCATCTCCTCCCCCATACCAAAGTTGTAAAGTTCGTTCTTAACTATATTATGTGTTTCTGTGTATTTCTGCCTGTTCAATGAGAACTCCCTGACACTAATGTCTTCTTTCTCTTTTCATTAATATATATATATATTTACAATTTCAAAGTGTCAGGAAGGTAATTCATATTTAATAATATTTGTTGCATTATGTCTTCAATATATTCTTTTGTACTAATTCAACACTTATTAAGTAGGTATTAATTGCTAGACACTATGCTACTTACTACTGGCTTATATTTTATAAGCCACATATAGAAAGCAAGTAAGTAAATGTGCATTTATAGGATAATGCCTTAAGGAATTAGGTGTATAAGAGTGCATACAAATAACTGTGGATGCACAAGACACATTCAAAAAGTGTGTGCTATAGTGTGGAGGGAGAAGACATCCCTTACCATGAAAAATGAGATCTTGAATTAGTGTAGGAGCTACACCTGTGGATTTCAAGAGCAGCTCATCTAATCCAGATAATGTAAAATGGTGAAGATTAACTTTGATAAAAGCATGACAGAGAACACTAGCTCATCTTTCTTTTGAGGAGCATCTGTCTTTGTATGCTAAGACTGACATAAAAATAATAAAAAAAATAAAAACACTATCATTGTTGGCTTTTAAAACAGAGATTCATTTCCTAACTGTAATGGAGGCTGGAAATGAAAGTCATTCCTCCATCATGAATATATTATGCTTGAGGATTACACAGTATCACTGACAAAATTATCTAATCCTTCCTTGGTGGAAAAGCAATCAAAGGTGCATAAAGTGTGCATGAAATGTTGTGACTAAAATTTAAAAGCATGGTGGCTCACACTTACAATCGTAATTACTCAGGAGACTGAACTCTAAAAGTAGTGGTTCAAAATCAGCCTAAGCAGTGAAGTCTGTGGCACTCTTACCTTGAACTAACCAGCAAAAAAAAAAAAAGGGAAATGAGGTATTGGCACAAGTGTTAGGGCTCCAACTTTGATTGAAAAACCTAGGGGACAGCACTGCGGCCCTGAGTTCAAGCCCCTTCCTCCCCACACCAACACAAAATTTTAATTGCAAAGACAAGTAGCAACAAAAGTTAGATTTTGCTATTACTTAAAACCATCTTACAGATTTTGCAAGTTTTTGTGGTCAAAATGTCAGTAGCAAATAAGATGAAGTGAAATGAACTTGGGTGAAAATGGGAGGAAGTTTAGGGGCCTTTACCTATCTTTCCAAATAAAAATAAAAAATAATTAATAGGCTTCTATCTTCCAAAATATGAATTGTTATCGTCTTCTTTCTTGGCTAAGTCCCTCTTCATCCTTTACATTAATAGTTGAGGCCAATAAATTTGTTCTCACTGAGGTAATGAACCTTATAAAATTTGATATTCAAAAAAAAAGTTAGGATATCTTCTGAAAATTCTCAAGTGCACTGCTGTGGAATGACTTGCTCCCTTTGTAGCAAAAAATACTACTATTAAAGGCAAAGCCCTCAAAATGATTATTTCAGAGAATTTATTGAGGCAATTATGGCTAAATGACATCAGAGAGCTGAGGCCTTGATCCAATATGACCAATATACATAAATGAGATAGGAGATACACTTCCTCTTTTATACCTGGGTCCATATATATTTGAAGCTCAAGAATGCTAAGTGAAGACACAGGGAGAAGATAGTTCTATACAGGCTAGAAGAAAATTCAACACTAGAAACCATCCCTAAGGATAGCCTGATCTTTGACCTCCAGACTCTCCAAGTGTGAAGAAATGAATTGCTGTTATTTAGGCCACCAACTATGGAGTTCTATTACAGCAGCTAGGGCACTTCAACACATGCTCCTCCAAGGAAAGATGAGCTAGAATTCTGTCATATTTTGACATCCAAGTTAATCTTTGACATTTCATAAATCATTTTCACCAGCTGCCTCCTAGAGTCTATAGGTTCTCTTCAAGGCAAACTTTGTGGTTTTTAATTTCTTGCAGTCTTCAGACTAATACTAATGTGTTTTGACTAGCTAGTGGTGCCCTGGCTCTACAGAGGACCCTGTAGTCCAAATGTGTAAAATCTATCAGATGTTTCCTTACAGTTCACCATTACGTCTTCCATCCTGGTAAGGACCTACTTCTAGGAAGTAACACTTAAATGACCACATTTATAGTGTGTCTTGCTTTCCTGGAGTATTCCTTGTAAATAGTTATGAAATAAATAGGCAAGGTACATGTGTGACTGCTGACTCTGACTGAGAAACTAGCAGAGCTGAAAGCTAAATTGTTGAAGGTAGAAAAGCTTGTTAACATCATCACACAGAAAATGCACTGAAGACTCTCTAGGAGCTGTCAAAGGCAAATTGGTAAGTGTGCATAGCATCTTGCTCATCTTGACATTACAGCTGCTGTGAATGATCTGACTAATAATGCTCTGGTGAAGCCTTTGATAAGCAGCTTGAGCTCTCTAAGTGTTGCCCACATTGAAACAATAGAAACATTTTGCTGGAACTTAACACAGAGGTAGCTTCTTTGTGATTTTTTTGTCAGTCCTGGGGCTTGAACTCAGGGCCTGGGCACTATCCTTGAGGTTCTTTTGCTCAAGGCTAGCACTCTACCACTTGAGCCCCAGTGCCACTTCTGGCTTTTTCTGCTTATGTGGTACTGAGGAATCAAAGCCAGGGCTTCAATTATGCGAGGCAAGCATTCTACCACTAAGCCACATTCCAAGCCCTTGTTTGTGATTTTGAAAGTCAAGAACGCTGATTTTCTCACTGCATGCTATTTCTTCACCAGTTTTGACATGGAAACCCAAATCTGTTGCTTTTATTTGTACGCTTCAGGGCTATTGTTAAAAACTCATTGCCTTGCTGGGTGCTGGTGGCTCACACGTGTAATCCTAGCTACTCAGGAAGCAGAGATCTGAGGATCACAGTTCAAAGCCAGCCCGGGCAGAAAATTCTGTGAGACTCTTATCTCCAGTAAACCACTAGAAAACTGGAAAGTGGCACTGTAGCTCAAGTTGTAGAGCACTAGCCTTGAGTTGAAGAGAGCAGGGACAGCGCCCAGGCCCAGAGTTCAAGCCCCATGACTGAGAAAAACAAAACAAACCAAAAAACTCATTGCCTTAGTTCCCATAGAAGTCTACAAGGAAAGGAATTATTCTGACCCTGAGTTGTATTTTGATGTTTGTCCACCAATTTAACAAGGAGTTAAAATTGAAAGTGACATAAATGGCTCAGCAGTAATGAAGGAGCATATAATGACAGAATAACAAAAACATGAGCAGGTATTTGCAAAAAGTATTTTCTCTTCAATTAGCAATTCACTTGGAAACAAGGTTCTTCCATCAACATTGGCAATGCAGGTGCTATTTATGGAACTTTTTTCTCTATAGAATAATCACCAGGTCATTCTTAATTAAGAATAAGGTTATTTTCAGTAATCAATATATACTTGCAGTTTGTTTCCCATGAATTGAATTGTCAGCTTTTAATGATACTATGGAGCATAAAAACTGGATTACTTTTATATTCTCATAATGGATCTAAGTCATAAAGTTTTGATTATTGATTAAAATAAATACCAGAAAACTGGTACTTGAAATGGAGAGGTAGGAAAGGAAAGGTAGACAAATGAAGAAACGAATGCTGAGAGAATGCAGTTATAAAATTCAATATATATCCTATAAAACTGAGAAGACTGAGGGAGAGATGATTTGGAAGGGATGGGGGAGAATAATGGAAGTGGTGACATCTATCAAGAGGCATGGTATTCATAAAGTGATTTGTTGAATGGTAATTCTTTTATACAAGTACTTAAATTTTTTTATTTATTTTTTTTATTGTGAAAGTACCGTACAGAGGGGTTACAATTACACGGGCAAGGTAATGAGTACATTTCCTACCAAGCGTTGTTGTCTCCTCCTTTGTTTCTCCTTCCCATCCCTTCGCCACCCCGCCCCGCTGCGGCCCCGCCCTCCCTCCCCCACCCCACCCCACCGTGGCCCCGCCTTCCCCCCCCCCCCCAAAGTTGTAAAGTTTCTTTTTCAGCATAACATTTTGTACATTTCATTGCTGCAATGGGTCCACTATCCCCTCCGCAAATTATACCTACATCAAATACAGTGGAAATAGGGGTTATACCGTGGGGGAAGGACATACATAGCAACAAAGAAATATCTTATAAATATGTTAGAAACAATAGCAAGAAAGAAAAAAGAAACATTTTAGTCCTTATCTTGGGGTTCATTTCGCCTAACATCAACTTATCCAACCTTTTCTGCTTGTCCCAGACATATACTAGTTACTGCAAATAAGGGAAACCATGGGACCTATCTTTCTTTGGGCCTGGCTTACTTCATTTAAGGGAACCCTACTGCATTGTTGGTGGGAGTGTAAACTTGTTCAACTACTTTGGAAAGTAGTAAGGATATTCCTCAAAAGACTCCACATAGAGCTCCCCTATGACCCAGAAATCCCACTTCTGGGCATTTACCCAGATGATCACAAACAAGACCATACTAAAGCTACCAGCACAACTATGTTTATTGCTGCATTATTTACCATAGCTAAGATATGGAACCAATCAGATGCCCCTCAGTAGATGAATGGATCAAGAAAATGTGGTATATATACACATGGAATTCTATGCCTCCATCAGAAAGAATGACATTGCCCCATTTGTTAGGAAATGGAAAGACTTGGAACAAGTACTTAAAATTATTTTACAAGACAGTGGTAGTTAAGTAACCATAATTAAGAGCTACTTAGGAAATAAGTGTTGAGTATCCTAAAGAATAATATCTAAATATCTTTCAACATATTCTAATAATATCATACCAAAATCCAAATAGCATTTTCTGATTAACAGGAGGAGGAAGCTCAAAGAGTGATTAAGCCAAATATATTGTAAGCTTCCGTAATTAATGTACAAAGTATACAACAGAATCATGTTCAACTAGTGACTTGTATAAAGTATTTCCTAAAACAATGTGATTTGAGATAGTCCTTTTGAGCACTTCATTTATGTTTGAGCAGATTTAGAGTAGCATTTCTTATAATTTATGTAGAGTAAAATTCAAACTAATACTCAGCTTGTTTCAACTGGGCATTTTTATAGTGCTTAGGATTTGGCAAAGCTTGTTTTAGAGGTGGAATTCTTAATATAGTGCCATAATAAATGTAATCAATTTATCTTTGAATTATTTTTCTTGTATCAACTGTTGTTATAGCAGAAAATATATGGAGGAGCAATGTATTACTATTTATCCTTATGATCATACATGTTATTAATTATTTTGAATTCAAAGTCCTGGTGATAGGATTAGTAACTTTGATCTAGAACTGGGATCATTAATCAGAACCAAAGGGGCTTTGATGGACTTATTCTCTGCTTTGGAGCCAGTTTTCTAGTCCACACAGCATGGATTTGGATGTGCACTAGACAAACTCATATACCACTATGTTGTTTCCACACTGAGTAGCTGTAGCAACATATAGTTCTTCCCATTTCAGAAGTCTCATTCCTGCAGGGTGAACTGAATGTTGGAAAGATATTTCCTGAAATATTCTACAAAGTAAAATCATTTTATTTTTAGACAAAATTAGTTCAACAGGTATAAGTCATATTCACCAGGGAAGCATGGTTATAAAACTTTAGCTAAGTGCTGCCTGCAACATGACACAGCTATCATTCAATCCAATGCAGAGGGGAAATCAGAAAAAGAGTAAGCTGAAATTTCATGGCTAAGCAACTGGGTACTGTTGCTGTTGTAGAGATATGTATTTTATATTACTATAAAGAAACTGTGATACAGCATATACTGTGTTTGAAGCTCACCTTGCCTCTTCCTTACAATTCAGAAATAAAAGATTTCTTAGTCTCTTATGTAGCTCGGTGGGGAACATATGACTCATTTCCTGTGTTTAATGGAATTGCAAACTGAAATGATACATGTTTTGTAGTATAGATAGGAATCAATGTCTCTTCATAAAACTGTCAAAACACTGGGCAAAATGAAAAGCAAAATGATCAAAACTTATATCTCTAAGACAGTAAGTGGAGCTGACCATTGGACTATGGTTTGAATGTGTCAGACTCACATCACTGAGTTTTGAAAGATGTTTCTGTTTAGCATATACCAGATAAAATATTTTTTTTTTACCAAATAAAATCTTGAACAACTGCTTTTGTGGTCCTCTTATTCCATTTTGGACATCATGCTAAACACAATAAAGAAGTATCTCTGCAGCGCACCGGTGGTTCACGACTGTAAGACTAGCTACACAGAAGGCTGAGATACGAGGATCATGGTTCAAAGCCTGCTGGGTCAGGAAAGTCTGAAGACTCATCTCCAATAAACCACTCAAAAAACCTGAAGTGGCACTGTGGCTCAAGTGGTAGAGTGCTCACCTTGAGCTGAAGAACTTAGGGACAATGCCCAGGCCCAGAGTTCAAGCCCCATGACCCACAAAAAAAAATTTCTAGAAAAAGCTTTTAGAATTCACATATCACACAACAGCTTCCTTTAGCTGTTTTCCTCTTTAAATACAGCAGACAAAATAATCCATAGACTGGAAGAGCTCAGAAATATGTACAACTTACATGGGTCTCAAACTAGTTTTATGGTTCTCTTTCCAAGTACATAGAGAAACCACAAATTCAAAATTAGTGCACGAATAGCCACTCCTACTTTCAAAACTGTTGAATAATTTACCTATGTATATATTTAATTATTGTTAGTCCATGGTTTAATTTAGAGGAGATACATGTTTTTAACAAGTAAATCTAATTGAAATTCTTCCTGATATTCTGTAGTATAGTGTATCTAAAGGGATCATTTTTATAACAAGTGTGAATATAAACTAATAAAGTGAAATTTCTTCTGTGGTAGCTCCAATCTAACTTATAAGCCATTTCCATAGGAGATTTTCATGGCATTTTGAGCAATGAAACCATCATTGGACTGTGTGAATGTTCTCCCAGAGGGACTACTTGAAAGGATAATACTCATTTAGATGTATAAATTCTGGTTTGTTTGCTTTTAAAATGTCCAATTATTTTTATTCATGACTCCTCTATTCTCTTAGATATCTTTTAATGCCTATCTTCAGATTTTCCTTAAAATAAATAGAGTAATGGGAATACTTTTGAAATACAAGGTAGAGATAGTACTTCCTAACTATTGGAGCTAAGACAGTATTAAAAGTTCCTACTTGTTAGCTTTTAAAGTTGATTACAGGCTGGGTCTTGGCAAATTGATTTAATGGGGAAAAAAACCTATAAGATGACTCAAATGCATTGGTGTTACAACTTGATTTTCCTTGACATTACAATATTAATGAAACATGGAAAAAATCTTAAGTGATCCATTTATTCATTTTGGGTCATTATTTTATTTATTTCCACTCCAGTTTAAAAGCATAACATACTAAAGTCTGATCCGTGTGAGGATTATAAAAGTTACTGAAATATTTCCTTCTCAAAAAATAGTTCTAAGCAACTGGATAAAATTAAAATTATTTTTTAATTGCAAAATAGAAAAATACTACTTGTTCTATTTACATTAGTGACATAGTATGAGTATCTAAGAAAGAGTTTATGTAAATAGATTTTATGAATTTTAAGTTGCTACCCCACACATACAGGTAATAACCTGAGAACTGTCAGTTTATAGGCTGCTTAAGAAATGCCACAGACTGAAGATTGGGAATACACAGACACGCACACTTACTTCACTGAACTGATAAATTGCTAGAAGTATTTCTTTAAAGAATCATTTTGTTGATTTTAATTGATGTCTGGGAATATTGAAATGAGACAATAGAAGAGAGGAAGTGGAATAATGGACAATGGAGGTGATAAGAGGGAGCAACGTTGAACTCCAAAACAAGTATTCTGATATATACGTGATAAAGAGACCTAGGAGTAAAGGAAGTCAGGATAGAGTTCAACAGGGGAAAGTCATCTAACTCAGAATGACTATCATTCAAAAAGCAAAAACTGGCTAGGCAGCTGGTGGCTCATGACTAGCTACTCAGGAGGCTAAAATCTGAGGATCACAGTTCTAAGTCAGACTGGGCAGGAAAGTCCCTGAAACATTCTTTTTTTCTTTTTTCATTTAATTGTGAAAATATCGTACAGAGGGCTTACAATTACATGAGCAAGGTAATGAGTACATTTCTTATCAAGCATTGTTGCCTTCTCCTTTGTTTCCCCTTCCCATCCCTTCCCATTCCCCCCTTCCCCCTTCCGGCCCCCACCCAAAGTTGTAAAGTTCGTTTTTCGACATAACGACTTGTACATCTCATTGTTGCAATGGGTCCACCTGTATCCTCTATTTAAACAATTTGTTTTTTCCCTTCCCCTCCACAAAGTATACCAACATCAAACACAGTGAAAACAGGGGTTATATCGTGGGGGAGGGACATACAAAGCAACACAGAAATCATCTTATAAATGTGTTAGAAACAATAGCAAGGAAGAAAAAACATTTGAGTCCTTATCTTGGGGTTCATTTTGCCTAACATCAACTTATATGACCATTTCTGCTTGTCTCAGACATATATTAACATTATTTACCATGGCTTAACCAACCCAGATGCCCCTCAGTAGATGAACAGATCAAGAAAATGCGGTGCGGTATATATACACAATGGAATTCTATGCCTCCATCAGAAAGAATGACATTGCCCCATTTGTTAGGAAATGGAAAGACTTGGAAAAAATTATATTAAGTGAAGTAAGCCAGGCCCAAAGAAACATAGGTCCCATGGTTTCCCTTATTTGAAACTTTCAACTCCATTTAGCCACACACACAAAAAGGCTGGATGTGGAGCTGTGGCTCAAGTGGTAGACTGCTAGCTTTGAGGACAAAGTTTCAGAAACACCTAGAGTTCAAGCCCTAGGATCAGCACAGACACATCTAAACAAAAATAAGGGAGTCAAGATGACAGATAGCTAACAGCCATACTTCCTCATCTTTCCAGAAACCAGAAATAAAATATCAAGCATGTCGCTGCAATGAAAAATTGACAAATTAGTAAGCTGGTGTAGTAAGACATCAGTAGAAATATAGATAGTAGCTAGAGAATATAAAATATAGTGGGCACTAAATCTCTAAAAGAAACAAAGACAAAACCTTGCTTGAAGGGAGGCAAAGCCCTGGATGGATCTGTTCTATTCCACGACCATCCCAGCTTGGAGACTGGTTTCTTATTCTTTGTTTTTTCTCTTTTGCTTTGCCTATAAACAAAATATTACCACAAAGGGCTAAATAAACACGGATCAGGAGGCCCTGTCTAGGTTGACCAGCATCTGTGCCATACTACCTCACCAAAGCAAAAAATCAAAAATCAAGTGGGCACAGACGCTCAATTTTTAAGCCTGTAGTATAGCTCACAGAACAGTCCATTTCACAGATGTAAACATTTCTTCCTCAGAGAAAACTTACAATGAGCCAGGCTGATGAAGTCCTCTTCTGAAGAGTGGAGGAATCCATATGAAGCTTGTGAGCTTCCTTATGGCAAAGTATTTCCCCTTTGAAGGCCACTGCCCATCAAATATAAGCCTGGGAAACAAATGTAACCAATTCTCAGTAAATTATTTGGCTAAACTGGTATGTTAGAAGCCTCACCAAGCTGTGAATGAGAGAAGCCACTTCTCACTCCACAGCCTCTGGTTCCCTACACGAGCAGTAAATGAATCGGCTGTAATAAAGATCCAGACTGAAAGACAAAAGAATATAGGGACCTGAAGAGCATCCGGTGTTAGATGTTTGCCATTCACTCACCAAAGGGAATTTTAAAGTAGAGGTCTAGGAGGAAAAGAGAAAGCTTTATGATTGATAAGCCAGAGAACCCACTGGATGCTGGGCTCAAGGCAAATTGCAGGCCTTGAGAGTAGTATCACTAGCTGTAATCCTAGCTACTCAGAAGGCTGACACCTCGAAGATCGCACCTCAATGGGAGCCTAGGTGGAAAAAAAAATCACAGCTGAGCACAGTGGTGA
This sequence comes from Dipodomys spectabilis, assembly GCF_019054845.1. NCBI lineage: Eukaryota > Metazoa > Chordata > Mammalia > Rodentia > Heteromyidae > Dipodomys > Dipodomys spectabilis. Next base: position 641,765 of record NW_024871091.1, on the reverse strand, counting down.
ACATCAGTCATCTCCGCTAAGTAAAGCTCCATGGGAGACTAAGATCACTGTGATTTTACTTCTAAACCAGCTTGTGGCAAAAATTTTATGAGATCTCATTTTGACAGAAAAAGTAGGACATGGTGGTTCATGCCTGTATTTTCCATTAGTGAAGAAAGCATAAGTAGGTGTATCACTGACCAGGCTGGCTGGGCAAAACATGAGATGTTATCTCAAAAATAATTAGACCAAAAAGATAGGATATATATCTCAAGTAGTAGAGGACCCACCTCGTGGAAGTTCTGAGTAGCAAAATAAGTATTGCACAAAACAATTAGAAAAGAGGAATAGAACAAGTTAATGTTTAGAAATGCACTTTTGAGCATCTGAAAATGTGGAAGTGTGATTGTACTGCATGATATGAAGAAGGTGGAAGATTTTTTTACAAAGCAGGATAGAAATAGGCTAAAAGGCATTGAGCAGAACATTTCTGGTGATTCTGATAAGGTACAAATAAACTAGGGGACTAGCTGAGAACCCAGTTGGAAATTGTGCCATAATTATAAAGAATTTGCATTATCTCCTTGGCTTAGAGCGTCATGGAAGGCTGTATGTTAATTTTTAAAAAGAGTATTAGAAGCCAGGTGCCAGTGGCTCACTCCTATAATCCTAGCTACTCAGGAGGCTGAGATCTGAGGATTGCAGTTCAAAGCCAGCCTGAGCAGAAGAGTCCTCATGAGACTCTTATCACTAATTAATCACACAAAATTGGAAGTGGTGCTGTAGCTCAAGTGGTACAGTGTCAGCCTTGAACACAAAGAGGCTCAGGGATAGCACCCAGGGTCTGAGTTAAAGTCCCACAACTGGGAAGAAAAGAAAAGCTTTAGAAATTTATATAAAATTTCTAGAAATCGATATGAGACTCTCTACTATCACAGGCCCAAAGTCCTCATGTAAAATTATTTCAGAGAGCATTTTCAGGTAGACCAAGAATGTGTTGTCAGTGTAGTCCCTAGTTTGTTTGTTTTTTTAACATAGTATTTTATGGCATTTATAAGATGCTGTTCAGGTTGCTATCGTTATGAGGTTAAGGTGCTATCCACTGTAAATTCAAAGGAAAACTGAAGAAATCAGGCCAAATTTCTGGCAGGTCCAGGCCCTTACAGAGACTTCCTGATGTGGTAATGCATACATGACCTGAGAGATGTAGAAGCATTGGGGAACTCCAAGATAGACCAAATATTACCATGAAGCACTAACCCAGAAAAGATGCAGATAACATGCCCTGTGTGAGAAAAGGAACATGTGCCAGAAGAAATTCTAGGGGTAGGATTACACTCATGACACTGGGCACCAAGATATTAATAATGTCAGGGGGATCAGGGGGTGAGGTGAAGTGTGGGAGTGGGGGAGGGAAGGGATAGCGGGACAACAAGGAAGGAACGGGGTAATAATGATCGACAAGAAATTTACTCATTACCTTACTCATGTAACTGTAACCCCTCTGTACAGTGTCTTTACAATAAAATTAAAATGAAAAAATAATCTAAAAAAATTAACGATTAATGTATGTTGTGCTCAGTTTTAGTCTGTCTTCAAGGAAGTAGTTCTTGTCTACTTTCTCAATTCTCCCTTTTATCTATGGTGGCTATCCAATCATTCTCTGCTTCTTCCCCTAGCAGCCTTTTCTTTATTCTCTGCAGGTTGCTTTAAGTTTTTGTGTCTCTGCTAGCACTCCCAGATCTACAAGGCTTTCTCTAGCCCTTGATCCTGGATTGTGGAAATGGAATACCTAAATTGCAAAAACTCTGAATTTACTTGCATCTGGATCAACAGGATCAAATCCTATAACCTCTACATTCCTCTATTTGTTCATTTGCAAAGTGGAGGTGATGTTTTTCATGGGGCTATAGTAAAGAAGTGTTTTCATTTGTGTGAATGCTTAAAAATGCCTGAACCATAGTTGTTTAGCAGCATTTTATACCATTAATATGATCCGTAAGTAGCCTAAAGATAATCAGCCCAAGATCTTTAGACAATCCTAATTTTCCAAAGGGGAGAATCTTCATTAATTTTGAACACTATTTTTCAGTATGCTACTGACAAACTTTCTTTGTATTTGACATTTATGTTCCCTAAATAATAAAGTGAGATTGTTGGATTGCATGCATGAATTCAACAATCTGTTAGTTAAGACTCTATGAAATGTTTTCTCTTTAGTCTGACAAGTTCAGCCACACATTAAACTCATTTACTGTGTAGTTCCTGAGATCCTTTATAAATAAGAGGCATTAAACAGCTAAGTTCCAAGAGCAAAGGTAAATTGAAATTGCAAATATAAATATATTCTCAAGTTCTCCACTCGGCTCTCCTCCCAAGAGAAATTAAATTTAGCGACATTTCTGCTAAGCTTTGTAAGGGATTGATTTGCACACCAAATACACCCAACAATAAATATGCATTTGCTTAGAAACTGAAAGTACTTTAGAGGGACACTTACTGAAAGAATTAAAATGAAGAGAAATTACTGAGAGGAGAGGAATTAAGAGCAATGTATAATGCTTCTGGTATTTTCTATTATGAAAGAATTTGGCCATATGCTGACATTAATCCATAGGCTGATTAGATCAGTAGACAGGGGATAATTGTAAATAAACATGGTTATATATACATTTTTCATTTTGTGGAATTTGTTTCCAAAGAGGAAGCACGACTCTTAAATAATTTTACTACTATGTAGATAACACTGCAGTACATTAACAACCTTGGAATTCTAAGAGGCAGCCTACTAATTGATAAACTGGTTGAGTGTAGGGAATCCTGTGGTGAAATATTCAGAGCTCCCAGATGCAATACCTTGCCAATTTACAAAGGAGAAACTTCACTAGCTAAAGCTAAAGCACCTTTCTCTAGCCACAGGTCCCAGTTTCACAAGGAAGTGAATGTCACTAGTCTGGTGCTTGGGAAGGGTAGATGTGTGTGTGGGGGGGGGGGGGAGACAATGAGAGAGGTTAATATAGTCTGATTACTATATTATAGCAGTTTAGAGATCTCTGAAATTTCAATAATGCATTGTGAGAAAATGCTTAAGTCCTTAATTAGTTATCACATGCAAACAAAACTGAAATCTTAATGGTTATCTAACCCAGTTAAAGTAAGATACTCAAATCCATTTTGAAGAATTAAAAGCAATAGTAAGGTAAAAAAAGCCTTCTTTAATATAGTAACACGTAATTAATCCCCATATAATTTCCTCTACATTCATCTAAATTTTCAGAGCCAAATAAATCAAGTTGCTACAGACATATTTAATGGAGTAAGGATGATAACAATAAAGGAATGCAAGAATTTACTTGGTGTTTCTGCGCACAATTCACACAATACTCTTCAGTGCCATATTGACTTGTTTTAAAATGGATTTCTCTGTGTTAACAATTAATAAAACTTGCCCCTAAATATATTAACAAGAACAAATGTATGACTGTTGTGATGTTTATGGATGGTTGAGCCAAACTACCTCAAACCTTCCACTCATGGAGCTGATTATGCTTCATGCTCGGGCATTTCGTTCGTCTCCCAAAGCCTGTTCACAGAGGTTTGGATAGGCAGTGAGATCATTCCCACTAAACTTTACCCAGTGTTTCAGGACTCTCATCTTAGTGGTTTCAGCATGGGCTCTTGGGCCCCATACAAACTGATAGCAGACAGGATCAGTGTTGGGTACCCTCTGGTACTCCAGGTATTGCTCCTGCACAAAATTTTCAATGACCAGCTTCCTAGGTTGTCCATAGATATAATGCTCTATCTCAGGATATACCCCCATTACACTCAGCGTATCCCAGACTGCCCGTTCAGAGGCACAGTTGTTTTCCATGAAAATTATACCCAGAATGATTAACAGGAGGCCTGTCTTGGGCATGCCTACAACATCATGCAACATCCCATCGTAAGTTAGCCCTGCTGCAGGAGTAAGGAAATAGCAGTGGTCAGAGGGGTCAATTTCAACCACTTCAATACCAAAGACCAGCTGCATATACTCAGATGCCCTAGAAAAGATTTCAAAAAAGTGCTCCCTGTGACTTACAATCATATTTAACATTTCTGCCTTGGTTGTTGACTCTCTCAATCTATACTTAAGGACCAAGAAAGGCACCAGGGATTGTGCATTCCGCAATATGGACACATAATCAATAGGACTGAGAGGGGGAACTCGATCTGGCTCCTCTTGACGGGAGCCCTGTTCTTGCTCCTGTGGGCGGGAACCCTGATCTTGCTCCCTTTGGCAAGAGACTGGACTTTGCTCAACTTGGCCGGAGCCCTGATCTTGCTCCTGTGGGCAGGAGCCCTGATCTTGCTCCTGTGGGTAGGAACCCTGATCTTGCTCCCTTTGGAAAGAGACTGGATTTTGCTCAGCTTGGCTGGAGCTGTGATCTTGCTCAACTTGACTCAAGCCCTGATCTTGCTGCCCTTGGCCAGAACCAGGATCTTCCTCTCCTTGGTAGGAGCCCTGATCTCGTTGCCCTTGGCTGGAGCCCTGATCTATCTGACTCGGAGAAGTGGGAACCAAGGCCACAGGAGGAACAGATGCTCCCTGAGGATCAATAGGGACATTTTCCTCCACTGCAGCTGGTTCTTCCCTTGAGGTGGTGTGGATCAGAGCAATAGAGGTGGTGGCAGAAGAGGAGGCTGAGGTAGTGGCTTCCTCAGCCCTGGGGATCAGCCCAGGTTGTGAACCTAGTGCCTCTTCTTGGATGGGAGAGCCCTCTTCAGGTTTGCAATGCTGCTTGTTCTGCTTATAAGGCATCATGACTGGACAGGACAGGGCATAGGAACTTCCTGCCGGAGATTCACAGGCCTGGGAAAGAGAAGGAGCATATGAGTGTTGTTGGTTGAGAATCATGTGTTTGATATGTCTCACAGAGAGTTATTATAAATCTCCTTTTGGATGGTGGTCTCAGGCTACCAGGTCCCTATCTTACGGGTAGGCTTTTCCGTGGAGAATTTAAAGGATGTGAATTGTGATCTCCTCAGGGTATAGGTGGCTCACAGAGGTAAGGCTCTGGAGGTACCAGTAGTCCATTTCAAGAATTAAACACAATAGTGACTTAAAAGCCTTCTTAAATATGTTAGCACATGTAATTAATCGAAATGTAATTTCTTCTACATTTGTCTATATTTTCAAAGCCAAGTGATTCCAAGTTGGTACAGATGACAGCAATAAAGGAGGGCAAGAATTTACTTATTTTATTTCTGTGCAAATTTCCAAGGAAATACTTGTCAGCAAATACATGACAATTTGGATTTCTAGAGTTTTATAGTAGGTGGGGCTCTTGGTACACATTCCGGACATACAGTTAACCTTGATTCCTGACTTTCTTGGGCCTTATCTGTTGTGTGATCTGAGAAAACTGCCTCAGATCAAGACTTTTACATCCTGGCTCCTGGAGATCAAAGACATGGAGGCAGCTTTCCATCAAGCTATACACTACAAGGAAATACTGGACCCTTTACAATGAGTGGACTACACTGTGAGTTTCCTACTGTTCTGGTGTAGATACTTCTGTGTGCTTGCACTGGGCCCACAAGTTTCACCTGGAATGGACTGATTATAATCCCTGTGTTGGCTTGAGACAAACTTTTAGAACAAGAGCTGTGAGGTACAAGAAATAGAAATGGGGGGCCCTGATACACATAATCTCCCTGGGGACGATTTACCATGGGTCATGTGAATAGAAGGACTAATACATGACCAGATCTAGACCTCTGTCTTTGATGATATGAGGTCACCTTTCTTAAGCCACACCTTTTTCTGAAAGACAGTAAAAGAATAATGAAGGTGAGGCTAATCTATCCAGAGCACCCAGGTTTTCCCACAGCTGAAAGAGATGTCATATTGAGGGTGGTGTGTGCTTGAGTGAGGGTTATATATTTCTCTTTCACCTTTAGTCCTGCAGATATCAGGTTCCTTTCTCTGCTGTGGTTGTGTTGATGGCTGCTGGCACTCAAAAGGGTTCACTTCCTTGAGACGTGGGAGACAAAAGTGAAGATGAAGTGGGAGTTCCTTCCACAGAGCTAGGGGTCTTAACATTGACTTGCAGCTTCTAGAGTGTCTTCTTTATCACTATCAAGAGGTTCCCGTGTTATACTAAGCCTATTACCCCATGAAGCCGAAGGAAGCTGGTGATAAAAGGATAGGGGCCCTTGTCTTACTAGATGCACGTATAGTCAAGAGCTGAAAAAAGGGGCAGGGCTGGAATATTTGGGGTATCCTCTATGTGTTTGGGTTCCTGTATCCAACCTCAGATGTCACTGTGACTCCTCAGAAAGCCGCGTAATTCTCTGATATCCAGTTTCCTGTTGGAAAAGCCAGAAAGGGTGGTGGTGAGGTTGGGGGGAGGCAGTGGGGCAGAGTTTGGGGGGGGGGTAGAAGGGCATAAGGATGCGGGACTATGGAAGAGGGTAGTAATTAGTTCTGTGGGGACTTTGTATGGAGCTATTTCTTCAACACTTCAAAGAATCCCAGGCCTCTCACTTCCGCGTGCTTCAGAGCCAATATCTGGTTTCCATGTTGACTGGAAGTTGAAAAGAGCGGGAGAGGGGCGGCGGCGCTGTCGCCACTCAAAGCCCTACAGGGCTGCAGACTTAAAAAAGAAAAATGAACAAAAACTACAACAACCAAAAAAAGGCAGGGGTCGTTTACTTGGGCCTCCTCTACCCATCCACAGACTTCCGAACGGGTACGACAGCAGGTCTCCTCCAGTCAAGTCTCGTCAGGTCACGCGCTCGGACCATTGTGACGGGCTGGGTGGGGGAGGGGCCAAGCCACTTGACGCCCGTTATGGAAACGGGGTAAAAACAAACGAAGTTCGACATTCACAGGGGACTTGCTCTCTACTCATCTATTTCTCTACCTCTCGAACTATCTAGTGAGCTAGGAGACCTACCTCCGTCTATCTGAATCTCTTACCTCAACTCTTCCCGGAGTCCACACCTCTCTGACGCCACAGCGGAGGCGGGGCACCACTCTTCAGGCTTCCGGTTCTTCTGAGGCGGAAATGCATGGGTGGGGTCAAAGGGGATCTAAGTTGGAGCCCCTCCCACTTCCTTAAAGGCTTAAATGGTTCCTCTCTTGGAAAGCTCCGACCCTGGTCGCTTTCGAGGTCTTCCAGGACAGGCTGCGGCAGCAGTCGTGTGGCGAACCCATCATTTTATGGAGGCCAATGCAGTTTCTTGGCCAATTGCAGGGAAACTGCTCAAAAATATATTTCTTCCTGAAACTTCATGTTATTGACTTCTTTGGGGGAACTTGAGCTCAAATCCAGGAAGCTGTTCCTGAGTTCTGGTGTTTAAGGCTACACCTCTACCACTTGACCAACATCTCCTCTCCAACGCTCTTGGAGTCTAATTGGAGATGCGACTCTTTCAAACATTCTTGCTCAGGCTGGCGATGAACCAAAATAATCCTCAAGTTTCACCATCTTAAGTAGGATTACAGGAGTATTGGTGAAGGCTGACACTCTGCCACGTGACACATACCTCGACTTCCTTTTTTTTTCATGTAACTTTTTTGAAACGTGTGCCTGTGGGCCATTATTCCACATAACAGGCTCACACTTTCCTTCCAGGCCTGGCTTTGAAGCATGATCCTAACATCTCAGCCTTCTGAAAACTCAGGATTATGAACATCAGCCACCACTGATGAGCCTGAATTTTTTTTTTTAACTTTGCTAATAGTACCAATTATACTCAGATGTCTTGCTAAAAGAAAACTACTCTTACAAATCTGGAATAAAAGACACAAATCACTATCACTTCATTTATCACTACAAATTATCTACCAATATATTTCCTGTTATTTGCAATTCTATTCATAATATACAGTAGCATTTATCTTCACTAAACACAGACTATTGTAGCACAAGTTTCTCATTTTTCTACTCTAACTAGGTAAAAAAAAATCACTACTGAAATCATAAGAGACTTTAATTTGTAAGAATCTTTCAATCAGTAATACAATATCATATACAAATTCACATTTCAAATTTTTCTGTCTCTGATTCTACAAGACTGCCCAAGATTTTACTTTGAAATTGTCTATTTTGTCTAAATTTTCCTTTTTTTTAAATCGATCATGGGGCTTGAACTCCGGGCCTGGGCCTTCTCCCTCAGCTCTTCAGCTCAAGGCTAGCGCTCTACCACTTGAGCCACAACGCCACTTCCAGTATTCTGATGGTTTATTACAGACTTTGGTGCGAGGGGGGGAGAATTGGGGAGGGGGCAGGAGGGAAGAAGGGAAGAGATGGGAAGGGGATACAAAGGAGGAGGCTACAATGCTTGATAATAAATATACTCATTATCTTGCCCATGTAATTGTAACCCCTCTGTACAGTATTTTCACAAAAAAAAAGTTTCACCTTTGAAACATGATCTTCAGATCTTAGCTTCCTGAGTAGCTAAGATTACAGGCGTGAGCCACCACCAACTGACCCATTTTGTTTAAATTTGCAAAAAAAAAAAAAAAAATTGCTACAATCCATTTCCAAAGCTAGCACCAAATGGCAGGGCTTGGAGTCATGACTCAAGTGACAAAATTCCTGCCTACCAAACCCTGTATTCAAATCCTAGAACCATAAAAATACTTAAACAAATAAAATAGAATAAACTATAAACAAAATGGCTGGATGTTCGACCTAAATAGTAGAATGAATGGCTACCATGTGTGAGGGCCTATATAAATTCCTACTTAAAAAAACACATAAATTCATCAAAGTTTGAAAATAAAAATTAAATACTAAAGCATCTTTATAAACCAATAATATATTTGCTAAAAAAAATTAAGAAACCAATCTAATCTATATTATCTGGAAAGAAAGGAAGGAAAGAAAGGAAGAAAGAAAAAAGGAAGAAAGAAAGGAAAGAAAAGAAAGAAAGAAAGAGAGAGAACAGAAAGAAAGAAAATAACTATTAGAGCACAACAGTGCACACATGCACTCTCAGTTAATTGGGAGACTATAATGGGTAAAATCAAAATGTGTCAATCCAGACAAAAAGTATCAAGATCCAACCCCATATCAACAAACAAGTTAGTCTTACTTGTATACAGGTTGAAAAATCATGTCCCAAGGGCAGCTTAGGAATTAGTGTGACAAGCTATCTGAAAAGCAAAGGAAAATGAGCGGGCCTTAGAGTCATGGTTCAAGTTATAGTTCCAAAATGCCACAAAAGATTTAGTTTTTATTTAAAAACACTGGAAGAGTATTCAATTCTAGACACACAAACATGATTAATGGTAGAAAAGCCAGATAAACTTATTAACTACATTTGATCAGTATAAGTATACATATTATATAATAACAAAATCCATAAATATGTTTCACAGAAAGAAATATTCCCTGCTTGTCCTGAAAATATTCTAACCAACTGTACTCATAATTGCAAAATACTCCAAGAAAGTTGTACATTTATTTTGCTGCTCCTGGAATTTGAACTCATATCCTGTATGCTCTCCCTGACCTTTTTTGCTCAAGGCTACTGCTCTACTGATTGAGCCACAGGTCCACTTCCAACTTTTTGGGGAGGGTAATTTATTGCAGATAAGAGTTTTACGGACTTTCCCACCTAGGCTGGCTTTGAAACACAGTCTTGTTGAATCGCTAGTCATTTCAGACTAGTGAGTTCCAGATACCTTACATTGTCAAGTAATATGGGTGTCTAATTAAAAAATAAGAAGTTTGATAATTTAGAATTTGAGAAGGGTGAATTGAAATAGTAGCTGACTGCCTACAAGCTGACACACCTGTCTGGAAAGCAATGCACAAATTAATACCATAAAGATTTTACATGTCTATACCTATTAATGAACCAGCAAGTAAGTAATATAGACAGGACTATTCATTATGGAATTTTCATACTTAAAAAGCAAAGTAGGCATTCACCTACCAGCATGAGAGTAATTATTAAAAAGAACCTGATGTATATATGAAAATAAGTATGCATTTCAAAATATATAATTCATTATGACATTTTAAAGTATTTTAGGAGCTAGGGACATGGCTCAATGGTAGACTGCCAGTTGAACATGTGCAGGGGTCTAAGGTCATAGCTCAGCACTGGAAATAAAAAAAATAAGAGTCAGGCACAGTGAGGGTGGCTCACACCATTAAAAGTGGAAAAATGACTTTTAATTCATATTAATATTTAACCATATTTTTATTAGCATCAGTTAATTGTACAAGGGAATTTTCACTTTGACATGTTCGTATATTTATACAAATTTCCTTGATGAATCCACTCCCGCTTTTTTTTTGGGGGGGGGGTCCGGTTGTGGGGCCTGAACTCTGGGCCTGGGCACTGTCCCTCAGCTCTTCAGCTCAAGGCTAGTGCTCTACCACTTGAGCCACAGCGCCACTTCTGGCTTTTTTTTTTTTTTTTTGCTTATGTGGTGCTGAGGAATCGAACCCAGGGTCTCAGGCATGCAAGGCAAGCGCTCTACCACTGAGCCACCTTCCCAGCCCCTCCACTCCCGCTTTTATTCTTCCTTCATTCTCCCTTCCAATTTACAGTAACGAGCATCATTATTTAATTTGTATATACATAATTATGACCATATTAACACTACCCACTTTCCATTCACCTTCCCACCTTCCACTGGTACCAACCCCAGGGCAGGACTTATTTCACATTCCTGCCATTCACTTTTTAAGCATATGCTAATGACTCAAAGGACTTTAATCACATATGTATATCCAATGTTTTCAACAAAGTTACCCCGTATTTTCTGAAAAGCAATAAAATCCAAATGGGATAGAAACTAAGTAGAATATTAATTTTATTCATAAATTTATTGTTAATAATTCATTGCTATTATCTGGAGGTACCATTGTGATATTTCTATATATACACACAGTGTACTTCCCTTACCTTCTGTATCTATACAAAGAGAAAAGGTATAATATTTACATGTTTAATACACCATACACTGTACTGATGAGTATTATTCATTTCTAATATATATTCCCATTTATGATTTTTTCTGTTATAAGAAGGAGGCATTGATGATTATCATCAAGTAAATTATTCTTTTTTTAATGGCTTTGTCCTTAAAATCACTCATTTATATATGCAAGTACTGTAACACATGAAGATATTTCTGTCTTGGAAAAACATTTCAACCATTGCCTATGACAAATCTGTCAAACATATGGAAATATTCTGAATGGTTTGTCTATGATGAAGAACATTAGCAAATGCATAATAAGTACTTTCTTTGTATAGCTTTCAGCAAAGAAAAATTGGGTGACTGTACACTTTGCAAAATCATCATGTGTGTGTATGTGTATGTGTACAAGTATGCATTCAAAAAGCAATATGGAGGTTCCATAAAAGATTAAACATAGAGCTACCCAAAGACCCAGCAATCCCACCCCTCGGCATTTATTCAATAGGACACAAACAATGCCCCTTTACAGCTACCAGCCCAACTGTTCATTAAAATATTGATTACCATAGGCAAAATATGGAATCTACCTCGATCCCCCTCAGCAGACAAACTGACCATGAAAATGTGGTTTATATACACAGCAGAATTCTAATCATCCACCAAAAAGAATGATATTGTGCCATTCATAAGGAAATGGAAATACCTGGAAAAATTATATTAAGTGAAGTAAATCAGAGCCGAAGAAACATAGGTGGCATAGTCTCCCTCATTCCTGGTTAACTAGAATATGCTTATAAGTCTACATGTAAACATACTGAATTACTTAAATAAATATATACATATGTATATTTATACACACACTGGGGCATGATAAATTATACTGAATGCTAGACATTTACACATTAATATCAAAGAAGGACATGCATAGGAGTGATTGACCAAGTCTCAATGGCTATGTACACATGATCATATAAAATCATATTTTATGAAATGAGCTCCAAGAAAAGGAAATGAATTATTTTTATTTGCTGTTGTTGCCATTTTTATTTTCTTTTCCTTTTGTAGTATTTATTTGTATTTGGAAGGGCAAGGGGGACACAAAAAAGGTGGAACAAAGGATGAACAAATAGAACATTGGCAATCACAAGACGCTGGAAAATGAACTACATATCTTTACGTCTTATGGGTGGCAATAGGAGGGTAAAACTGGGAGAAAGCAAGGGAAGGGGAAACATGGTTCTAAAAGAATTGTACTCACTACCTGATTCATGTAACTATAACCCTTCTGTATATCACTTCTACAAAAAAATAATTTATAAAATATACCCTAGAGGTTTGTACTGAGAATCTTCTTTCCAGTCATGAACCTGAAAATGACTAAAAAACATAGAGAATATTGCCATTGGCTAATTGCACATTAATCTACATTGTCTTGACATTGTACGTCAACATTAATCACTGATGACTTGTACATGACTTTTCAAACTTCCCTGAGAGACTTTATAGAATATTAAATGCTGTTAGACAATCATGAAAACTTCATTGAATTTTAAGGTAAATTCATAATAGTGAGTAACAAAATGAAATTTGAAATTAACAACTCCAGAGCCACAAAAGAAGAAAATTAATTAAAAAATTAAAAGTAAAGGCTTTTGGCTGGGAAGGAGGCTCAGTGGTAGAGTGTTTGCCTTCCATGCTTGAGGCCCTGGGTTTGCTTCCTGAGCAGCACATAAACAGAAAAAGCTAGAAGTGGCACTGTGGCTCCAGTGGTAGAGTGCTAGCCTTGGGCTGAAGACCTGAGGGACAGTGCCCAGGCCCAGAGTTCAAGCCCCACGACCAACAACAACAAAAACAACAACAAAAAAAACAACAACTAAAGACTGGCACTTTCCTTTTATATGGAAGAACATAGAGATCATCTTGCACAGGTGGCTTCCTGATATGAAATGGAATGCTAAGGAAAAGGATTTTACTCCTGTTATGCTAATAATTTGATGGAAATACTTGCTTATAATTATATCGCCCATCAAAAATATTTCAACTGCATGCTGGTTGACAACTGATGATCATAGTTTAAAGCCAGCCCAGGTAGGAAAGTCCATGAGTCTTATGTCCAATTAACCAACAAAAGATCCGTAGGTGGAGTTCAGGTAGATAGAGCACTAGCTTTGAGCAAAAAAACACAGAGACAACATCCAAACCCTGATTTCAAGACCTAGAACCAGCAAAACAACAAATGATATTTCATTAAATCTCATTACATTCATCAGTAATAACATTTAGATAAACTATGAGGAAGGATCTATATACACCATTAATACATACTAAATAACAGGTTTTTACAATGAATTGTCTGAACTCAATGTGATTTTTAATATTTTCATTCAAGTATTATTTAATTAAGCACATGCCATGTTTTTTTAATGCTCTTCTGATTTTTCTTACTGTTTTTAAAAAAGGTAAGAGTGATTTAAAAGTACAGCATCTCTTGAACTTCTCCGATTAGATGACATATTTCTTAAAAATGTGAACTTTAAAGGGTCCAATACCATCATGATATTTTCAATGTTTGCTTAGTCACATTTTAGTTGCTTTAAAAATATTAAACACTTAGCATTTCATAATCACATTATTTGCAGATTTTACAGTTCAATATAAATTGAGGTCATCCAGATAGATGGTACTACTTAAATGCAATGTATTTTTGCACACTTATCTTCAATATTCAAATGATATTCTCAAATGTCAATTTTAATAGCAAAATGTGTTCTTTTGTTATAATTTTTATTGTGAAAATACTGTACAGAGGGGTTACAGTTACATGAGCAAGGTAGTGAGTACATTTCTTATCAAGCATTGCTGCCTCCTTTGTTTTTTCCCCTACCATCCCTTCCCTCCCATTCACACAACTACACTCCCACCTCCACACGCCCCACCTGAATTGTAACATTCGTTTTTCAACAGTGTCTTGTACATCTCATTGTTACAGGTCAACCTGTATCTCTATTTAAACATTATGTTTTCTCCCTTCCCCTCCCCAAATTATACCAACAAATACAGTGAAAACAGGCGATATACTGTGGGGGAGGAAGATACAAAGCAAAAAAAAAAAAAAAAATCACATGGTACCTTATAAATACATTAAAAACAATAGCAAGAAAGAAAACATCACTTGTGTCCCTATCTTGGGGTTCATTTTGCTTAACTTCATTTATCTGCTCATATGTAGATAGCTTTTGACCTTTTCCATTTGTCCCAGACATATACCAGTTATTGCAAATAAGGGAAACCATGGGACCTATCTATCTTTGGGCCTGGCTTACTTCATTTAAGGGAACCCTACTGCATTGTTGGTGGGAGTGTAAACTTGTTCAACTACTTTGGAAAGAAGTATGGAGGTTCCTCAAAAGACTCCACATAGAGCTCCCCTATGACCCAACAATCCCACTTTGGGGCATTTACCCAAATGATCACAAACAAGACCATACTAAAGCTACCAGCACAACTATGTTTATTGCTGCATTATTTACCATAGCTAAGATATGGAACCAACCCAGATGCCCCTCAGTAGATGAATGGATCAAGAAAATGTGGTATATATACCCAATGGAATTCTATGCCTCCATCAGAAAGAATGACATTGTCCCATTTATTAGGAAATGGAATGTGTTCTCAAAAGTGTAACTAATACTGATCCTATATTGGCATAGTGAAGGTTCCTGAAAATTGGTAAACAGAAATTAAAACAAGGTTTATAATTTGAATAAGTTAAAACTCAGATTTTGGCATAGCACCAAAGTCAGTTCTGGTGTAGTAAGAAAGCATTAATGTTATTTCATGCTTCATTTTACTTTATATTCCTGTAACTCTGTTTGGAATGAATTCACATGCAAAATTGTAGCTAGTTGGACTTTTGTATCCTTTTTGTTAAGAATGTTCCCAAAATGGAGTCAAAATCAACTTAGATTCATGCTTCTTTCCCTGGTTGTTATCTTTGCATTCTCAAATTCAATATTGTTTCTGTTAGTCTGAGAAATGATTGATTATATACCAAAAGAGAACTTCAGACAACACAGTAAATAGATATTATATTCAATAAATGGATACTATATTGTGATTAGAAATATATGCTACAAATTAATTATCTTCATAGTATAAAGGAAGCAAATAATTTTATCCAACACATGGAAGCTATAAATTGGCAGCTCAAATAATAACTTTTGTTATAGATTAAGTTTTAGGAAAATTGGAACAAAAATCCAAACATATTCAGGGAGAAATACTTTATTTTGAAATGCAAGTGCTCTCTGTGAAGGCTTGAAACACAGTCAATTATTCTAATACCAAAAATAAATTAATCCCTCCAAAAGCACTTTTATGTGGATGCATATATTTTTATCAGTGATGCTTGAAAATATGATCAGAGATAGAATTCTAGAAGACTGGTGACAAATTTTAGAAGATTTGCATCTAGGTGATGTTATGGTATCTATAGTTCTCAATTGGAATGAAAATAGAACACATGCTAAATGGTATATTGATTATTGATGAAATGCAACAATACACTGAGGTTTTCCTTTGATAACCACTGTGGTGATTGTGGGATATTTGAAATGAGGGTATTTTCTAAAATCATTTTTATGTTTTCAATTTTGCTGGTGTGCTATATCCTTAGTGCAATGAGTAGATAAACTTAAATAAACAAAGATGTATATATGTATATCTTCTTCCCCTTCTCCAACTTCAGATAGTTAAGACTTTTCTTTCTTCCTTTAATGTTTTTATTATCTTTAAGTAGTTGTACAAAGGTATTTCTTTGTTGTTGTTGCTGTTGTTTTTGAAATCCTTGTTCAACCACTCTGGGATTTCAATTCAACATATCAGATTGCAATTACAGTGAATATAATGAAAACAGTGACATTGATCACTAAGCATTGTACTCACAGATTTATTTTTCCTAGTTGCCTATCAGACATGGCAAGGTTTTATGACTAGAATATCTCTAAGAGAATATAAATGGACATGATGTATGAACTTTGAGATCTGGCATACATAATCATCTTCAGTTTCCCTTTGTAGATGATTGTGTTGGTCACAATTATGGGAACCTTGAAAGCCACTTATATCATGTTTATAAAAGGAAGAACCTGTGGTAGTCTGGGCCTCTGAATTACTCAGAATTACTCTCTGTGTATTGTTAGGGAGTGATGATAGACAATGTACTATGTGAAAGGGGCTTTTGGAATGTGGTAAGGGTAAATTAAATGAGTAAAGACCTGAACAGCAAGTAGAACAATGGAGACCTAAGCTAAGATTTTAAATAAAAACTACCCAGATAAAGAATAGGAAGACAGCATCTTGGACAGAGTTAAAATCACTCATCAATCATTCTTTAAAAATCATCCTTAAATTACCTGGACACCAGTGGCTGACATCTATAATCTTAGCTACTCAAGAGGCTGAGATCTGAGATCATAGTTGGAAGCCAGGACATGTAGGAAATTGCTTGATACTCTTAGCTCCCATAAACTATTTAAAAAGCTAGCTCAAACGCTAATTGAACACGAGACTTGAGCAAAAGAAGTACCCTCCTTCAAAAAGAAGCATGTAGGCCATCATACAAAAACTTCATACTTAAGTCATCTCTTTCATATTATGGAATAACACGATATAAGCTGAAATTTTCTAGTATATTCAGCCTATGGTATAAAATGGAATTTGAGTAAAGGGAAAATAAACTGTACATAATAGCACAGGCTGGATTATATTGGCTTTCTGTGTAAAGGGAAACATTTTAACTTTATTCTGTAGTCTAAGTAAGAAAATTTGTGTTGTATTTTTTTTTCTCTTGATAATACTGTGGTTTGAAGTTTGAACTTGGGGCCTTACTCTTGCTTAATCAAATGGAGTTTATTCTGAAGCACTGACCTCAACTATGAAATTTTGGTATTCACCTTTCTGAGTTCCTTTGAAATTCAATCTCTATATAATTTTTTAAGATGAATACTAAGGTTTGGCTCATAATAAACTGGGGTGAAAATATTCAAAGAAACGTCCATATTATGTGGCTTGTATGACTTTAGGAAGCTTTATTTAAAAAGTTTAAGGGACTGTTTCACAGGATGCCGTCACCTTTCTGTGTAGAGATATCAGTTCTCCTTATAGAAGTGATTTTTCCATGCAACTCATTATCCATCTAATAAAAACTGAATGTAAAATACCCTGTATTGCAAGCAGTTGCTTCATTCACAGCTAATTAATCCATCAGAGAAAGCCTCAAGTAACAATTACTTTCATTCCTCTCCAAATCAACTTGGGCCAGACTTAAACCCCTGACCTCGACAGAAGACTCTAATCTCAAAGCTCTGGATGTAACTTTTATAATATTTTCTGGCATGTTCTGAATAATGATAACCCATTAGTAAAGGTAATTCTTTTGTTTTTAATCTAACACCAGAAAACACAAATTATGTTATATCACTAAAGCCGTTGGGTTTGATTATGATAGAGACTCTGTGTTCTTTCATTCTTGCAATCAGCCAACTCTGACTTTCTGATGTCTATATTAGTTGATCGATCTTAAAGTATTGCTTTTGAAACAGGGTGCTTTGAAATTGACAATTTGACATAAACATTTTGCTTCTGGAGATATTTTTATGTGTCTGAGTCAAATAGCTATGGTAAGTTGTAAAACATTTCTCTTTCTGTTGTCAAGTTAGGTGAGTATACTCATATGCATCTATAACCTTCTTCTTGAAGTTAACCCATGCTATACATTTGTGACTTTTTAAAGAATCAGAAGTGATGAAAAATATAAGGAATGACTACACATGGTTCATTCTACCCCTAAGACATACTCCCAATCTCTTCCCCTCTTCACATGTGAGGGCAGCCTAGAATACATCCCATTTTCATAATACAGAATCACACTGACACTAACATGTATGCTTTCTTGTCCCCAATTAATAATCAAGAAAGTTGGAAGTAGAGCTGTGGCTCAATTGGTAGAGTGCTAGCTTTGGGCACTAAACCTCAGGGACAGTGTTCCGGGCCTGAGTTCAAGCCCCAGGACCAGCACACGTACAAATGAGATGTATGCGCTCTTTATAGTCTCATCTTCCCGTCTTTCTGATTCTTATCTAACAATTCTATTTTCTGTGTAAGGTATTCAATCAAATGCCAGAGTCTTCTCTAACTGAAGTGGCAATTCAAATACCATGATTATGGAAGCTATAGGTAATATTTAATCTACCTAAATTCAAATTCAATTTTTATTATTTACTCTGTCCCTTTGGACATGTTATCTAACCTGTCTTGGTTTCTTACTTGTTAAACATTGATGACAATAATACCTCTTTTTTGTATTCTTATGAAATATACATTTTTATTGTTATTTTTAAAAGTCGATATAATGTCTGGCACACAGCATCTGTTTAATATCAAATTATGAAATATTATTTTAGTTTTTCATAAACTTTCAAATTTCAACTTTTAATAAGTACAAATAGGAAAGTTTTGCTCAGAAACCTCTTCATTCATCTGTGCTTGAAATCTTCTCTTGCCCCATCTTAATCCATTTCAGAATTGTTTGTCACTACACATTCCATCTTGTCTAGATCACCATCACCATTGAACTGGCATCTTCAAATCTAAAAGTTTCTATCTTCAGTTTTGTTTTTGATGCATTTTAAGGTAAAACAAACATTTGAAAGTCTTGCACTTAAATAGATTCTGTTCTATATATAGTGTGCAATATTCTATATCCCTCCATATATTCTCATTAAAATACCCAGCTTGTGCCATAAAAAACAAGCCTGAAAAACACAGTAAAATATCATGAAAGCCCTGCAGTTTAAAGAAGACAATAGAAAACATATACCCACGTAGACTGCAGAGACTTATGCATATCTCAGGTAAGGCAAATGTTCGACAATCTTTAAACTTGGATTTCTTCCTAAAGGAAGGTATAAATACAAATTAAAAGGAGTTTAAATGAAAAAAAAATCATATTGGGATCAGACCCCAAACTCAGACACACCTCTCTTATTAAAAGTCACATCCTTAATTGGATCTAGAGTAACTTAAAAGAAAATTATGTAGTAATGTTTTAGTATCTGAGCATAATCCTCCAAGTCATACCATTCTAGATATTTTCCAACTGCTGCATCAGAATATTTTTGTCCCCCCAAACCGTACTTTCTCAGAAAGGCAAGTAGATAATATTATATTTGGGGAGATTTTCTAGTGTCTATATTGACATCTAAGTAGGGACCTAGATTTATTTTGAGATGTTATTCATATCACTTAATATTGTCGTATACTATTTCCATTGTATAAGCAGTAACCCATAGAAGATACCATAATTGATATATAGATACACAGAAATATTAGCTTTTAGTATTCACAAATACATTCTGAGAAAGACAGTTATCACATCTCTTTCCAATGGGAAATCTAGACTTAAGTGAATGACTCAAGTTTCAAATGGGGACTTTTTGGAGAATAGAACCAGTGAGACAGAAGCAATAGGGGGTGAACATGATAGATGTACTTCACATTCATGATAAAAAGAGAATAATGAACCTCTACAAAAGGGAGAAAGGATTAGAAAAAGTAACAGTGGAGATCAGTATCATACAAATATATTATATGCCTATATGAACTTAGAACCATTAGGCCTCTTTGTATAACATGGTATAATATCTTTCAGCAAAGTCACTCTACCTACTCTGTTGAGGAGACTGTTGCCTACATATTAGACTACTTTTGATTGGCAGTATCATTTGTGTAACCTATTGTTTGGCTCTTTCTCTTAACATGGCTTAAATTTCAAGCATTAGGGAACAGCTTGAGCCCTCTATTATTGTATCTGTGTTCAGTCTGGCCCATTTCCCAGCCATAACTTGTTTCCAGATGAAATTAGGCTCATTCAGATACCATCTCAAAAACACAGGAAAGACGTAAGGTGGTGATAACTTGGGACAAAGTGAAAAAGTGTAAAATAAACCCTCAATTTTAAAATATATTTTCTGGATGGAACCTTCAAGAGGTATTCGATTGAGTCTCAAAAATGACTAAGCATCTTAGTTTGGTCAGCTGGAGGATGGAGTTGTCACTTAATGAGATGATGAAAGTTGGCAGAAGCTTATTTGAACTAGAAATTGAGAGCACAAGTTCCAGACACAAAGATAAGATAATGCCATTCACTAATGACTGATGATTGAGCAACTAAACATCATGTACGTTTCCAAGGAGAAAAGAAAATGCACAAAAATCATCTTCCTTTATTTTTACAGCATGTAAGTCATGTTATTCCACACATTACACTTGTCTGAATGGTGTTTTGAGTGAACATCATCTAAATATGTAGTTCTGAGCTGGGCACTGGTGGCTCATTCCCATA
This sequence comes from Dipodomys spectabilis, assembly GCF_019054845.1. NCBI lineage: Eukaryota > Metazoa > Chordata > Mammalia > Rodentia > Heteromyidae > Dipodomys > Dipodomys spectabilis. Next base: position 621,444 of record NW_024871091.1, on the reverse strand, counting down.
ATCTTCACTATTCAGGAGGCTGAGTTCGGAGAACTGAGGTTCAGAATCAATCTGGGCAAGAAATTCTGTGAGACTCTTATCTCCAATTAACTTCCAAAAAAGCTGAAGGTGGAGCTATGGCTTAAGTGGTAGAGAACTAGCCTTAAGCAAAAAATCCTCAAGGACAGCACCCAGGCTCTGAATTCAAGCCTCTAGCAGAGCACAAAATATAAAGTATAGCTTGAGCAAATCATTTTATACCTTTGAGGCTCAGTATCTTCAACTATAAAATAGGGAAATGGTGTCATTGCTATTTAATTGTGAAGATTAAATAAGATGGTGAATGCAATATGCATGGTACAAGGTGTGTCATGTTTAAGTCTCAACACATTTGTTCCTTTTTTTCCCTTCCAAATTTAAGTAAATCCTTTTGAATAGCCCTCACAATCTAAGGTACATTACCTTACATACAAGAGTACAAGAGGTGAGCATTATGTACTAGAGAGTCATGTTTATTACCTCCATAATTGGTGATTATAAAACCAGTGTCATAGAAGATTATTATCATGCATATTTATTTGTAATGAATATCTGTAGTAAAAAAAAAAGTAAATATTGATATTGGTATCATTTCTCTCTAGCTGATTCTTTCTTTTAAGAAAGTCCATTTAATAAAACATAACTACTTTTATTTTGCTACTGTAAATGACTTTTTTTATTGTGAGAGGAGTTACAATTACATGGGCAAGATAACGAGTACATTTCTTATCAAGCATTGTTGCCTCTTCTTTGTTTCCCCTTCCCATACTCCCCCCCTCCTCGCACCAAATCCTCCCCCACCCCCCACCAAAGTTGTAAAGTTCATTTTTCGACATAACTGCTTGTACATATCATTGTTGCAATGGGTCCACCTGTATCCCTAGTTAAACGATTTGTTTTTTCCCTTCCCCTCGACAAATTATACCAGCATCAAATACAGTGAAAGCATGGGTTATACCGTGAGGGAGGGACACACAAAGCAACAAAAAAATCATCTTATAAATATGTTAGAAACAATTGCATGAAAGGAAAAAAAACATTTGAATACTTATCTTGGGGTTCATTCCCATAACATCAACTTATCTGACCTTTTCTGCTTGACTCAGACATATACTAGTTATTGCAAATAAGGAAAACCATGGGACCTATGTTTCTTTGGGCCTGGCTTACTTCACTTAATATAATTTTTTCCAAGTCTTTCCATTTCCTAGCAAATGGGGCAATGTCATTCTTTCTGATGGAGGCATAGAATTCCATTGTGTATATATACCACATTTTCTTGATCCATTCATCTACTGAGGGACATCTGGGTGGGTTCTATATATTAGCTATGGTAAATAATGCTGCAACTTTCTCCATGTTTCATTTGAGTGTGGACTTCATTGTTCTGTCTTCATCAGACCAGTAAAAGAATGAAACTGGCTTTGTTTTCTCTCAACAAGTAGAGAATACTAGGAATCTATGTTTAGGAAAGCCAATTGTGATTTGGTACAGGGGTGTGCATCCTTGTAGTTGACTACCTGTGAGTCATGAAGCCTCTGATCTATGCTGTATTTCATGGCCATAGGAGCTACTGCTGCACCATGATGATCACAATTTTCATGGGGATGTGTCAGTGACAAGAGGACTACCTGTGAATATATGAACCATATTCCTTCCTTTCTACCACTACTATCAACCATAAAGAAGAAGCAGTTTGAAGTTCCTCATGAGCTCTCCAAAGCTCTCCAAATAATTGCCCATCTCTTACTCTCCATTGACTTGGAGAGCCAGAAGAAATGGATTTTCTTTAGATTGGAAATAGTCCAGGTAATAGTGCTCATGTTCGTTACATCATAGTTTTGGTTGCCAGGATACACAATCTTCAGGCACTCTATGATGTTGAAACTTTCTCCACACATACTTCAGACTGGGCTCACGAATCGCTTATGGAATAACCCAAGTGAATAGTTTTTTTTCTTGTTTACCATTTTGGCAATTTTGCCCAATCAGAAGGAGACATATAATCAGCTAATTGACCAAATTCAGACAAGATATTATGGAAATATCTTCAAACCAATTGCTAAGCATCTCCCCCTCACTCCTAGGTCTACAGGGCAGAAAATTCTAAAAGCTTCTTCTGTTTATTCTAGAACAGAGTGAACTCAACATCAAGAAGCACTTCATGGTATCCAATTTAATTTTTTCACTTGGTGGGTTGTTGTTTTTTACTCTCTTTATGAACCATACAAATTTTTATTTGGCAAAGACCTTTGAAATTCATGCTGCACTAAATTATGAAGGCAACTTGGGTATACAACTATGTTTCAAAAAATGGTATCTTGGTGTATTTTAAGTTAACTAAATTGCTTTCTTTTAAAAAGTATTCAACAAATATATCCAGTGGTAACCTTGAATGATTGCTTTTGTGTGTTTTTAGATCTAATTACATGTCTCAGTACAAAATATAACAGCTTCTATCATTCAAATTGATGAAATGAAAAACAAATGTACATATACATAGAGATAGCTATTTGGATATTCTCTTCTAAAAATGGAGAGAAAGAATTTAGTCTGTTACTATTTATTGGTAAATACTGTTTGGTGTAAATGTATGTGGAAAAGATGAATAAGTGGAAAAGCAAATAATACAGTAGAATCTCAAAAAACTACAGCAGAAAGAAAATAAACCATTAATTAGGAAAACAAAATATTCCAGATGAAGCCAATCATTAAGTGCACACAAAGCAGCTAAACAGCTGAGCACAAAAACAAATATATCTTGATAAAATTAGATAGTAAATCAGATATTTAGATTCTCAGGGCTTGCCTCAATATTGAAGTATATTTATAATGTTTATAAACAACTATAGTTTAAGACATGTATAATATATGTTAAACATTTTATTTAATGTATCATTTTAAGTTAGTCTATAAGTCTTAGTGATGATGAAAATCTAAAATGCCTGGTTCAAAATGATCACCAAGGGAATGTGAAGTTCATGGAAATGAGCAGGGTGCCATTCATTAGCATGTCAAAGTTGTTTCTTCCACAGGATGCCATTAAATTATTGTGGTGATAATTGAGACACTAAAAAGAGACAGATGCTGGGCCTGTAGTTCCTAAGATCTTATAACCCATTAGCAATTAAATTTCAATGAGCTAACATAACTTCACTCTCACTAAATTAACAACTGGGAATATTCTCTTTGAAGCTATCTTTTTCCAGGCGGATTTAGCCTGATTTTAAAGGCAAATAGAACACCATTGTGGTACAGGCATCAAGAGACAGTATTGAAATTGGAATTGGAATGGGGGTATAAGCTAACCAAGTTAAGACTGGACTGGTAATACAATTACATCAGAGAAGTGGGATGGATATTGCAGTTGTGGCAAATAAAAATGTATAGATTGCCGGGTGCTGATGGCTCACACCTGTAATCTTAGCTACTTAGGAGGCTGGGATCTGAGGACTGCTGTTCAAAGCCAGCTGGGGTAGAAAAGTCTGTGAGATTCTTTATCTCCAATAAACCACCAGAAAACCAGAAGTGGTGCTGTGACTCAAGTGGTACAGTGCTAGCCTTGAGCTGAAGAGCTGAGGGACAGTGCCCAGGCCCAGAGGTCAAGTCCTTAACTGACCAAAAACTAAAATGTATAGATTGAAAATTGTCATGAATATTGGAGGACAGATATAATATATTTATATATATATATTTATATATATATATAAAATCCTTATCCTATGTTCTTGTCATGGTTATATGATATATATGATCTATATCTATATATGACATATATCATATATGATATATCTATATATAAATGTATATATAGATATATATATAGATACATATCTATATCTATCTATATCTATCTATAGATAGATATCTATATAGATATGTATCTATATAGATATATCATCTCTATATATCATATCATATATCATATATCTTATCTATCTATACATATCTATATTTATCATATATATGATATAGTAATATCTATATATAATATAGATATATATCATATAACCATGACAAGAACATAGGATAAACATTTATTAGGACACCAGTATAAGAAAGATATAAGAAGCAGCTAGACAGGCAAATGGCATAAAGCACATAGATAGCATTGGAAAGTGGGTTGCTGGTCATTGGTTAGGCTATTTTTGATTGGATATATTATTTTGTGAAATCTATTACTTGGCTCTTAACATGGCTTAAACTTTAATCATTAGGAAACAGCTTGAGCCCTCTATTATTGTATCTATTGTACCTATGTTCTTGCTGGCCCGATTCCCAGCCTTAACTTGCTTCATCATTCTACCTGGACCTTTAGTGGTTTCTCATCTATATCATCTTTAAATGGGGCTTTGTCCACATTCACCCTGACAGAAAAACAAAACCAATTCTGATTTAGTGGAACAAAAGGCTCACCATGGAACTGCTTCTAGCTGATTAGGGTCATAGACATATCCCTGATTATGTATTTCTTATTTTGCCAGAGAATGTTATGCAGTGGTCATTGGGGACATAGAGAGATCTAATTGAATATTTAAATTATATTGTATAAAATTCAGGTCTAAAGGGCTAAGAGGTCCTAGAAGATAACATGGTAGGGGGTAGAAGCTGAATTACAGCATCATTTTTCACTCTATGGCTTTGAGTCATTGAAACAAAAGACAAAATCTCCTGTGCTTTCACATAGTAGCTGTAAGCCTATATGAGTCTTTGGGCAGATGTGCTATATGGATCCTGGAGACCTGAATCCAGGGAGAAATAACTGACAATTTGAAAACAATAGGAATATTTGACAGTACTTGATGAGATCCTAGACAGGTATTAAAGGCTCCTTGTCTTAGAGAAGAGTTTTAAAATACATCAAATCTCTAAGCTCAGGAGAGATCTTTTTCCGATTAATTTGATTTGGGTTTGTTAGCATTTTAATACTGCTGGATCTTTATCATGATGATCCTGGGTATGTAACTTATGAGGTGATACTTGGCTTTGTGTTCTAGTAATAGTTCTGTCTGGAAGAATGACTTTTGTCTATAATCTCAACTACTCAGGAAGCTGAACTCTAAGGGTCCTAGTTTGAAGCCAGACCTGGCAACTGTCAGAGTCAGGGAGACTCTAATCTCCAATTAATGACCATAAAGCCAGAAATGGAGCTATGGTTCAAAGTGCTGGTGCACTAGCTTTGAGCACAAACACTCAGAAACACTACACAGGCCATGAGTTCAAGCTCCAGGATAAGCACCACAAAAAAAGTGTAATGGTTTTTAAGGTATCTTTTATGTAGCACTGTAAGCCAGGAAGCATACCTCTCCTTTCCCATGTATATGTGAATTGATTTAATAGGATACAGGGGTTAGAGATAATGAGATGAATGAGGAATGGGTCCTGAAAAGTGGGCCTCGGGACCCTAGCTAAGGCCGAATATGGTACCCCTGTATCTATCATGAAGATAATTTTATCTCCTGCCTCATTGAAGATTGCCTGGGCTCTTAAGACATGGATACTTATACAGCTGTTAGGTACCAAAAAATACAGCTACAAGAGCTTTTTCTCCAGCTGTTGGTTTCTCATCGTCTAAAAGTTGGATCAAAGGTATTTGCCTGTATCTTGGAATAGGCGCTACCTGGGGTCCTGTCATTGGGATGACTTTGTTGTAGGAAAGAGAAAAGCAGTCCCATTTCCAGTGGCCTTCCTTCCTAAGCTGTGAACATGGGCCTACTGTGGGACATAGATTTTAGCATTTGCGTCTGCAATGTCCCAAATGAACCAAAATTATAACAAGACAAAGAGAATTGTGGGAGAGCCTGTGGTTATGATGCCCTGTAAGCAGCCCAACCTCTGTGAACATGGAGAGCTTGAAGGGTCCTTGGAATGGGAATAGAGTTGGCCATGGCTTTCACCATCCACTAGGTCTATCATTTCTTTTCAGTCTTTGAAATCTCTTCCTGGCTGTTTAAGGTTGTTTGTAGTAAGGTTGGGAAATGAGTTTGGGTCCTTGTTATAAATATGGGAGTTTGTTTTTCCTCATATCTGCCAGAGAATGGGTGATGAAAAATGTGCAGGGAGAATGGCTCAATGTTCTATGTTCTGGTGCCTCCCAGATTAGGGAGGCCTATTACCTCAAAGCTTTTCCCAGACTGCTGTGAAAGAGGGCTGGACTTTCAGGCAGACCTTGAAGGATATCCCTTCATTTGTTAAATTTAACTGGTTTAATTATGGCCCTATCCATACTACCCAAGAGACAAGGGATAATCTGATTACTTGATCCTTCCCGGAAATCTAATTTAAGGTCCTCCCTTGAAATATCATCTTGTTATGGGAGATTTCAAGTGTCTTGGGCATAGGTCTCATCAGCCCACATATCAGCTAGTGAGAAAATTCAGGACCTTTCCTGCATTTGGCCCTGAACAAATATCCACAATTTTAGGAAAATATGTCATTCCTCAAGAGTCTATATGTCTCTGTCTCTATATACTTACAGGGTACAGAGTCAACAAACTGAAGAGGAGAAGGCTTTCATGTCTTTCTGGGGTATGTCCTTCGTCTAAGTCCTAAGTTGCAATACTATAGAAGGTCCTGATAGGAGGAAAGAAATACTCCAAGATTCCCCAAGTAGACCACCAAAATGCCATGAGTATTTGGGGCCAAGGTTGAGGGCTGGTTAAACAATTTACCAAGACTGAAATACAAAAAGCAAAAGTTTATTAATGCAGTAGTACAACAAAGATACATTGAGTGGATAGTCAGCCAAAGGGCAGGATTATGAGCGGGATTGATGTCTTTACTTAGCCTACTTTTGATTGGTATTCTACTTCGTGGAACCTATTGATTGGCTGTCATTTTTTTTACAACATAGTTCCAATTTCCAGCTTTAGAAAATAGCTTGGGCCCAGATTTTCATATCAGTATTTCATTTGATTCATTTACAAGCCTTGATTAGCTTCCTTATTCTACTTACACTTTCATCTTTTTCTATCAGCCACATCACCTTAAAGACCAGTAACAGAAAGGCAGATAATGTAAATGTTTATTATACAAAGAAGATAACCCAAAAGATTAGAACAGTAAGTGATTCACAACAAAAGAGAAAGACAACAAGATTCCCAATATCCAGGATCACATTAGACAGAATAGATAAGTTTGTGCCACAGTGTGATTTAATCTGAATTTATCACTGGCTTAGTAGGAATCATATACATTTCTTGCTTTTATAAGCCTTACATCATATAACTCAAGGCAATGTTCTCCATGTACTGATTCAGTGATCCAGACATATTTAGTTATTCTCATGTCATCATATTGTTTTAGGTCCTCAGAGCAGTGAAAGAGACAGTAGACTGAATGACACAGATATGAGCAAACAGAATTTCCAACACTAGCCTCCAATGTAGAAAAGAAAATACTGCATGCCTAAGTATAATAAAGTTAGAAAATATGGAGGGTCACATGAACATTTGTAATAATAAATATCCAAAAAAAAGATTGGATCTGAAAAGGAAGAAGATTAATACAAACAGAAAAACATTGGTAAACGTTGAAGATATAATCAGACACTATCTCATGGATTCAGAATATCAAGCTGTAGGCTCAGGAAACACTTGGGGCTAAATTCAACCTTTGGAAAAGATAGTGATGAGTGATAAGAACAGGAAACAGGTTTAGCTGTTTGATAATAAGAGCTTGGGAAAGTTTTAGTGTTGAATAAAGATGAAGTCCAGAATCATTTAGACATCACATTATATTACAAATATATATCTTACTTACATATCCTGGCAAGTTATACAAGTTTTCTGATAATAATTTTTTGTGTGTTATTAACAACTAAATTGTGTCAAGTAAAAACTCATAAGTTAAAGTGTTAATTACAAACTTAAGATGTGACTTTGGAAAAGGCTATTTAAGGGAGTAATTAAGATTAAATGCAGCCTGGGCACTGGTGGCTCCCACCTGTAATCCTAGCCACTGAGGACACTGAGATCTGAGGATCACGGTTCAAAGCCAACCCAGGCAAGAAAGTCCATGAGACTCTTATCTCCAACTAACCACCAGAAAAGGGGAAGTAGAGCTGTGGCTCAAAGTGGTAGAGCACTAGTCTTGAGAAAATCGAGCTCTGGGACAGTGCTTAGGCCCGAGTTTTAAGTCCTACAACCAACACCACCACCAACAACAAAAGATCATATGCAGTCACTGGCATGGGCTAAAATCCAAAAGACTAGTTTCCTTTTAAAACCAGAAGATTAGGATGTAGAGACACAGAGAAATGACCATATCAAAATACTGGAAAAAGTTATCTCTTTCCAAGCCAAGGATAGAGAACCCTTAAAAGAAAGGAAACTGATTGACATCTTCAATTTGGCTTCTTTTTTTTCTTTTTTTTTTTGTTTTAGTTTTATTTTATTGTAAGGGTGATGTCAGACATTTTACATAAGTAAAATGATTAGTACATTTCTTGTTGAACATTGTTACTTGCTCCCTTGTTTTCTCCAACTTTCCCTCCACACCCCCGACTGCCCTATCCCTCAAATTGTGAAGGTCATTTTCAACATAGTGTCTTGTAAGTAAACTCATTTCAGTTGTTTGAGTCAGTTTGTGGTTTCTTGTGTTGCCAACCCTACTAGATTAATTTCATTTGTCAAAATTAAACAGTATTTGCCCAACGTATTTACCATTTGGTGAAAGCAGATTAATATGTCATAAAATGTTATAGGAGGATTAAGAAAATAGAAAATTTGGGACGTGTGGTTTACTTTTAGACTGTTCTTTACACATGAGAATTGTATGCTGTTTATACATTCTAGATGTCCATTTTTTTCAGAGTGTAGCCAAGCATATATGTTTGGAAATGTTCTGCAGAAGGAAAGAAGGGAGATAGTGAGGGGGTAAACCTATGTCAACATGAATTTATTAAAAGAGATTCACAGAATAAGTGACAAAGTTCAAAACAGAAGTAGAGTCTGGACATAAAATTTAAGATAGTCCCTAGAATGACTGGACATTGAAACACTTTTAGAAAAGTAAATATTCCTAATATTTTCAGGGTTACAATCAAAGTCAATGTAAGAAACAGACACAGTACTCTATCTGTAATGGAGATGGTGAGGTGTAAAGACTCAAATAAGTACTAAGAACATTAAACAGCATTTACTATCTAATTACAAAATATTCAGTAACCTTCTCATGAAATTTCATTGTGTTTCAAATGGTAGCAATGCTTCAGATCTTAGATAATGAATTTGATGTAAAGAGAATTACTTCACAGTGAGGACATTTACATTCAAGAATGGTTCGATGCAGTCTTTTCCTTAGCACTTTCCTGTATGCGCTACTTTACTTGATCATAAGGGAAAAGAAAAGTGACTAAGATCCCATTTCTGGTCCCAAGAGTTGCAAAAGTTTGCTATTTTGGAAATGATTCCTAGTTTCCAGTCCAAATAAGCAAAATATCAGCAAATACACACCTGTGTTTGTATAGTTATAGAAAAATAAACAGCAGTACAGCCAGGCTGGAAAATAACAACTATGTCTTAAATAATCCCCTGAAACTAAAAATTATTTATTTACATTTTTCAGAAAAGGAAAGTGAAGTTAAAATGCATAAAGACAGCTACTAAAAGCCTATTGAGTGAAGCCAAATCAATTTTTACTCTGGCCAACAGCAAATACTTTCAGGTGAGATATTAGAGGTAGGTCAAGGATGCATACTAAGATTTAAAAATAAAACAACTGAAAACTTTGTCCTGGATCGTCAAAATGCCCAAGGTCATATCATGACCAAAAGGATCTGTGATTGTGTCTTATTGAAGTAATCAACTCTGTAAACAACTGATTGCAATCCTTCCCAAGAGAACCTTTGAAATATTTGAGATTAGCATATTTGAATTGCCCTATCTGTTATTGGTGTACATTGTATATTTCTATTGTAAAAACTGGTGTATATTTATATGTGTATGATAAAGGTAATAGAGAATCTAATACAGTTTATGACTTTCAAATGATTCTCATTAATACCTTTTACTCACAGACCTATGCTTCAGGTGAACAGAATGTCTTTTGGATGATCTAAGAGACTTTGGGCATAGCACAATGAATCAAGTGTCCTGGAGAAGCTTTGTAGTCAGAATGAAGGAAGACAGCGACTTGTGAAGGCTTAGTAGGAAAGTGAGGGGAAATAATGACACCTAAGCAGAAGCTTAAAACAGAGAATATGAGCTTATGTTTGAGCTGACATCACTATTCTTACAGTACAGATAGTAGTAGTAGTAGTAGTAGTAGTAATAGTAATAGAAGCTACCACATATTTAAGTACCATGTACAAGGTACTACATATTATAATTTTTCTGAGCTATCCACAGGATAGCTGTACCAAGGATAGTATATTTCCTGATCCACTCACTACAGTGTTCAATTGGAAAGATGAGAATGAAACAATATATAATAGTGGAGTTAGCAGCATTCCCAACACCAGTGTCACAACACATTATTGCATTGCAACAAACTTTGATGGGCAGCAAGATAGTGTTTAAAACTGACTTTACTTCTGTGATATAGGTGGCCCTCATAGAGTCAATTTTGCACCATTCTTAAAAAATAAAACCATCTGAGTTGTTAAGGCTGATTTTAATATCCTATGGCACACCTTCGTCCATGCGGAAACATTTTCACTCAGATACTGATTTTCAAGTTTGTATGCATCAGAGTAGATTCAAAATTATTGATAAGTATCAGCCAATTAAAGGTTTCCTTTTTTAGATGAATATGTCATGTATACATCATTATAAGGGAAAAAAGGCAAAACAACTGAATAGCTGTGAGAATCAGCAAAAGCTAACATTCTTATCAAGCAATACTAGGCGGCATAAGAATGTTAGTTTTGTTTTCACATGCTGGCCAGAAATATATGCACAAATTAATCAACTTGGATTGTGTTAAAATATAAAATTCCAAGGTCCCACTCACAAGAAATTGTTCTGAATATGAGAAAACAGGAGGGCACCAAAATAGTATGAATAATCTACAAACCCATTTGAATGAAAAGCTTGATCATTCTACTGTTCCATTGAAGAGCTATGCTAGGAAGCTATTCGTTTGTCAGAGATATGGGACATTCACTCTATGGATTGTATGCTCAAGAGTCAGTCTGTGTCCTGCTAGCCTTAATACATCTTAATAAAAAAGTATTTGTGGAGGGGAAGGGGAAAAACAAATCAAATCTTTTAAATAGGGATACAGGTGGACCCATTGCAACAATGAGATGTACAAGTCGTTATGTCGAAAATGAACTCTACTACTTTGGTGCAGGGGGAGAGGGGGGAGCGGGGAAGTGGGGAAGTGGGGGGGGGGGAGGTGGGAAGGGATGGGAAGGGGAAACAAAGGAGGAGGCTACAATGCTTGATAAGAAATGTACTCACTATTTTGCCCATGTAATTGTAACCCCTCTGTACAGTATTTTCACAATTAAAAAAAAAAAACGTATGTCTAGGACCTTTGCAAATCCCTAAAGCACTTCTAGAAATCCAGTAGGGTGATGAGAAGGGCTTCTTACACCTTTGCTACAATACGCATCATTTTCCCCACGCCTTTTAGAGTACCTTAATTTGGGACAATATTCAATAGCAACATCTACAGCATGCCAATAGACATTAACACAAAAATCAAATTGGTTTTTGCAAAGTCATGAAAAATAAGGCATAGAGTTAATAGATTAAGTAGTAAAAATGAGTTAGTGAAAGACTTCTTAGAGTATTTAATACTCTACATTCCAAGTTATGATAAAGTATAGGATACAAGTGAGAGAAGGCTAAGATTAATGTTCATGGTTTGGGCTATACTAGCATAAGGAGGTCTTATGACAATATTCAATTGTCATAAGTGGAAACGTACAGAATTTACCATTCCAAAATGACCTAGCTATAGAGAACTACAATTACTTTTCCATGCCTTGTATCTCCTACCATATAATGTAACCATCTAATCTTTTGCATTTTCTTAGATACTTTGAGTACTCACGATGCAATTCACAATTGCATTACAAATGCTTGATTCATTTTTCTCATAAGGTCCAACTTCTGCTAAATACATGCTGTCTTTCAAGAGATTAGTAATATTTACTTTATAGTTCAAATTAAGCATACCAACATTTCACTTGCATTTTAGGAGGCAGATTTTCACAAAAAATCAAGGCAAAGAAGCACTCAGAAGATCCAATGATTTAAACACAACTGGAAAAAAAGAGGACTGACCATATAATGTCTGTGGAAAAATTTACAAATTTGTACATAATAACTCTGTGAATAAATAAATAGTATAGTATTCTCATGACATACGATATGGTTGACAAATGTTTTCAAGTCCATCTATTAAATGTCCTTAAATTTTACCTATTTTTTGTCGGTTGGGGCCTTGAACTCTGGGCCTGGGCGCCGTCCCTCAGCTCCTCAGCTTAAGACTAGTGCTGTACCACATGAGCCACAGCGCCACTTCCAGCTTTTTCTGTTTAAGTGGTACTGAGGAATTGAACCCAGAGCCTCATGCATGCAAGGCAAGCACTCTACCACTGAGCCACCTTCCCAGCCCTTGTTTTTAAAATTTTACTCTGCTACATCACTATCAATCCAACTATCTATCTATGTGCCTTCTACCTATCATCTGTCTATTTTATAGCCATTTAAAATTTTTGAAAGGGCCGGGGAGCTAGTGGCTCATGTCTGTAAGCTTAGCTACTCAGGAAGCTGAGATCTGAGCATTGTGGTTCAAAGCCAGCCCAGGCAGGAAAATCCGTTAAATCTCCAATTAACCACCAGAAAAACAGAAGTGGCGCTGTGGCTCAAGCAGTAAAGTGCTGGCCTTGAGCTGAAGAGCTGATGGACAGCACTCCGACCCCGAGTTCAAGCCCCATGCCCACCACTACCATCACCAACAACCACAACAATCTATCTATCTATCTATCTATCTATCTATCTATCTATCTATCTATCTATCTATCTATCTATCTATCTATCTGTATATGTATATATTTGAAAGGCACTCTTAGTTTACTGATCCTACAAAAACTGGCTGTAGGACATAGTTGACCTACAGGGCAACAGTTTCAAAAATCATTGAAGAATTTGGTATCCAAGATTTAACTGCCCTCAAGAAACTTTCCACTCCTCCTCAAGTTTTCTGATATAGAGAGGTGATTATTTCTACTCAGTCTGTGAATGAATAATCCCTTGAAATGGCCAGCATTTCAATTAATCCCAGTGACCAATCCTTAGCACTATTCACAGGTTCTTATTAACCATCTTCACACTATAATGACCATTTTAGGATTTGCCAGTAAGATTAGCAGAGGTACCAGTCACTGGTGACTAATGCCTGTAATCCTAACTACTCAGAAGCCTGAGATCTGAGGATTGTGGTTCAAAGTCAACCTGGGCAGGAAAGTCCATGAGTCTCTTTATCTCCAATGAACCACGAGGAAAAAACTGGAAGTAGCACTGTGGCTCAGAGTACTGGCCTTGAGCAATTGAGCTCCAGGACAGTGCCCAGACCCCGAGTTGAAGCCTCACAACCAACCAAAAAGAGAGAGAGAGAGACAAAAAGAAAAAGATTGGCAGAGATGTGACACTTGTTACACTGAGACTAGGTGACAAAAGACATTGTGATATATGCTTTGCCATCTGTCTTGGATTAGAAGGTTACTTCTATAATTTTGGTGGCCTAGTGAAGTGTGGGGCACACGGGCAGCAAAGATGGCACTGAGAGGAAGTTGAGTGGGCAGAGCACAAGTTGTTTACCTTAAAATCTGATTGGATACCACAATCAGGCAAAGTGACGTCAGTGTGAGAACTGCTCATGAATGGCAGGGAAAGTTCAGAAGCCCTGGGGCCAATTAAACTATGAGCCCCAGGTGAAAAGCACATGATAGGATGTCCTTTACAGTGATTGGTTGGTTCCTTTTCCTCCCCCCTCCATGCTCTGCGGTCTTTTGCTTTAAAAAGGCTTGCTGTGTGGTAATAAACGAGTGCTTCCTTGACTTGATTCCCCTGTGTCTGATTGTCTCTGGGCTAAGGCTGGGGAATGGGCTTGCAGCTAATGGGCTAGCAGTGCACTTACCGTTCCTCGGACCTGTTGGGTGGATGAAGGACCTTGTAGTAATGCACAGAAGTGTGAGTGAGGCATGTTGAAGGTAAATCTTGTAGCCACCACCCAACTCAGTCAAGTCTTCAAATGACTTCATTTTACAGAACAGCGTGACCTAAAACTCATGAGAGATTTTATGCTATTGTCACTTAACTAAGCCTTTGCCAAATTCTTTACCCCCAGAAACTGTAATATAATAAGTATTTGTTATGGTAAAGATGCAAAGTTGCATGGCCACTGGTAACAGTAATATGTAACTAATACTCTAACAATTTTAATATAGCAAACTTGATGTCAAGAATATTTTTCTCGTTTACCTTGCCGTAGGCATTTTTATGTAGGAACATTTTGACAAGTTTATCTTGTTTAATATTGCAAAAATAAGCAAACAATTCAAGGATTATATCTTTCAGATTCCTGGAACGATCACTCCTATATAACTGCGTAGAGATGTATAAGGGTGGACTTGAAATGAGCCCAGTAAAGTTTAAGGATGGAATGTAGATCAGGCCTAGTTAATAAAAAAGGGTCAAAATAAGTATATGCATATCTTCAATTCAGGTATTCTGGTGGTAATATTTTTCTTCCCATTGACACCCAGAGCTGATTGGATTATTAAGGTTTATTAGGAGGGTGTTTTTTAATACACTGTCAGTCCAGGTCCCCAAAGCTGCAAAGTCAGGTGAACAGGACAACCTTCCTTGATAGGAATGGAATGTTTGTTACTCATGATCTTAAGAATAGCTGTGCACTCCTTATAGAATTTCCAAAGACAATCACAATGACCATTTGTAAGGGGTATAGGGGAGTCAAACTTGCAAGACTTCACATGCAAATGAAGAAGCCCTGCAAACCCCAACCTGTATTTCTAAAATAAATAGGTAGATGGATGGATGAGTAGACAGGCAGGCAGACAGACAGATTGGTAGATAATTTACAAATGGCTTTGGCTTTTAGTTTATTCCGAGGCCACCCTCACTATTTCTTGCTATATTTCAGAAGTGCAAAATGCTTCCCCAGGTCATATGTATGCAGATAAGAAATGGCATAATTGGCTGGCTAGTTTTCTCCATTCCCTTAACAATTCGCCTTATTCCACATGTAATTGTTCATCCGCCCACTTAAAATACTAAATTACATTCTATCTCATTGTTTATATTCCACCTAGGTATAAAACTTTATTTACAGTCCCACTTAGTGATAGAGAAGAGAATCATTTTCATTCTTTGTCAAAATGACCTCATTGGAAAATGGGGTAATATTTTCTTCGAGAGTTATTTTGAGATTCCAAAGGAATCATAAATGTGAAAGAGCTTTGGCAAGTTGAAAGCTATAGAAATGTTAGGTGTTGTTAAAACAAAGCTCCATAAATACAGCTGAATCTATTCAAATGCTGTGAGGATTCTTATTTTGATCTAAAAATATGAGCCAAGTCTCTTTAAAGGTATAAGTTGACAACTGTGCTTCTTTATTCAAATAGAAAGTCTGGCTTACCTTTTAAAGAACAAATGAAGCATATGAAAGTTCTCATGTTATCTATCAAAATCAACATAACTCTACACGTAAGGACTACACATTTTATGCCAGCTTTGTTTTTGTTGTTGTTTTTCTGCTTGCCAGGAAGTAGTACACATGCCCCACCTGTGGGTAATGATGCTAATTTACAAACCTATTTTAGTCTCTTCAAGTATGCGAATGTTATAAAAATATTTTCTCCCTCAATCATATGGGGAGATGCCTGAACTGTTGTATTTTTTCATTCCAACTCAGTTATCTTGCTCTAAATTCCTGTTTGTTTCAATTTCTTAAACTATGAAATTATGGCATGCTATTTAGTAATGGATTTGCTATTTGTTATTTTCTGCTACAGTAGTAACCTAACTAAAAATCATTCATAGTCTATCAGTCTAAAAAACATCCAACCCCAGAATTGCTGTATGGTGTCAGGATATTATTAATTTCGGAGATGTACAGATTTTTGTGTTGAATCCAATGAGAGAATGAAGGAGCCTTTGACACGAAATAAAATTTTGATCTCACAGTGAAATTTCACGATTCTCCCTAATCATGAATCCCCTCTACTTTCCTAGTTCCTTTGTCACAACTATAAAATGAAAATTATGCGCACGTTAACTCAGCCCTTCTCTCTCCATTTGTCTACTCTGACTGAAAAGTTGAGTTGAAATCTCTCTGTACAACTTCATCATCACATCATCATGACTACCACCACCACCACCACCACCACCACCACCACCACCATCATCATCATCATCATCAAAGGAAAACCACCAGAAGTCATATTGCAAAGAGTATTAACAGCACTTACATGATTAGGACAGGTGTGACAAATGCAGGTATCACAGGATCATATAGCATCTAGTTTTCCCCATGTGAAATTGAGTGCCTTTACTGTCCCAGTGTGTAAGAAATTGAAGACTGACAGCCTCCAATGGCTCATACCTGTAATACTAGCTAATCAGGAGGCTGAGGTCTGAGATTACAGTTCAAAATCAGCACCAACAGAGAAATTCTAGAGGCTTTTATCTCTAGTTATTTTGCTGAAAGAAGTTTAGGCATGGGTCCCAAGCATTAGATTGAAAAAGTTTAAGGGACAGCATGAGGCAGGCCCTGAGTTGAAGCCCCAGTACAGGCACAAAAGAAAAGTCAAAAACTTGGTAGGACAACGGTGGTGTCCACCTCTCTATGGAATAAGAACTCATCAGTCTTCCAGCATATGAGTAATTGTTTAAGCCTAGTAAAGTGAAGTTTTCAGCTAGGAGCATCACATACTTCTACACAGACTTATTGTAGAATAATCTTGAAGAAATGGTAGCGTGGAAGTCAAGAGAATTTGTAGCAAGAGCACAAATGAAATGACTTTCTAGGTATTAAGCCTGGCTGAATCAGGTCCAAGCGTCATCAAATTAAAGTACTGAGAGCATGCTGGCCAAGTTATTCAGTTTTATATAGCAATTACTGAGCCAACATTGTTTTATCTTCATTAATCATATTAATATTCCCCCTACAACAAGAGAGTTGTTGTAGAAACAGAATATAGGCCTATTTCCCTTCAAACATCTTTGGACTAACTGAAAGTTAGAGATGGACAGATTTGGCAATCACATAATATTCGGTTAAACTAAGAAAAAAAGGTAAATAGTTTAATAACATAGATATGACATAGGAAAAAAAGGCTGGAGGATGTCTCAGCCATCATATAGTGATAGCTGGTTCTTGAAATACTGTGGAGAATTTGAGAATCACTATTCTTAGAGCATACATGCCAGTGTTCATTCACTCAGTAAATGTTAGCTATGAGTTTATGTCCTAGATAACATGCAGAGGACTGATGACTCAAAGTAAGATTCTCCTTACTCTCAGATATAGCATGACCTAGTTAAAGATATTTTCATCCAGAGGGATAGAAATGAGAATGATTGTGCTACCCAGTTTATCAGACCCTTGTAAAGGTTGGATGAAGGCAATAAGATGAAAGCTGAGATCATTATTGAATACATACTATGTACCATATACTAAGCTAAATCTTTCACTATATTATCTCATATATTTTTCTTGATTATCACAGGAGGCATGTATTATTGTCTCACAATTATAGACAAGGAGATAGAATGAAAATTAATTTAAGATACTTATTTCGGACCATCAAAAGTAATTAATACAGCTAGAGGTTAAATAAAGATCTCTTTCATTTCATATATCATATTCTGCTTAAGCCATACATATTCAATCAGGAGATTTCTATGTATGACACATTCATGAAGAAAATTTAGGATGTCATTGGTTATACTTGTAAAACATTTCTGGGTGAAGATGAAGTGTGATGGGTGTGAAGAAATATGAATTGGTGGATGCCATTTTATATGGACGTATGGGATTTTGAAGAATTAAAAGAAAGGGAAAGGGGTAGGGAAACTCAGAGAATGTCAATTAAATTCCTGTGTTAGGAACCAACTACAAATGTAGCAGGTCAAGTAGTCCTGATGTCTGGAATCCACTACCATACTAAAGCCATATATGGCTTTCATTTTTCAAAGCAAATGACCCACCTCCAGTCCATGAAGCTCTGAAAGGAAATCTAGCTAGGGTGTGTTATCATCATGTATCTAATTTGTTTCTTTGACTTCCACCTCTGCTCCTGTTTTTAATCAGCTGGATGCTCCTAGAAGTCTGAAAATGTGAACAGGACCCAGCATAATATATGTGAAAGCAACTTCCAGCTGGGAAAATCTTACCCAATGGGCAAGTTGTTCTCAGGTTGTTAAGGACAGGGCAATTTTGAAGCCTTGGTGGGCTGCTGCTGCTGCAGATGCATGTGTCAGCAAACAAATGTGACAGCTCCCGTCAGGAGGCTACCTGAGTTACATTGCCCACTGGGAGAAGCACGATCCTCAGACTGTGATTCCTGAGGATGTGATTGTAGGATGAGGTGGTTATTTTTGGTCCCTGTGTTCCATTTGATGGCATGCTATAATGAGTTGATTCAGGACCAAATGGCTGGCAGAGAGGTTGTGAAAATGAACTAGTTCCTGAAAATGTGTTTGATTTAATCCCTTTGCTTCACATTAAGAAGCAGAGAACAACACACATTCATTTATTAAAACATTTAAACAGCTGTCCTATTCAAAAACCATGGTCAACACTGAGGGCAAGGGATAAACATTAATAAAGTTGCATCTGTGCTTTCCATAAATTACCATTTCTTAGGAAGAAGTATATCTCAACGCAATAATGTGTCTTGCTTCTCAAAAACAGAGTCTAAAGCTATATTCTCCAATCCCAGGTTAGTCTGTAAGATTGCCAATGTATATATATATGAGTTAAGCTTTCTGAAACCGAATAAGGAATAGCAGCCTGAGTCGAATTGTCTGGAGGACTACTACTGTATTACATATGGCATAATATGATAACTTGAAATTTCACAACCCAGATTTCTGCTTTGTTTAAAGAATGTCAGTGCCAGGTTTTCATTTGTGTTTTTGATCAGGTTGGTGCCAATTAGTACCTCCTTTATTGTCTAATATAAATGAAAGGGATAGTTTTATGGCACAGATAATGAGTGCAGGCTCTGTGAAGGCCAAACGATAGCAGAGTGTGCTTTGCAAGCAAAAATGTGGAACGAAAAATGGTGGGAAAAGTGAGTCATTACAAAGCTCACAAGATTCGTCAAGGAATTTCATGTAATTATATTGAGGTTGTGAGCTTTACTTTGATCTCAGCAGAAACATCATCACCATATTATTTGATTTGAATTTTATATGTATGTGCTGAATCTGTATTTTTAGAAGCAGTTTTTACATGGTTTGTAAATATTTAATTACCGTATGCGAAACTATTTTCACAAGAGAGTTTTTCTATTAGTCCACATAGAACCCAAGATGTCCCAAATGCCATCTGCCATTTTCGATCCTATCTTCACTGCAGACTTCTATGAAGTCTAGTTGTGATGTTGATTTCTTAGCATTTGTTTTATGGCTTCTTCCTGTCCTTTGCTTACTTGAACCTTCTGTCTCATTTTTGTTTTTTGAAATTCCTTTTTCTTTTTGCCAGCTAAAAACAAAAATACTTTTGTCTTTTTTTCTTTCTCTCTACACATTCTTCCTTACTCTACTTTACATTTATTAGAGCTCTCCAATTTGTCTAGTAGATATGAATGCTCCTAAAAGTTCCTGCTACTTCTCATTCATTTTTAATACTTTTTATACTACCTATGGATAAATCCATCTCCTTTTAGGCCTTTAATTACCATCGCAATTGTAATAAAAGACATCCCAATGGAACTACACCTAAGTTCTACATTTGTATCTACAAATCAGCTAAGTCCCATACTCCTCTCGAATTCAAGATGTCCACATCTGATCCTATCATACACACACACACACACACACACACACCTTGGAAAACATTTCATCTCAAGCCCACTCTAATATCCTCTGTCTAGTAAATGGAAGCTTCTCCCTCTACATTTAATAGTATCAGTCAATTGTACAAAGAGCTTTCATTTTGAGTTATCCATATATATATCAACAATGTACCTTGATCAGACTCACTCCCTGCAACCTATCCCTTTTCTCCACCAACCTCTCTTCCTAATCCAACCTCTAGAAGCTTCATTGTTACCTCTGATCACCTTTCCCTTCAATCCACCCTTGTTACTTTTAAACACATATATGTGCAAATGTGCAAAACTCCAATTGTGCATCCAATCACTTTCCAACTATAGGGAGGCTGGGATCATTGCTTGTTTGTTTGTTTTCTAAGTTTGTTCATAAGGGTTTTTCAAAAACTACCAAAGTGCTCACCGTATACACAGTTTGCCCACAAGAAGTCTTGGATAAATGAGTGATTGATAGGTTTTCATGTCAAATCTTCCTTTCTGATCTCTAAGTTCTGGTAAGGGAGAAACGAAATGAAGTAAGACAAGATCATTGCATAACAAAATTGTAGCTAGATATGATTAAATGTGTGGGAGAATAATTTTTGCTTGGTGGTGTTGCATGATTCGTTTGTGAGCTCCTTACTAATATCCCATGTCAAGTAAAGTACCTTTTCAGCTGCTTGCAGATTTTTCACTGTATTTCTTGGCTATCCTGTATCCACTCTGCTTGTGAGATCAGCAGTCTCTCAGGCAGTTGTTCTGGACAAGATCCCTTCCCACAAACTCCCCATCTGACCTGCGGCATATAAAATTTCAAGTTTTTCACCAACAAACTGTAAGAATGCAGGCCATTTACTTGCATCTTTATTCTGCAGAAAGTCAGATGAATATAACTCATAGCTTTTTAACTTCCAACTTTTTTAGATGTGAATCACATAACAGTCCCTGAATCCAGGGACCCGAGGGAACACATGTCAAACTTCGCTTGAAGCACCCCCTCACTTGATTGGAAGTAGGTGGAAGCGTGTATCTCTCTCCATACCCAGGGGAGGCAAAGCAAATCTACATCTCCCTCCAAATCTGAATCACTGCCTCCTCAATCTCATGTGAATGAATAGTTATACTTAAGAATGTTAGCTACTGCTTCCAGAATCACTCTGTAGACGTCCTTTCTCAATTAATGTAAAAATAAACTTAATATTAATTTTAATTAACATTTATTGCTTTTTCCTGATCTTTGTGACTTTTTTGTTTCTATTCTCCATGTCCTCATCAATATTTAGTGGGTTTTATTATGCTGCCTTATAAATTGAGATAAAAATAAATATATACACATGTATGTATGTAGTATATTTTGCAGCTCTTCATCCTTTAATACCCCTACATTTCTCATTTATTGAACCATCTCA